>NW_023270453.1:32223139-32379339 GCF_011800145.1 Mirounga leonina
AAGGAAGGAAGGAAGGAAGGAAGGAAGGAAGGAAGGAAGGAAGGAAGGAAAGAAGGGAGGAAGAGAGGGAGGAAGGGAGGGAGGAAGGGAGGGAGGTGGCGGGGAGGAAAAGAGAAAGGAAGATTGGTTCTTCCATCAAGCAACTCCAAAAAAGCTCCAGTGGCTTCCCCACCAAACTGTACCTGGCACCAGATTCAAACTTCCAAGTTTAATATTACATCCTGGTCCCACCAAGGAGCTCCTTTTATGCCTGGAAGAGACAAAAACCTCCCTGGATCTATCCAAAACTAAGAAATAGTGGAGTGATACACAAGGGGATGCCAGATAGATAAAGAGAAGACCCCTGCTTTTGAGGCAAGGGCATCCCACTCAGTAGAGAAGTACAAGCCAGTGGGAAGGTGTTACTGCCCCACCAGGACAAAGGTGATTCCCAAAGGAGGAAGACACTTCGGCACCTACTGACAAAATTCCAGTGGTGGTCCAATGGTGCATCCCAGAACAAGGAATTCCAACATGGTGTCTAGTAAGACATCAGCAATCGCCATGTGAAAACTCTAGATCTAATGGCTCCCTGAGTTTCTTAACTACCACACTCAGCCTGTGCAGGAAGAACACTATCATCCAGTTAAGAAAAGAATCCTTAGCTATCAGATGCTTTTAACTCTACCATAAAACTCAAATGTGCCACCTTTCCTAAAAGGAAGAAAATTATGAGCATGTAGCCATTTCAGGGCTCAATTATCATGTTTGCCCCCACAATTAGAAAATGACACCCACGAACTGGGTAATTGTGTACCTAAGTGCCCGATCTGTGCGGGCAAATTGAAGGCATGATATATGCAAATCACCCTGCTTGTAAAATTTTTGTCCCATTAAACCCTACTGCCACTGGATGTCAATCACAGGGATAGCCAATCATATCCTCTTCTTTCTGAGTGAATCCTTTTAGCCAAGTGATTCTTGATATTTGAGTCTCACTAATGACATAAAATAATAATGTATAGTTTCTATGACACCTAGTATTAAATATGAATCATGTCAGCTTCCTAGCAAAAATGAGAGATGCCTTAGCGTGAATTCTTACAAATGGTTAATAGTGTCTTTCTGCACAGGGGATAAGCCAGCTCTTTCTGCTGAAAAAGTAAGTAGCAATCTCCAAGAAGAGAATGCTTAGCAAGAGCCTAAGCACATCTAAAAAGTTCAAAGGTTCTGCTTATGGTTCTCAAGAGCTGCCACATACCGGACCCTGTGCCAAATATTTCACCTACATTAATCTCGTGTGATCCAAGAACAGCCTTACACAGCAGATACTGTTATTAGCTTCATTTTACAGACAACTAAACTGAGACACATAGACAATAAGAGACTGGCTCAAGGTCACAGAGTTACTAAGTGGCAGAGCCAGGGTTTGAACCTACCTCCTTGTCTTCCACCTCCAACACATCCTCAAGTTCTATGGGTTCCATCTCCTTAATCTCTCTCTTTTTTTTTAAGATTTTATTTGACACAGAGAGAGAGAGGGGGAGAGAAAGAGAGAGAGAGAGATCACAAGTGGGGTGGGGGAGGGGGGCAGAGGGAGAGGGAGAAGAAGGCTCCCGGCCGAGAAGGGAGCCTGATGCAGGGCTCGATCCCAGGACCCTGGGAGCATGGCCTGAGCCAAAGGCAGATGCTTAACCGCTTAACCGACTGAGCCACCCAGGCGCCCCTCCTTAATCTCTTTTAAATCAAGTTCTTCTCTCACCTCTGCTGCCTCTAGCCTGGCTCTGGCCACCATCATCCCACAACTGACCTCCCTGTGACCATACCACAGCCAGGGTGACATTAATATAATACAAATCTGGCTGTGTCACTCTTCTTGCTAAAACAGTATTGCCTCATGATGAAGCTCAAACTCCTCTACACAGCAAACAAATCTTGTCATGAATCTTCCCAGAGAACCTTGGAGAAGTCACTGGAGCTCTACCCTTCAATCAGGCCAGCACACCCTGCACACCAAGAGAACTGCTCTTATGATCGTCCCCAGTGACTCCAAGATGACAACACAATGATCACCTCCGCTCCTACTGCGCTCAAACTTTCGGGGTTCTTCCAACACACGGAGCATCCTCTTTTTCTGGGCTTGTCCTCCACTCTGATCCTAAATATCATACCTGGTTTCCCCCTTCCTCACTGGTGTTCCTTCTCACCATCCCAGGATAGAGACTTTGACTCTTTTCTCCCCTCTATTTACATTTAATCTCTCAAGTCCCTCATCCAGCACAGTGGCTTTAAATCCCATCAGTATAATAAGGACTTTAAAAAGTAATTCTCCTGCTCTAACTTCAGTTCTGAACTTCAGATTCAAATTTCCGATTACCTAGTTAAGTCTCTACTTGGGTGTCTAAGAGGCATATGAAATGGAACATGGCCAAAACAATCGATTCCATTGCTTACCCCCAAACCTGCTCCTCCTGCAGCCGCCCCCATCAGTAAATGGCAACCCCACCGTGCCACTTGCTCAAAAGTAATGTTTGCCTCCTCTTTTTCTCTTGAGTCCCACATGAAATACATCAGTTAGTCCTGTGTGTTCTACCTTCAAATTATATACCCTAAATCTGACCACTCTTCACTGCTTCCACCATAAGCATCATGCTCCAAGCCACCATCATATCTCACCTACACTCCTGACACAGCCTCGGTCTCCCTGCTTTCACGCTCACTCCTACCCTCCATTCTCAGTAGACAGGGAGATCTTTCCAAAACATCCATCTGCTCACATCCTGCCCCTGCTGGACATCCTCCCGGCCTCACCCCAGTGGTTCCCCTCCCCACTTAGAAAAAGAATCCTAAATCCTTGACTCCTTCCTTCCATTCTCCCCACGTGCATGGAAAATTATAAATGTCAGCCAACCTAACCACGCAGATTTTACATCCTTCATAGTTACTCTAGTGTAATTCCATCCTACACTGCATCAGATTTCTCTGTTGGTCGATATTACCCATCAAGTGAGAATAACCACAGTTACCATGTACTGAGTGCTTGGTGTGTGCAAACCATTTCTCTCACTTGGTCAGCCGCATTCTAGAACTTAGAAAAAGCCAGTCATGTCTGGGATTGCTCCACTGGGCTCTGCATGATGCCCAGCTTTATTCTCCTTGAGCCGAATGCAATGTCTGCGGTAAGTACTGGGTTCACGATGACAAAAGGCAGCCTACCCACTACTGTATCAATTTTGTCTCGCTTGGCACTCATATCTCCCAGACTCCTGAGGACTTTACCAGCCCCCAGCATGTAACCTTTCGCAGAGACCAAAGCCCAGTTCCCAGGTGGTGGCAAACAGATGTTGTGTTTTACTGAAGCTCCATGCTGCTCTGCATGCTGATTTGAAGCCAAGCCATAGCCTGGAATGAGGCTTCCATGCTGATCGAATTCACTGGAATGGACCAGGCAAGTCTATTCCCCAATGTGAGCCTTGCTCCCTTCAGTTGTGGGATTAGGGATGTGTGCCAAGCTCTTCTGTCCTAAAAGAACCTCTCCTTCACTAACAAAACACCTATTTTGTCCAGGATTGCTTACGAACATCCTTCTCAGACTCCCTTGCAGTTAGGAATGAGCATGTGACCTAGTCTTGGCCAATGAGATGTAAGTAGAAGTCTACTGGGTGGGGCTTCTGGACAAACCATTGTTTTCCTGATAAATCAAAGTGAAGTAGACTCAACAACTCTTGCCCTTCCCTGTTGGAAGGAGGACGCAACACATGGACATAGAACAGCCATATTGTGTCCATTTGGACAAGGACACATGCCAAAAGTGGTTGGTGAAGAACAAAGACAGAAGGAGCCCAGGT
Source organism: Mirounga leonina (assembly GCF_011800145.1). Lineage (NCBI taxonomy): Eukaryota > Metazoa > Chordata > Mammalia > Carnivora > Phocidae > Mirounga > Mirounga leonina. The sequence goes on from NW_023270453.1 coordinate 32,226,967, forward strand.
CCACAGGTGCATCTCTGGGTCACCACACCAGCTCTGGACTTCCTCAATATCTCCAAACTTTCCACCACATGAGGGATATATGCTTTTTCCTTGCATAAGCCACTGTTTTTTTAGGTATTCTCTTTCATAAAGCTAAATACAAATATTATCTACTCATGCATATTTTCTATTTTAATATTAATATAAATATATATTAATAGTAATTTTTTATACATAGCATGTATTTTAACATTTTAATATTTACATTTATTAATACTATCTATTATCTATAATACCTACAAATATTTACTATTACTATCCCTCTTAACCATCTATTTCTCTGAATTATCTTATTAGGCAAAGAATAGGAAAGGTGATGTCTTCCCCAATGACCGTGCTATCCTTCCCAACCCCCACCAATCAAATTCCCCTTTGCACCAACTTCCTTGAGTCATGCATTCAACAGATACTTACCAAGAGCCTACTACTACTTGTGGGTGTTGTCAAAGGATTAAGTCTGCAGTGATGAACAAAATTCCCCAGCGTGCCCATATATCTCAATTCCTGGGTGAATCTAACTGCTAACATGGTCTCTAATACCTGCACCCAAGCCCTTCTTAATTCACACTCTGTTCCCCCCTCTTCCCTCCGTAGTCAGTACCTATTAGCTGATCTCCTCCAGACCTCGAAAACCAGGCCAGTTTTGTATCATTGTTCAAGGTTTTCAGGCCATCTTTTGAACTCTTCCAAAGTTGGGGAAGAAGCAAATGAGGCTAGTTGTGATTCTCTTAAAACCTAAGGTATCTGGTTGTAAAGAGGTCAGATGAAATGATCTGTAAAGTTCCTTAAGGACCTAAAATTCTGAGTTCTACATAATTCTCTCTCCCATCACCTTCTACCTTCTGCCCACAGACACACTTTCCATTATGAAAAAATCTTGGGCAATATAGAAATGCCACATTGCCTTTGAATCCATACAGGAGACCAGATTAGTTTGGTCATTTTATTTTCCTTCAGGCACCAAGTGTTTTTTTTGTTTTTTTGTTTTTTTACATCAGTAAAGGTAGAATTCAGGGCGCCTGGGCGGCTCAGACGGTTAAGCATCTGCCTTCGGCTCAGGTCATGATCTCAGGGTCCTGGGATCGAGCCCCGCATCGGGCTCCAAGCTCCTTGGGAGACTGCTTCTCCCTCTGCCTCTCTCTCTCTCTCTCATGAATAAATAAATAAAATCTTAAAAAAAAAAAAGGGTAGAATTCAATCGATTCCCAAAAGAATAGAAGCTAAATACCATTTTTGAGAGTGAGAAAGGATAAGTTTTAGGAATCTTGAATAATGGAAACAAAATGCAGCATTGGTGTTTTGTCTTTCTAATTCTCTCCCAAATCAAAAGATTCCATCTCTGTCTCTCTCCAGAAGGACACACACACACACACACACACACCCCAACACCAACACCAACACCACCACCAACAGAAACCCTGCATTTCTGAGCCACAGATATTATTCTACAAATTACCCCTCCGACAGCCTGGAGATGACAATGTGTGAAGCATCCGCCAAAAAAAATCATTTCAATCAACTCCCCGTGCCTGGGCATAGATGCTCCTGGGATATAAGGACAGCTCACCCTTTGCTCTGGCAGGTTTCTCTCTTCCCCCACAGAAGACTCTCAGGAAGGAACAACAAAATTTCAACAAGTAACTTACAACAGGATTCCTCAACCTCAGCCCTACTGGTATTTGGGGCCAGACAGTTGTTTTTCTCGAGGGCTGTCCTGTGCTCTGCTGCATGTTTAGCAGCATCCCTTGCTTCCTTCCACCCACCGGGTGCCAGGAGCAACCCCTCCCCCCCACACACACCACTACAATCCAGTTGTAACAAATGAAAATGTTTCCAGACATTGTCAAATATCCCCCGGGGTTATTTGCCCTGTAAGACCACTGCCTTACAACAAGCAGATTTCAGCTGTCCTGATTGTACATCTTGGGAGCAATGTGACAGTGTCAGGTCCCACACGCCCCTGAATCACATCTCATTCATACTCACCACCCATCACAGGGGCAACTGGTCACCTTGTGGGGACGAAATCAGCTCAATCCCCATCATGCACAGAAAAATAATGTACATCACCAGAGAAGAGACAAAAATGCATGTTTGTATTCATTATTTAAATTAAAAACAACTCTTAAGGACAAAAACCATCCATGGTCCTTCTCTGATGCTGTGCTCTTCTAATTTGCTCCTAGTTCACAGCGTCTCCTCCTCCACTTTCTTTTTCTCTCTCTTTTTTTTTTAAGATTTATTTATTGAGAGAGAGAGCATGTGCAGGGGGAGGGGCAGAGGCAGAGGGAGAGAAAGAATCCCAGGCAGTCTCCACACTGAGCATGGAGCCTGACTCGGGGCTCGATCCCACAACCCCAAGACCATGACCTGAGCTGAAATCAAGAATCCGACGCTTAACTGACTAAGCCACCCAGGTGCCCCACCTCCTCTACTTTCTTAATCAATTCTTCCTCTTCATCTTGCCCCACCTATCAAGTTCTTCAAGTCATAGACTCAGGACCTCATCTCTTCTCTCTCCAACTCAATAGCTTTAAATGCAACCTTTATCCTCATGACTTCAAAGTTTTGTATCTGGCCTAGACTTCCACTCTGAATTCCAGATTTGTATATCCAACTGTCTACTTGACATCTTCCCTTGGATGGCTCCCAACATCTTACACTTAACAAATTTAAGAAAAATCTCTTGCTTTTTCTTCTGCAAACTGTTCCATATGCAGTCTTTCCCCATTTAAGAAAATGCCACCAACATCCCTGAAGTTATCCAACTCAGAAACCTAGGAGCCATTCACAAGTCTCCTCTCCTCCTTTTACACCTGCCAGTCTAATCTAGTAGCACATCCTGAATCCAACCATCTCTCCCTCTTTCCCTCCCCATCTCTTTCTCTCTCCCTCTTTCTCTAGCTCTCCCTCTTCCCCACCCATTCCTGCTACGACTACCCATACTTGGGGCCACTCCAGGAAGCACTGTTTATGTTGTCGTCTAAGGAACAGTAACCCCTGGAGTTGTGCAATGATCAGCTTACAGGACCATAGAGGCCAGTTCTGATTCCCTAGTCCAAGCTACCATGATCTCTCACCAGAATGAATGCCAACAACTTCCTAACAGGCCTCTCTGCTTCTACTCTGCCCCTAAAAATCCACTCTCCAACCAACAACCATGAATGATCTTCACAAAAATGTACATGAAGTCACAACACTCTCCAACTGAAAACCCCAGCCCCTCAATAGTTTCTCATTGCTCTTCCATAAAATTCAAACTGCTCTTCATGACTCCAGGGTTTGCCTGATCTGGATCCTCAAAATTGCTCCAGTTTTATCTCTTGACCCCTTTGCTCCATCCTAACAAATTTTCTTGAAGTTCTCCAAATACAACAAATTCTTGCCAGCCCCAGGGCCTTTGCACATGCTTCTCTCATCACCTGGGATACTCCTCCCAATCCCCACCCTCACTATTCTTCACACAACTGAACCCTTCTCATTGCTCAGTCTCAGTTCAAGTTGCCCTGACCCACCATTATAAATTAGGTGCTTCTCTTTTTTATTCTTTACCACAGTACACTGTTTCCCTCAGAATACTCTTCACATTTTTACCATATATAAAATCATCTGTTTTGCTCACAACTGCATTTCCAGCAGTCAGTGCCATACCAAGTTCATATTAGGCACTCAGTAAATGCTTCTTAAGTTAAATGAGTATGTGAATCCCACTACTAAGAGATAACCATTTTTAATACTTTGGTGTGTGCCATTTCTAGACCTTCATCATATTTAACTTTAAGAATCTATTTCTTGGGGAGTGTGGGTGGCTCAGTCAGTTGAGCATCCGACTCTTGATTTTGGCTCAGGTCCTTATCTCGGGGCTGTGAGATCGAGCCCTGCATCTGGCTCTGCACTCAGCAGGGGAGTCATTCTCCTTGACATTCTCTCTCTCCCTCTGCCCCTCTCCCTGCTCATTCTCTCTTTCTCTCTCTCTCTCTCTAAAATAATTAAATAAATCTTTAGAAATCTTATTTCTTCATTAACTCTGGACTAAGGATCTAGTAAAAATAAATAAGTAAATAAACATACCTGAGCACTTAAAAAGTATACATGATTCAGTTATCAGCTCAAATGTCATCTGCCTAGAGAAGACCCCTCAGACACACCAATGAAAGGAGACCCTGCCCTCAGTCACTAACTTCACAAATCATCTTATATTTGTGTGTCTGCTCACCTGTCTCCCATGACTACAATGTAAACTCCATGAAGGTAGGGACCAAGTTTATCTCATTTAATGCTGACTATGCAATGCCTTTAAGGTTCCCCAACTAATAGCAGGAACTTCATAAATGTTTCTTGAATGATGAATGAATCTCTGAAGTCTGCTCTCCAGAAAGCAATGAGCCACATGCAAACTGTCAGGTGGACTTAGGGAGGAGCCCTCTAATTCATGTAACATTTCAAGGCCATCACCAGCTGCAAGAGGCACTGACATGCTGAAGATGGGCTCTGTCCAAAGCTGTCTCATGCACTTGGCTCCAGTCCCTGCAGGATGCAGAATGACATTTGTACTGACACAGGATGAAAGCTTGGCCTTTCTGGTCTGAAAATGGGGCTCCATGTCTCAGCCGTCAAGGACAGCAGCTCCAAGTTCCTCCATGTGCTAATCAGACTGACAGCAAACTTCAGCCAGAGTTGGTGTGTTGATGCTGTGGTGCCAGGACCACATGACCTAAAATGAAGAAGCCGCCAAGGGACATACCAAAGCAACAGAAAGAGGCCAAGAGGGGCGCCTGGGTGGCTCAGTTGGTTAAGCGTCTGCTTTCGACTCAGGTCATGATCTCAGGGTCCTGAGATCGAGCCCCGAGTCAGGCTCCCTGCTCAGTGCCTGCCACTCTCGCTGCTTGTGCTCGCTCTATCTCTCAAATAAATAAATAAAATCTTAAAAAAAAAAAAAAGAAAGAAAGGCCAAAGCGGTCTCTCTTGAATGAGAGGTAGGGCACAGAAATGGAAGACAGTCCAGGAAATATAAATACCAATACACAATATGTTTAAGAGACTCCTTTCTCTTATTCTTATCCTTGGTGGGCTGGCTCATTTCATACACCTAACTAGAGGTTTAAAAAAAAAAATGATGTTCCATTGTCTCAGTTTATAATGCTGTAAACCAGCCACAGACTGGTGACCCATGGGCCATAGAAACGTTCTGTTTGGCCTGCATGGTACTTTTTTAACTGGAATTACTTGCCAAAATTTCTAAATTGAAAAATTTTATAAGAAAAAACAAATTCCTGGCTTCTCTTGAAAAATTAGAAAGTCCGGCAACTCTGAACCCATATTCTCATACACCAGCATCCACTGGACCTGAATAGACACTATTGGGTTTTGGGCGAATGTGTCTTTGGTTCTCTCGTTTCCCACCTGGCCCCCTTCATTTATTCATAATATCTTCCTATATTGGATTTTGTGGTCCCTGCTTCTCAAAGGGGAATATTCCTTAATCCTCTGTCCTAATATTTCCAAAGAAGAAAGAACGTCTACCAAGATGCCCACCCTCTTGGGGAGGGTCCCAATGAGATAGTGTCAACCTCTGACCCCATCTTCTCCTTGCTCCTCCCTTGACCGTGAGAGTAACAAATTTTATTGGTGAGATTCTTGAGGATTTGCCTTCCGGGGGAAGGCTCAGTTTGCCTCAAAAGCAAGGAAAGGGGCTTCACCCACTCCCGTTCAATGACTCATAGATCTCTCAGATTCCTTTCTGTTTCCTTGCAGTCAGGATCCCCAGATCAGGCCCCCCTGGTTCTCTCTGGCCCCCTCCTATGAAGACCTTGAGCTGCTAAAGCAGAGAGAAATCATCCACAGAGCACCTGGATGAGAATATTCAGAAGCTGCTTTGCCACACAGAAGTGCTATCCGTGGATGTTGGTTCAAGACCTAATGTTGGGGAAGGTAACGGAAGACACCAATCCAAGCTGTGTTCTCTGGTCTGGTTTTACCATACTTTACCCATGCTTTTGGACTTGATTGGCTTTAGTAATAAGTATGATAGCTCATTTTTCCATCCAGCTCCATGTGCCTGTTCTCCTCTCATTACAACCAGGACAGTATCAGGAGCAGTATTCAGAATCCCTGTCCTCTGATATGCCTCAAAATAGAGACCTTAGTGAGGTTTGAGAGTTTCTCTTTTTTTAAGCTTTATTTATTTCAGAGAGAGAGAGAGCAAGCAGGGGGAGGGGCAGGGGGGGAGAGAGAGAGAGAGAGAATGCTCGAGCAGACTCCCCACTGAGTGCAAAGCCTGAAGTGGGGCTTGATCGCAGGACCCTTGGCCAAATGCCAGTTGCCCAACCGACTGAGCCACCCAGGCGCCCCTTGAGGGCTTCTTAAAGCCACAGATAAATATCACATATCTTCCTAAAACACTCGCTGTACTCAAAGATTTGGGAAGTGCATTTTCAAATTTTTGAGCTCGAAAGGTTTTGTCATAGGCATACCCAAGCATTTTTCCAGGTTGACCAATTTCGTGGAGTTTTTCATATTTGAAATTATGAAGCATAGAACTTTTATGTGCAGGGAAGCAATCAGATAATTAAGTCTTTCAATTATGAGAGTATAATCCAAAGATGCATCGAAGTGATCAGGGTCTACGGGGGAGCAGAGCTTAGGATAATATAAATGGGTTTCAGCATGACTGATGGTGATCCAAAGGTTCTGATGAATGTAAACAAGGATTTCCCTGGGTGATTCTGTGTACCTCTACACACTCAGATTTGCAATGAAGTTTTTATTATATGTACCCATTTTTCCACTATTTAATTAGACAGAAAATCCACAGCTCTCTCACAATTCAGATTCCTGCCACAGATTTGCTTAATGTTTTATTTCCTCAACTTACATCCATTTCCCACAATAGTGAGCTCCTGATAACACATATACATCACAACTTATTTTTTTGCCTGATTGATTTTAGGGTCAATCTTCATGTACCGTTTCTAAAAGCTTTTATTTATTTACTTATTTATTTGAGAGAGAGAGAGAAGGAGAATGGGAGTGGGAGGGGGCAGAGGGAGAGAGAGACAGAGAAAGAATCTGAAGCAGACTCAGCACTGAACACAGAGCCCAACTCAGGGCTTGATCCCTCAACCGTGAGATCATGACCCGAGCTGAAACCGAGAATCAGATGCTTAACTGACTGAGCCGCCCAGGCGCCCCAATCTTCACAAACCTTTTCACAGAATAGTAAATTATAAATTATATTGTCAACTTGGAATATGCCTTAAGATTTTAAAAAACCAGAAGCTTGATGACTAAGCATGAAACCAGTGAAAATAAGCACAACTATGAAGAAAATCTTAAATATAGCTCAGAATCCTTTCTTTCCAAAAGAGATTGAGAGCAAAAACAAGGATAGCCCTCCCAATCAACATTCTTGAACTGTGGTAGGTCACAATTAAGATCTTATATAATACAAATTGAGCCAAATGCTACTTAAAATGAGGGTTTAGGGGCCCTTGATAAAAAAAAATATAATAGTATAAAAACAAATGTTATAGAAAAATTCCTTACAGTTATTTTATAATCAAGAATGAGCTAAATTAACAGTTAATATAATTAACAGCCTATAAGGCAATACCTTTATCATCAGAGAAAGCAAAGACATTTAAAACAGCCACACCATTAGTGGGTTTTTCATTCATCTGTGGGTTAGAGATCTGCTTTCATCCATGAAGGGATGAAAAGGAAGAGCTAGGTTAAACGTCTGCCTTCTGCTCAGTCATGATCCCAGGGTCTCTTGCCCAGCAGGGAAACTGCCTCTTCCTCTGCCCCTACCCCCACTCAAGAGCACTCTCTCTCTCTCTACCTCAAAAAAATAAATAAAATCTTTTTTAAAACATGAGGGTTTTAGATGGAACACTGATGATGCCCAGATTTTGGTCTCTAAATACCATTTCTTGTTAAAAGGAACCTAGGCTTGGGGCGCCTGGGTGGCTCAGTCGGTTAAGCGTCTGCCTTCGGCTCAGGTCATGATCCCAAGGTCCTGGGATCGAGCCCCGCATCGGGCTCCCTGCTCCGCGGGAAGCCTGCTTCTCCCTCTCCCACTCCCCCTACTTGTGTTCCCTCTCTCACTGTGTCTCTCTCTGTCAAATAAATAAATAAAATCTTTAAAAAAAAAATAAAAATAAAAATAAAAAAATAAAAGGAACCTAGGCTTTTTGCAGAAATAGCTGACTTGAGGTCTGTGGCATAAAATGTATAAGATGAGCCTGGAATATTTTATGCCAGAAAGAAAGGAAGCTATCATAATTTAATGGATTCAAGTCAAGAGGATCCAGATGCTAGCCCAGCCCAAAGGGGCTCCTACCAATCCAAGATGCTTTATTTACACAAAAGAATATTATTGTGCCAGTTTATTTCCTCTTAGCTCTACATTCACCCTTCTGTTCTCTGTCTGTGATCTAAGTGGGACTCTGCAAACCAAACTTCACAGATTCCTTTGACAGCTGGCTTCCTTTTAGGTTCTGCTAATAGGAGATATTAGAGGAGGAAGGGATAAGAGGGCTTCTCTCTGGTTTATTTCTATCAGTATCAGGGGTTCCACAGCAGGGGTTGGTCCAATCTCTGGTTTCTGTGAATATTCCCAACATCAGCTCTGAGCTCCCAGGTCCTGGTAATCCCAGCTCTTTTATACTATTATATTTTTCTTTATCAAACATGATACCCTGGGGGGTGGAAATGTTTACATCTGGGTATACAGGGCTTTATTTTGATAATTTCACACCTTGAAGTCATCAGCGATTGTATTGTTCACCAATAAACACTTTGTCTTAAGCAGCTTGCCTTTTGGCTTTCTCATTGTTCAGCAGGATGATGAAAAAAAAAAAGCAACAACATTTTAAATAGTTGTAACACCAGCTTTTAAAGAAAACTAGGAGACACCTTGAAAGCTTATTCGATTACACATCTACTGAGGGAAGGTGTTGGGAAGAGTTTTCAAGCTCAGGACTAAATTGTTATGCTTCTTCTAAAAGATTAAAAAGGCATAAAGATAAGGTAAATTCCACAAAAAATGAATTAATTCCTTGCTCAATGTCAAGGTGGGGCTCCTGGAGTTTTTCTGTTTAGTTGTTTCTTTTCAGGCCTGAACAATTTCAGCAACAACTGCAAGGCCAAACGAAGGGTATCTTCAGCACCTGTGAGAGGTCACCCAATGAAAATGATATTTCAAAGTTAGACGAAGAGGGTTTATCATGAAGATTATGAGTCGTCTTTGACTCTTCGTTCATTTACAAGTTAAAAAAAAAATTACAGCCTCAGTAGTTTTAAAAATCATCAGCTGCTTTCTTTACAGCAAAAGTCCTAAGATGAGAATGTCCTCGGACAGTCCTGTGAGTCAGACCTCTCCACGGGCTATGCGACTTCTCCACTAGAGGATACACTTATCAAAATTGCCACCAGAGCCAGACTGCTCTGCTCCACATCTCTGGCAGCTTCCGTGGCTTGTTGTCTTTGTGGCTAAACTGACATGCTTCACCATCAGCAAATAAACCATTCTTTCTCTGTCCACACATTCTGAACTGTTCCATCAAGACAGAGAAGAGAGAGGTCTGGGTACTGAACATTTCCCCATCTCAGCTGTCTTCAAATCAGCTAACTGAATAAGACACAGTGGTCCATGAGACTCATGAAACCGATCATAAGAACCTTCAGTGTCTTCACATTGTACTTTAAACAAAATTCAGGTCTCTGGCCTTGGCCTGGGAGGCCTTGACAATCTGATCTCCACTGAGTCTCATCTCGCTCTCCATGTTCCAGTCACGCTAGACCCTGTTCCTCGGAAGGATGAGCTTTCTTCCCAACACAGATTCCTGACATATTTCCTTCCCTCTGTTTGGAAATCTCTTCCCCACTTACTTGCAGGCTGGCTCCTTCTTATCCATCAACTTCCTTAAAAAAAAATCCAGGTCCTTGGGAAATAGCCCCTGACCACCCTATCAGAAGTGTCCCATGCCATGTTCTATCACAGCATCACGTACTTCTCCAGGACTCTACTCAAAGTTGGTAATGATCCATTTAAGAAAGTGATTAATGTCCATCTTTCCTGGTAGATGGTTAGCCCCCTAAGGGTAGGAACCATGGCTATCTAGCCTCGGGGTTGGCCAACTTTTTCTGAATAGGACCAAAGAGTAAGTCTTTTAGGCATTGCAAGTCATGGAGTCTTTGTTATAACTACTCAACTCCACTGTCGTGGTGTGAAAGGAGTCACACACAATTCATAAATTAATGAGTGTGGCTACATTCTAATAAAGCTTATTTACATGATCAGTGGGACACAGTTGGCCCATTGGCCATAGTTTTCTGACCCCTAATTTAGCCCATTATTATAGCCTCAGTGCCTAACACACTTATCATGTAGCAAGTGAACCAAATATTCATTCGATGAATGGACAAATTATGAACAGATGACCCCATAGACAGTTTAGGCCAATGTTTGGATAAGCTTGGGCTTCAGAGTTGGAATTTTTCTCCATATTGGATTCCAAATCCTTCCTCTAGTCAATTTCCTTCCTTTCTCTCTAACATTTCCCAACCTGACTTTCATTACTGTTTGACAAGTCACTCTCCCTCCTTGAGCTTCACTAAATCTAATCTCAGAACTATTCTTTGGCTGTTCAGTAATGTCTATGATTCATCTTTCATTGACTTGGACCGAACATGAACATTTTACTCTGATCACTTCCACTCCTCTGTACTCAGCAGTAAGAGCTGCATAACACATTTCCAGTGAAAAGAGAGAAAATAAGAAAAGGTTGTGAATTCTGCCTATGAAAACTGGTACATCCTTTTTGGATGGCAATTGACCAGTATCTACTAAAAGTGTAAATATGCCTCCCTTTCAACCTAGCCATTCTGTAAAAGTGTAAATATGCCTCTCTTTCAACCTAGCCATTCTGTGAAAGTGTAAATATGCCTCCCTTTCAACCTAGCCATTCTTGGACTTTCCCCATAACTCCCTTGTAGCTGGATCATCATTCTAGGATCTGATGTAAAGAGAGAGGGTAGGCTTCCTCTGGGATGGGTCAACTACCCACACAGACTACCAGTGATACCCCCTTATTCTTACCCCCAGTCAACTTCACTTCCTCCAAGCCAGGCTTATATAGAACTCTTGTTAAGAATGACAGCAGTGCTTTGTGGTGGGCACCTCCTGACATGGCTCCAATGGTCCCTACCTCTGAGATCCCACCTCCTAATATTCATGCCCTCCTGCAATCCCCTCAGCTCTCTTCAAATCAGCTAATTAAATAAGGTAGAGTTGTCTTTGAGATTCATAAAACTAATCATAAGAATATTTTTATCGATAATATATATTAATACTTAATTATTTGATGATAATATATATTTAAAATATTAATATTTATTATTTGGTCCTATGCAGAAAAGGTTTACCAGCCCCTAGGCTAGACAGTCACACTTCCTACTCTCATTTGAGTGTAGACCAGATCTAGTGACTTGTTTTAGCAAACAGAATACGGCAAAGGTGATGGGATGTCACTTCCAAGGTCCAGTAACAAAAGACTGACTTCTATCTTGCCAGCACTGTCTGGCTCTTTTCATGCACTCTGTTAAGGCCAAGTGGCATGTTACAAGCTTCCCTATGGAAAGACTCATCTAGCAAGGAACTGAGGGTGGTTTCTGGCAAATAGCCAGCAAAGAACTGAGGACTTCAGTCCAAGAGCATACAAGGAACTCAATCCTGCCAACAACCACGTGAGTGCATGAGTGATTTCAGAAGTAGATCTTCTGGCAGTTGAGCCCCAAGATAACCACAGCCCCGGCTGACACCTACAGCCTTCTCAGAGACCCAGAACCAAAGGATTCTGCCAAGCACACCCAGATTCCTGACCTATAGAAATGGTTATGTCATAAATGTTTTGCTGGTTTTTAAAAATTCTTTCCCAAACTCTTTATTTGCATTCTGCTTTGACACCAATGCAATATTCCTCTGATCATCTATCCATCATTTATCCATTCGTTCATTCAAACAGGTTTATTGGACCCATAAAAATACAAAGCACAATAACCACTGTATCTCTCTCAGATGTGTACATTTGCTCTGATGTCCTTTTTTTCTCTGATCTAAGCTCTTTCCTCTTATACTTGCACATCAGGCTAGATGTTTGCTGTTTTGAACCACTATGTTTGGGGCAGTTTGTTACATAGCACTAGATAACTAATACGTCCTCTCTATTGAGATGTCTATTGAGATGTCAGCCACGCATACGTGTCTACATCTTGCTGCCATCCACATGCATTGGAAGGAAGTAGAACTGACTTTTCTTCCTACCAACATCCAAGGAATTCTCTAGTCTGTGCATGGGGAGACTCACTCTCTCTTTCATAGCTAAGACACCTTCTCTACATCTATGAATCTCCTTCTCTTTGCTGTGTGCCTCCTCCATAGCACCTCTATGTTCCCTGAGGGTAAGACATTTATTAACAGAAGCCAAGGAAGACTTGCTGGTGACTTCCATTTTGTGCCCTGCCAACATCCATCTCACGATGCAATGGAGTACAGGGCTGCTTACCTACCTTCATTGGATAGAGGCAACTTAATATGCTTAATGTCATCTAAAGGTAGTGACACTTTTTTGTCTTCGATTTCTATTGTTATTGTAACATTGGTTTTCTAGCAAGCAAATAATCCACTCATAGTCATGTTCATCACTCTGGAGGTCAGCATTTCATACAATGTTCTTTTCACAATTTACATCTTATTATGCATCAGGGGAAGAGGAGTACAATATTAGATTTGCAAGATCCTCTTCAAAAAAGTTTCTGTGCTCAAATAAGTTTGGAAGACACTGTGTCCCATATGTCCCTCTTGGAGATGCATTGTGTTGATAAGGAGATTTAAGACTCTTACAAGTCTTCTGATAAAGAAACCAGTTTGTTTAGCCTAAAATTTTTAAATTTCATTTAAACACAGCACCTTCTCTTTGCTTTATACCTATTAACCTTCTGTGAAAAGCACTTTTAGCAACAAAACCAAAAGCCAGGTTCCCAAACCTGCCATACTGTGTCACCATTCAATGCCTTTTTTTACCATGTTCCCTGAGCCTGAAATATCCTCCTACTACTTAACTCTAGGCTGCAAATTAAAAGTTTCTCCATGGCGTCAACCACACCCCCAAGAGAGTTAGGATAGCCCTCCTGAAGGCCATCTTGGGGGTTCCATGGCTGCATTTCTCATACTTTATGAAGGCATATGTTAGCATGCCTGCCTCACTTCATGGCATCAGGCTGCAAGGAGCTGAACTATGTGTTTCTCTAGATCCCAGCATCTAGCACAGTCTGGCCACAATGCTGAGAACTTTCCTCATCTCATTTGGCCCCACAGCCAGACTATGATCATCTCCACCCAAAGTGAGAAAGCTGAGGCCAGTGAAGTGGCAGAGCTCAGACTTGAAACCAGTCTAGGGATAATCAGTACACCACAGTGTATTCAGTGAGGTCTTGCGACAAAACCAAAGAACTATGACTTAAAACCAAAGGGGCAGCCCTAAGAGGAGAAATGCCATAGGCTTTGACATTAGAACAGAGAGCTATCCCTTTGGGGACTGAGTTTGGAAATAGAATATTAACTTCTGAGAGTTTATGGCTGCTTTCTAGAATTTTCCACCTCAGAGTTAATCCCAAACAGAAAAGGAACCAGCATCATCGGTTCTGAATGTGCCCCCATGTGTCTCCCAGAGCGGCCACGGTCACGGACCACAAAGCAAATCCTTCTAATGCAATGTGACTCAGGGCTGAGGGATTTGTCCGTCAGCATCAGTCCCTCATTGTCCCTCTCTGCCTCCCTTGTTAAAGCCATTTGACAGCCATATCAGCTGAGACCGTCTCTTTCTCTTTGAATTTGTCTCCTTCATGCTTCACATTCCCCCACCATGCCCCCATTGGCTGTCCATTCTGTTTGGCCCATCACCCTTGCTTTCAAATGGGTTTCTCGTGTTTGTCTTATCTGAGCTTCTCATTACTTGAATCTCTCTTACTTGCATTTAAGAGTTCATCATATTTCCCATTTGGCCACCTTCCTGGCCATTATACATCTTCCTCCAGCAAACACACAGCAGTACTCATAGCCTTCCCCACTCCTGGTCTCTCTCCCTTCATGGCTGTCTTGTTCCTCATACAGGTCATTGACTTCCTATCTTTTTAGAAAGGCACAATTTTTCTTCTTGTTTTACTTGGGATTTTTGTCCCCTCTCCCAAGAAACAGTCTCTTTGTCCATAGTGGGATCACCTGCCCCCAAGCCCAGTGGGAAATGTGCTTCCAAGAGAGAAAGGAGAAGCACCCAAGATCTCCTTCACCAAAAGCTCTCAATCCTTCTACCTGGTCAGCCTCCTATAGAGCATGCTAGGAGGCCTATGGCTGGAGGCATGAGGAATATAGAGCTAGGGCCTCACAGAAGTAAGAGAAAAGAAGGAAGGCACTTTCCCTCCCACAACTAAGAGGAAAGCTCTGTTCCTGGGAGGCCAGAATGTGCTGGGGTAGAAAGCAACGTTCTCTCCTCTCCCTGAGGTGGCACCAATCTCTTACCCTAGGGCTGATGATCTCTTCTCATGAGAGCAGCCTCAAATTATGGACTGAGTCTCTGTGCTAGGATCTCAGCATTCTGGTTGGAATGCTGGCTTCACCAACGACAGCTTCTTAATCTGGCTGAGCTCCAGGAACTTCCCATGTAAAGAAGGAATAATGATCAATTATTGGAGGAACTGAAATCATTGCTATAAAGCAGAGTGCCTGGAAAATCTAGATATAATTACATGAAAAATCAGTTGGCTTTGCCAGGAATGTGGCAAAAAAAAAAAAAGGAGAGAGAGAAAAGAAAAAAAAAAGCTGTCTGTCATCAACATAGCAGTACTGATAATTAATAGCATCTACGGAGTGTGTACTCAATGTTACTGCTCTGAGCACTTCACATGGGATAACACAACCCTACAGGGTAGATACTTTCTCTTTTTTTAAGATTTATTTATTTATTTTAGAGAGAGAGTGAGAGAGCATGCATTGGGGGAGGGCAGAGGGAGAGAATCTTCAAGCAGACTCTGCACTGAGTGCAGAGTTTGATGCAGGGCTTGATCCCATGACCCATGAGATCACCACCTGAGCCAAAACCAAGAGTCGGACACTCAACCAACTGAGCCACTCAGGTGCCCCTGTAGGTACTTTCTAGTCTCCATTTTGTAGAGGAGGAAACGAAGGCAGAGTTAAGTACAGTAACTTGCCCCAGGTTACCCAGCCCCCAGCCGGTGTGTGGCTGCATCAGGAGGCAAGAAGACTATCTGATTCAAAAGCCACCACATTCACTGACTCTGCTCTTGTGCCCTCATCCGGTGTCCAGCCAGAGGTGGCTCTAGATTTGGCAAGGTCCAGGGAATCACTGGCAAGCTGCCACTTCTGTCTTTTCACACTTGACTCAAATGTTCTGCCATTGTCAGAACATTTCTCCCTATCACAGGTGTGCTGGCAACAATTATAAGTCTATTATTAAATTCTTATTAACTCATTATGGAATTTTTTTTAAACTGCATTGCTTGAATTAACCACATCAACCATTTCTCCTTTTTTAGTCTCTGAGTTCCTTTTGATGGCTGAAATAATAAGTCATGTGATCGGGACAATAAATACTACTACTTATTGGCTAGAATTTCTCCCGGTCTGATGGATCAGTATCATTCAGCCATGCCTGGTCTTCAGCTCATGCAGTTAAGTCATGCTACTCATGTTTTAAGCTTTTAGACAGATTCTACTGGTGTTATTTGTTCTCAGTAAATATGTTTCAGTATCCAAATTTATAAGTCCTATAGATAAAGTTCTCCAGAATAGAGCTCCTCCCCCATATTAATCATGATTCTTTGGTTGCAAGTGACATAAACTCAACTAGAACTAACTAGGCCAAAAGCAGAGGAGGGAAGACTGACCATACCAAATGTTGGTGAAAATGTGGAACAACTGGAACCTCTGTTAAATGTCAGGAAAGTGGTTTAGCGTTCTCTTACAAAGTTAAACATACACTTACCAGACAAGCCAGTCTTTCCATGTCTAGGTATGTATCCACCCAAGAGAAATGAAATCATATGTCCATACAAAGCCTTGCACCCAAATATTCATAGCATGATCATTCATAATGATCAAAAACTGGAAGAAAAAATGCCTATCAGTAGTTAAATGGATAAAGAATAGAATATCTACTCAGCAAGGAAAAAAAAGAATGAACTATTTATTGATCCACACAATGTGAAAGAATCTCAAAATAACTATGCTGAGTGAAAGAAGCCAGACCAAAAAACAGAGTACATATTGTATGATTTCATTTACATAAAATTCTAGAAAAGAAGAACTAATCTATAATGACAGCAAATTGGTGGCTGCCTGGGGTTGTGGAGGTAGAGGGAAGGATTACAAAGAATCTTGAGGAAACTTTGGGGTGTGGTGGATACATTCATTATTTGATTGTGGTGATGGCTTAATGGGTGTGTGTGTGTGTGTGTGTGTGTGTGTATCCTAGGAAAGTACATATTAGATATACAGGTTATTAGGTGTATTAGATGTACCATTCTCTATAATACTGACTATTGAATTTATCAAATACTTGAACTAATCTAAGTTTAAAATTAGTAGTCATGCCATGTTCTACACCACTTTGGTAATATTTTTATTTTAAATAGATGTCACTGGGCGCCTGGGTGGCTCAGTTGGTTAGGCGACTGCCTTCGGCTCAGGTCATGATCCTGGAGTCCCGGGATCGAGTCCCACATCGGGCTCCCTGCTCGGCGGGGAGCCTGCTTCTCCCTCTGACCCTCCCCCATCTTGTGCTCTCTCTGTCTCATTCTCTCTCTCAAATAAATAAATAAAGTCTTTAAAAAAAATAAAATAAAATAAAAATAAACAGATGTCACTATATATTATACACTCATTCATCAAATAGTACCCTTTAAATATGTACAGGTTATTAGATGTTCATTAAAGCAAGGGCAAAAACACAGGTGGGAGGCATGGGTATTGAATCACAGAAACATATGCTCTAAGTCAAAGAGCAGATAAAATCAGTCTTAAAAAATCCCAAGATTCTAAAACCAACATGATACTTTATGTTCCTCAACGCTCATCTCATGCCTGGGTGTCCCTAAGTGGTGGCCTCACTCTGGCTTACAGTACATGTGGGAGATTTGCTCTGGAATAACCTCTTAGGAGCTCAGTTATCAAAAAAGAAAGAGTCTTGTCTGTCCAAGCTCCAATTTGAAAAAATCAAAAGAATAATTCTGAGTGGTCAGCTCCTGTCATGTGCTCTTCCCACAGACCAATCACTGGGGCCTGGGCAAAAGAGAGATATGACTGGCCTAGTTTGGGACATCACTCACTCTGAGGTCAGCAGTTGGCACTCCTTCCATCAAGGATCAAGCCCAAATATAACCACAAAAGGGAATCGTTATGAGCCAAGAAGATACTCCAATATTTGTCTATTCTATCCTCATTAAAAGGTCCAAAATGTACATATTTAAATTCATGCAATTTTTTATTGTTTCTTTATGCAAACTTATATGAATGAAGCAGAAACGTCTTCTCTTACAACTATGGAGTGGTCCAAATTTTTCTGTTAGCCTGGGAGGGTGTTTTTATGTTATCACTTAAGAATGATCTGGAGACGCTCTTTCCTATGTAAGGCCTAAGTCAAAGATGAAATATCAACAGCACATGAGTCTTCATTCCCTCCTTTGTAAGCCCAAGGTAGACATCAATCACTCCTTCCCATTGAACCTGGACATAGTCTCAGAGTCATCCCCAAGGAAGTCCTTCAGACATCCCTCACTAATAAAACCAGGTGCCATCTTTTTCATAAGTAGCCTCTCAGTTTGCTTTCTGGTAGAGCTGCCTTGGATTCCATTCCACTTCAGAGAACCTTCCTCCTTCCTCAAGATCCCTTCCCATTTCTTGCATACCCATGGTCATTCTTCAATCCCCTGCCTCCTCAAGGATCCCAACGTATGGTCCGTCCCAGACATCACCATTTACTGCTGTGTGACTTAGAACAAATTACACAAACTCTCTGTGCCACTGTCTCCTTATCTGTAAACTGGATATAGTCAAAGTACCTACCCCACAGAGTTGATGTGATGATTAAATAAGATATATATGTAAAGTAGTCTGTATAACATCTGACACACAGCGAATGTTCCATAAATATTAAATGCTATTCTTAAGCAGGATTGCTCCTAGCCTTCCCTTTTGCCCCAATCAGAATTAACTATCCTGGGGCGCCTGGGTGGCTCAGTTGGTTAAGCGACTGCCTTCGGCTCGGGTCATGATCCTGGAGTCCCTGGATCGAGTCCCGCATCGGGCTCCCTGCTCGGCAGGGAGCCTGCTTCTGCCTCTGACCCTCCCCCCTCTCATGTGCTCTCTCTTTCTCATTCTCTCTGTCTCAAATAAATAAATAAAATCTTTATTAAAAAAAAAAAGAATTAACTATCCTGTGTACTGTTCTCTATACTACTGACTACTGAATTTAGCAAATAGTTGAACTAATCTAAATTTAAAAATAGAATGACTATTCCATGTTCTGCACCCCTTGGTAATATTTCCATCTTAAATAGATCTTGGACATCTTCGCTTATAAAGAGTCACTAGGATGGGCATGGTGGGTATCCACAGAGGGGGTCATGTTTGTG
Source organism: Mirounga leonina (assembly GCF_011800145.1). NCBI lineage: Eukaryota > Metazoa > Chordata > Mammalia > Carnivora > Phocidae > Mirounga > Mirounga leonina. Next base: position 32,245,714 of record NW_023270453.1, read on the forward strand.
AAAATAAAAGACTTTAGGTAGCCCAAAACCACACAGATAGTCATCTACTCCACCTACTTCCAAGACGAGTTTTATTGGCAATGATTATATTCATTTTCTATGGCTGGGTAATAAATTACCACAAATGTAGCAGCTAAAAGACACATTTATTATCTCTCAGTTTCTGCAGGTCAGTCATTCAAGCACAGCTTCAGCGGCTCTTCTGCGGCAGGTCTTACAGGTGGCAATCGCTGTGTCGGCGGGGGGCTGCCATCTCACCTTGAAGGCTCACTGGAGAAGGATTCATTTCCAAGCTCGTTTTGGTTGTTGGCAGAATTCCTTTCCTCGTGGCTGTATGACAAAGAGCCCTGGTGTCTTACTGGCCAGAAGCTGGGGGCCGCCCTCAGATCCTAGAGCCTGTCACAGTTCCCTACACCATGGCCCTCTCCTAGACATGGCTGTTTGCTTCTTCAGGAACAAGAGGAGAGTCTCTCTCTCTCTAGTCTGTTAAAATGGAGAATTAGGTAATGAAATATAATCATGTGAGTGACATGCCATCGCTTCTGCCATATTCCATTGGTTGGAAGCAAATGACAGGCCCCAAGTGGTCTCAAGGGGACAGGATTGCACCGAAGTGTAACACCAGGGGATAGAGGCCATGGGAGCCGTCTCAGACATCTGCCTCATGCGGCAAAGAATGGAAATGAAGAGGAAGGGAAGAACTCAAGCCTTCCATATTTTCTCTCTTACCCCATCCAGCTCTCCTTCCATTTTCCTCCCCTTCTCTACTCTACTCCAGTGTAATAACTCTACTAATTTTCTGTCTGCTTTGAGACTTATTTTAAAGGGCATGTGCTAGTTCTCCTTGGGATCCATAGGTTACTTTTCTATGTAAGAGGGGTGCATTCATTCCCTATGGCTGCCGTCCCCAAAAACTACCACAAATTGGGGAGCTTCAAATAACCCACACTTATCCTCTGACAGTTTGAAGTTCAGGAGCCCTAGTGCAGTTTCACTGGAATGAAATCAAAGTATGGACAAGGCCGTGCTCCCTCCAGAGGCTTTATGAAGTGAAGAATCCGTTGACTTGCTCTTTCCAGCTTCTAGAGCTGCATTCCTTGGTTCGTGGCCCCTTCTTTCACCTTCAAAGCCAGCAGCTTGGCATCTTCAAATCTCTCAGCTGAGGCTGTCGTATCACCTTCTCTGTAGTAAAATCTTCCTCCCTGCTGCCTCCTCTTGTAAAGACACTTGTGATTGCCTCGAGAGCACAAGTAGGTAATTCAGGATGCTTCCTATTTCCAGATTCTTAATCACTTCTGCAAAATCTCTTCTGCCATATAAGGTAACAGTCTCAAGTTCCAGGGATGAGGACCTGGATATCTCTGGGGGCCATTATTCATCCTCCCACAGAGGGATTTAGGAACTTTTCTCTGAACCTCTGGGGAAGGAAGACTAGCTATAATTCAGAATTGTATTGATTTGCTATAAAACAACTGTCCTGTGCAGGGGAGAAAAACCTGATATTTCATCACGCCCAATTTGAAAGCTCTGTTGGCCCAATTCCCATAGAATAGATAGATCCGTGCTTTGAGAGCTCCACAGAACACCAGAGATCGAATCAGAAAATGCCAGAGCTGAAAGAACCCTTAGAGCTCATGTAGCCCCACCCTTCCACCTTAGACATGAGGAAATGGAGGCTCTAAGCAAAAAAGCAGCAGTTCACGTATGGTCAAATGTTTGGTTTGGGGAGGATCTGGGAAAAGAAACTAATCCCAGAGTCTTTCCATGATACCAAACTGCCTCTCTATTAGAATTTTCGGGAGGTGGTTAAGGTGTCTCCACCCACGCAACTATAAATTCCACTGAACTCCACGAGGGCATAAACAAGGTTTATGTTATAGGTTTATGTTACGCTGCTAAGTTACAACCATCTTTGTCTATAAAGGTTCAGAGCACATATTGTAGACTTTGTGGGCCACACAGTCTCTTATCACACTACTGAACTCTGCTGCTATCACACAGAAGCCGTCACTGTGAGACATATTTAATATGTAAATACATGGGAATGGCAGTGGTCCAATAAATCTTTATCGACAAGAATAAGCAGTGGGCCACTTCAGTCTGTGGGCCATAGTTTTGCTGACCGCTCGGCCCAGATAACAGCCAACATTAGTAAAGGGTCACTAAGGTCTAAGAACTTGACATGTATTACCTCATTTAATCCTCACAACCACCTAATAATTGGTATTATTATTAGGTATTATTATCCCATTTTATGGATGAGGAAGCTGAGCCTCAAAGAAGCGGTAACTTGCCAAAGGACGTTGTATCACAGGTGACAAAACTAGGATGAGAGTCCAGACCCCCTCAATTCAGGTTCTCTGTTACCTCTAGGCTGGTGGTCCTCAATCCTGGCTGCAATGAGAATGACTGGTAGAGCCTGTAAAGAATATCGATGACAGTACCCTACCTCAGACGATTGAAGTCAGATTCTTGGCAGGGAAGCGGGGGGCAGTAGGGGTGCCCCAGGCATCAGTATGTTTTTTAATCACCCCTGCAATTCTAAAGTGTTGCCAGAGTTGAAGACCACTGCTCTGAGCTACAATGTTTGATACTGGGTCTAACACAGAAATGAGAAAAAGGGTGAGATGGACGATGACAGGAGAGAAGAAAGGAAGAGGAAACAAGGTCAAGACAACAGTGATGTACAAGAACATCCCCCTTTAAAAAAAAAAAAAATCAATGTACAGGGGCACCTGGGTGGCTCAGTTAATTAAGCCTCTGACTCTTGATTTCCGCTGGGGTTGTGATCTCAAGGTCACGAGATGGAGCCCCACGACAGGCTCTGTGCTCAGCACAGAGTCTGCTTGGGATTCTCTCTCTCCCTCTCTCTCTCTCTCTGCCCTTTCCCCCCTTCACACTCACTCGCTTGCTCACTCTCTCTCAAATAAAGAAAATCTTTAAAAAATAATAATAAAAATAAATAAAAAATTAAAAAATCCATGTACAAAAGCTGCAAAATTTACACAATTGATAAAATGGAGAAGAGCAATTTGCATTACAAAAGGAATTTCCATTTGTGTGTGAGGATTCACTGCAGGTCTCTTGTAACAGAGATTTCCCTTCCAATGATCAAGGGCATACGGAGACACCATAAACTGCCTTGAGAGAGTCTGCGAGGTGGGGGCAAAGGTTTTAAGCATTAAAATGTTTGGTACCGCTGCTAGTTGATGATTAGCAGAAATTAAAATCAAGAACATCTCAAATTAGATCGTGGAAATGAGAAAGAGTGTCTTAATCGCCTAGATTGGGGGCGTGTCTCTCCTCAATGTTGTTAGCTGCACCTGTCTGCTCATGACTGTTTTGGTTTTTTTTTTGAAGATTTATTTATTTTGAGAGAGAGAGCGCGTGAGCACGTGGCAGGGGAGGGGCAGAGGGAAAGAGAGAATCTCAAGCACACTCCCCCCTGAGTGTGGAGCTGAACATGGGGCTCGATCTCACAACCCTGAGATCACCACCTGAGCTGAAATCAAGAGACCCACGTTTAACCTACTGCGCCACCTAGGCACCCCTGTCTGTTCATGAGAAATCAGCACTGAGTACAGGGAGACTGGAATTAACCACTGTACACCTACCTTCAGGCCTTACATCCCCGCCCTTCACACAAAGAAGACATTTTCCCTCAAACACCCCAAGAATGGGAAGAATTGTTTCCTGGTCCATCCTGGTTCTTGGTGGGGAATGGAGTGAGGGTAGAAAATAGGAATATACTGCTGTTTCCAATCAGTGAACCTATGTAGATTTAGTAGATCTCCTGTCAAGGATGAATTAATGCATTAGGCCCTTAAAATTCTTGTCATTTTGTTGAGGCTCTTACGACTTCTGATTTCACATTTAAGCAGGACGCAGGGAGAAAGAGGCTAATCTAAAGCCAGGAAGAGCCAGAGACAAAGAAATACTCGTGTCCTTCTTAGGATTGCAAGAATTGGCAAATGAAAGCACAGGACACCCAGTATAATTTTAATTTCAGATAAACAATGAGTAATTCTTAGTATAAGTATGTTCCAAATAGTACATGAGACAGACTTATATTTTAAAAATTATTCATTGATTGTTTATCTACAATTCAAATTTAACTGGGCATCTTGAACCTTATCTGGCTTCCCATATCTTCATCCTTCTCCAGGTCACACCTAATTAATTCCTTGGTCCCAGAATAAAGGCACATTTTGAGTTTGTGTTCATTTGATTGCAGTGACTACGCCACTGTAGAGAAAATCAATTGTGGCTTCATTAGCACCATGTCATGTCAAGAAAAAAATGTCGTCTTCCCTAAAATCCCATGTGTTAAAGACAACAGTAGCCAATGTTTGAGGTGCTTCCTTTGTGGCAGCAAACAAGGGGCAGAAGCAGGGTATGAACTTCAATAGCCCCTGTGTAAATGCAGGGAAAAATTATCTCTATAGGGTGGTCATAGACAGTTCTAGAACCTTCTAACACAACTTGCTCTCTTCTGTACATCTTATGATTGCATGCCCCACACCATCAAACGCAGATAGTCCATTGGGCCAAATCCCTGTCAGCACAACCTCCTCAGGGCAGATGAGTGCAGGGAAAAGGGGCCTTCTCAGACAGACATTTCCTTCCTTGTCTTCAGGAGAGGTTAGCCTGGTGCAGTGTTGCAGCCGGGTTCCTCTCCAGGACTCTGAAAGTGGGAGGGGAGGAGGTCCCTGCGATGCGGCACAGCTCACATGCATCTCAAATGTGCTCCAGTCTCCCAGCCGCTATATGGGGCTAATGGTATGGGGGATTCAGGGGTCAGAACATGCATGGTGCTTAGACGAGTGGCCAGTACCCAGGAGGTGCTCAATAAATGTCCTTCTGTAAGCAGGTCATCAGGGCTGGGAAGCTTGGACAGCTGGGCCTGCACTTCCTCTCCCATGATGCTGCCATCTTGAAGGCCCCATGCCAAGTGGTGCCATCTCTCCAAAGATTTTAGCGGAGGGACTAGACTCCCCATTTACTCTCTGCCCAGGGTAAGAAGAAAGCCTGTCTGTAACTCTGCCCTGCTCCAGGATCCTTGCTGAGGCTTCTACGACTCACTTTAGAGACAAACAGAGGTCAATGGACCCTGGCTAAAAATCTCAACTTTGCATAGCAGAAAATCTAAAGGGGAAAAATGCACACTTTTCTCCACAGTGCATGAGTTGTACACTACCTCATCTTGCTAAAAACAAAGAGCTACTTTCTGGAAAGGGATCATTTCTCTTATTGTGAATGCAAAATATTTCTTGTGACGGATGTTTATCCTCTGGAGCAGTCCAGCATTCAAACCATCCCTCCCATTTCATTCATTCATTCATTCATTCATTCATCTTACATTTATTAAGTGGCTATCGTATGTCAGGCACTATTCCAGGAACTGTAGATTTAGCAATGAACAAAGGAGACCGAAATCCCTGCTCTCGAGGAGCTCGGACTCTAGCCCTAGATTCTAGTAGGAGCTCAGATTCTAGCAGACAATAAACACTCTATAAGTAAATTGTATGTTGGATGGTACAAAAGCTATGGAAGAAAATTAAGGGGGAGAGGGGGAGGGAGTGCTGGGAGGAAGGAGAAGAGGTGAGTAACAGAAAAGGTTGTCCTTTCAGAGACTCCCCTACAGAGGTGAAAGGGATGGTGTACTTGTTCCTGATACACTACCCAGCTGGGTAGCCGGCATGATGAAGCTCAGCTGGTAGGTGCCCCCTCCGGAACATGACTCTGACCAGAGGGTGCAAAGCCATCGATCTTCAGAGACACTCATGTAGCTGAGGCCGGTTTTGTAGTGCTGTTACAGAATGACGTAACCAGGGGCAACCACATCAGCGGGGACACCCCAGGCTGGCTGGTCCTGAGGCCAAGCCTTGTTTCCTTGCTTCCAATTTATCTTTCAAAACACAGATCCATTTCTACTTAATTTCACTAGCATCCATTCTCTTGTTTTATTTGCAACCAGAAACTCAGACCAGTGCACTTCTGCCCCAGGAAAAATAAAATCACGTAGATGCTACTCACTGGGGTTGTCGGGAGAGCTCAATGCTCACACCTCCAGATCTATGATAAAACAGTCCAGGGAAACATTATCAATCCACCTATGTTTTCTTTTTCCTCCAGGACACCTCCAGGGAGGTGACACAGATAATGAAAAAATTGTCATCAATTGTTATTTGTTGTGGGCAAGGAAGGGGTCGAAGGGAGGAAGAAAAAGTAAATCCATACAGAACTGTTTGCACACAAATGCTAGAAGCCAGGCAGATAACCAGCAGACCTGCTTGGGTATTTGAAGTTCCCTGTCCCTCAGTAATGGATTATCTTATATAGGCTGATGATGTAATGGCTTCATGGGTTTGTTTTGTTTTGTTTTGTTTTTCTCTCTCTCTCCCTGAAAAACCAAGATATTCCCTTCTGCCAAATACACAAAGAAAGCAGGACACCAAAATGGGACGTATGCAGTGGGGACGAGAGATAATTTCTTTCCCATCATGGGACCTCTCAGCAGGTAAATATTGATTACATTTTCCTGGTGCCTCAAGCCATTATTTCTGATACCACTGCCTGCTGCCAGATATGAATTTCCCCCTCCTCGTCACCATGGGAATATCAGAGAGAGCGAGGAGGAAATTTTCTCTAAAGAAACCTGGCAGAAAGGCGCCTTCTAATTATGAGCATTTAATTCACATCCCCAGCACTACGTCCTTGGGAAACGACAGCAAGTGTCCAGCCGGAGGGTAATTCTTCACCTGACGCCACCTGCGGTTCAGGAAAACAGAACACCATCCCTGACCCAGAAGGCAGGAAGGAAGCCAGAATCCGGCTGATTGTTGGAAAGCACGCCAGAATCCTGGTGCTGTTGGTTATCATATGAATTATTGATGCTGCCATGGGGATCCACAGGGTAGCAGAGGTGACGGAGGCGAGGAGATGGCAGGCAGGGGCTAGCGATTAAACCCTCAGCCCCACGCGTGGTATGGGCACTGTGGCCGGCATGCTGGTGAGTACCACCATCAAATCCTGCCTCGAGCAGAAATACATCACAGGCGAAGCTTATGCACCCTGCCCACGGAGGCCCTGCCCGGACCCCGGCTCTGTGGTTGTGAGTGGGAGCAGGAAATGGATGGTGAGAGCCTTAGCCCCAAGTTCATCACAAAAACCTCCAATGGCAGAGCCTCAGTGGCTGCTAAGCTCCAAAAGCAGCAGTAAAACTGTGCAGGAATCTGATGGAAGGAGCCAGGAGCACCCCTGCCTTAGGCTGGGTGCCCCCCCACCCCCCACCTTCGCCACCGCCAAGCAGATTCCAAGACAGGAGTTAAGTGTAAGTTCTTTATCTGGGAAGTGGTCTCAGTAAACCCTCTCGGGGGGGGGGGGGGGGGGAAGACCCTCTTAAGATTAAAACCAAAACCCTGTATGTGGTCCACAAGGCCTCATATGGTCCCTTTCTCCTTCCACCCACGTGTCCTCCCCCACTGCTCACTTCTCAAACCTCCTCTCCCCCTGAGAGGGTCGATTTTATGGGTCAACTTGAGTGGGCCACAATATGCCCAGATATTTGGTCAAATAGTATTCTGGGTGTGTCTGTGAGAGTGTTTTTTGAATGAGATTAATATATGAATTTGTAGACTGAGTCCCGCAAATCGCTCTCCCTACTGTGGGCGGGCCTCATCTAATCACTTGAAGACCTGAATAGAATAAAAAGGCTGACCTGCCCCTGAGTAAGGAGGAACTCCTCCTGCCTGGCTTACTCGGGCTAGGACATAAGTTTAGTTTCCTACCTCTGAACCTGGACTGAAACTGGCTCTCCTGGGTCTCCAGCTTATTGACTGCCATCTTGGGACTGGCAAGTCTCTATAACTGCATGAGCCAATTCCTTATAATCAGTCTCTCTAGACAGATTCATATAGATACAGGTAGACATAGATAGACTCGTGGTTCTGTTTCTCTGGAGAACCTTGAATAATATACCCCTTCTCATTCTTTGTACTCACTTGGCTTCTTTGAAGGTCTCTTACTCTCTTTCGCCAAGTGCTCTTTGCTCAGGTGGGTTCCACAGCCAGCAATGTCTACCACCATTACCACCATCCCTCACCCTTGCCTTATTAACTTATATCCATCCTAGAGTTCTTAGTGCAAACACTACAAAAAGGCCTTACTGGATGGTACAGTCCTGGGGCTCAGACTGCAATCTTTCTTGTATGCACCAGTACCATCTTCTCAGAGGACAGAGTAGTGAACATATCAGAAGCCTAAAAAGAGGGTCATCCTCTGACCCAATGATCAACCACTAAGAATCTGTCCTAAGCAAATGCTTCAGATTAACACAAAAAGATCAAGGGCATTTATTTCATAATGGTTATACAGGAAGGATGGAGAGAGGGAGGAAGGAAAAAAGGGGGAGGGAGAGAAGGAGATCTGCAAAGTCAAACAGACCAGCAAAGAAAAGAAACAAATTAAATATCCAACACTAGGTGACTGGCTAAATACGTTGTATACAGCCATCCAGTGGAATATTATTTGGCCATGAAAAATGGTGGTACATAGGTATAATTATTGACATGCAAATGGGTTCACGATACAACACTAATCTGAAAAACAAGACACAGAATAATATGTTTAGTAGGTAGGTTCCATGGGATCTCAACTATAGTGTGTGTGTGTGTGTATGCGTGTGCATGCCCGCACATATGTGTATGTGCAAAACAGAGGGGGTGGGGATGTGTCTGCACACAGCACCAGAATGTTTGGAAATACATAAAATGAGTTTCCTCCCCAACTTCCTCTTCCTTCTTTGCTTCTGTGTGTATCATCTGAGGTTTCTTTTTGTTTTTTAAGATTTATTTATTTATTTGAGGGGAGTGGTGGGGAAGGGCAGAGGGAGAGGGAGAGAGTCCCAAGCAGACTCTGTGCTAATAGAAGTGGGGCTCGATCTCACGACCCTGAGGTCACAACCTGAGCCAAAATCAAGAGTGGGACCTTAACCAACTGCGCCACCCAGGTGCCCCTCATCTGAGGTTTCTTTATCAAAGAATAAAAGGGGGCGCCTGGGTGGCTCAGCTGGTTAAGCGACTGCCCTCGGCTCAGGTCATGATCCTGGAGTCCCGGGATCGAGTCCCGCGTCGGGCTCCCTGCTCGGCGGGGAGTCTGCTTCTCCCTCTGACCCTCCTCCCTCTCATGCTCTCTGTCTCTCATTCTCTCTCTCTCAAATAAATAAATAAAATCTTTAAAAAAAAAAAAAGAATAAAAGGGCTCAATCCTCGGGTGGAAATCCCTTCGACTTTCCAAACAACTTGCCCTTTTAATACTCTGCATTTTTTCCCTTCATTGAGGAAAAGAAAATTCCATCAGTGGGACTGATCGCAGGGAAGCAGAGCTACGGAGTCAGGGAAAACTTGGTGACAAGTTGTCCCTCTTCCACTTTTCTTTCTCTCTTATCTTTTTTGCCTGGATGATGCCCCTCCCATTCTCCTTTCCTCTCCCCACACACAATTCCACAAATTCCAAGTTCCAATGAAATCAGATCAGAAGGGAAATACAGAAAGTCAAACCCCAAAGCTAAGAGGTCCTCCATCCTTTGCGCTCACTGATACCCCTTCAGGGTTACAACTGAGGTGCCTTAGCCCTGTTTTATTTGCTCCCTGGTCGAAGCTGTCCTGAGGAATTAAGAGTCTCTGGAAACAGGGCCCAGAATGCGCAAAACCAGAAGGAGATAAGCATATGTTTGTGTGAGCTGAAAAATTGTCCTATATGGAACAGAGTCAAAATAAATCAATAAAAGTAGTTTCAGACATGCAGTGCCGAGAGAAACTGTTAATTACTGGTATTACCATTGATATCTATTCATTTGAGACTTTTGTTCAGCAAAGGCAATTGCCTGGCCCTGTTATATAACCAAAATCAAGAGAATTTACAAAGGAAAAAAAAAAAAAAAAAACCTTCTCAGCTCAAACTCAGACAAAAGGATTGAAGGAAAATGAGACAAGTGATCATTTCTGGGGATTTCCAGAGACAAATCAGCTCAGAGAAGAATATAAACCTGCCCAGCTTCATCCCAATATCAGCCATCCTCACATGCTTACATTCTCCGCATATAAATTTCAAGTTTGAAAGAGCCCAGATAGACTCCTTTCTTAAGAGACGTCTCCATAATCAAAAGGTTTCCTCCGTATCAAAAGGGATTTCTGTTCTTAGATGAGTCCTTTGAAATTATATATAATAAAACCTCAGAGCTTAATGGTTAAGAGTGAAGACTCTGGGGGCGCCTAGGTGGCTCAGTCGTTAAGCGTCTGCCTTCGGCTCAGGTCATGATCCCAGGGTCCTGGGATCAAGCCCTGCATCGGGCTCCCTGCTCCGCAGGAAGCCTGCTTCTCCTCCCACTCCCCCTGCTTGTGTTCCTTCTCTCTCTCTCTGTCAAATAAATAAAATCTTTAAAAAATAAAAAAAAAGAGTGAAGACTCTGTAGTCCCAAAGACCTGGGTTCAAGATCTATTTCTGTCCCATCAGAGCTCAAGGACACTGGTCAGTTAGTGAAGGTTTCTGGGCATCTTTCCTCATATATAAAATGAACGGGATAGTAATCCCTACCTCACAGAGATATGTAAAGCAGAACCTGTGGGAGGCGCTCGCTGTCAGTACCGAAGCAGGAAGACAAACACTGTGAGTACTTCAAACAGCAGGATTTCATTGCAGGGAATTGGCTCTACAGACAGCAAAGGACCAAGATGCCAAACGAGACATTGAGGCAATCCTACCTTAATGTAATACCTTGAAAGGCCTAGATTGATGCAGAAAAAAAAAAAATACGTGATGAAAAAAATCAGTTTTTAAAATAAAGACAGGATCCGGCCCCACATATATGTAACTCAGCCTCACTGGTTTCATCCTAGCCCTGGTCTCCTGCCAGAGAGGAGTAGACAGCAAGAATCTACTACAACACCTAGGACAAGGGACAAAGGGACAACGGGGGTTACTGGAGCCCAGAGCAAAAGCTGGGCCTGTCCCACGGGATCTGAGCCACAGAGGAGACATGGCCACCGCAGAGCTGCCAGAGGAGATAAAGAGACGATGAAATACCAAGGCTTGTCCTTTCCTCCCTCCCACCATCCAGTCTCCTGCTGGCGACCCCATTGGCCAAACTCAGCATAACTTGCTCATTTGGAGCCCTGAAGGACCACCGTCTGCAGGGGGAGAGCAAGGCATGCATCCAGAGCCAGATCAGCACGGAGTGGCCCAGGTGCTTCACTCAGTTCCTCTCCCTGCACTACCACCCCCCCACCCCCTCCCCCACCGACAAGAGCTCAGAAATGTGAGGATCGGGATACTGAGCCTGGTTTCCAAAGGAAAATGGGCTTCTGTATTTGAGACAGCCACCATGATGATGACGGATGGTGGTGCCTGGCAATGGATTCTGAAGAGAAGAAGGTTCTGTCCCATCTGTGTCATCTCCCATGTCGTCCCCACAGAATGCGGGGCAGGGGTTCCAGCATGCACATCGCCATGCATAACGGGGAGTGACAAGGACAAGAACTCAGGACCACTCCCACCCCGTCAGGGTTCATGAAGTTACCAAATCAGAATTGCCCAAAACTGAGCCCCTTCTAGAACAACAGGATATCAGAGAGACATGTGCATGAAGAGAGGTTGTTCCGGCACCATGAAGACCCCACAGACGCTGTTCTCAGGAGGCAGGTGGTACAGGGCAAGAGGTGCGAAGGAAAGCAAACTGCCCACCTCCAGCAGAATTTCCCATTTGGCAATTGTCATAGGATCGGGGAACCAGCTGACATAAAAGGGCAAGGCAAGGAAAAAAGTAAAATTGGAAATGGGTGTAACTTGGGGGTGCTGGCCAGGAACATGGGGCGAGAGGTCAGAGGGGCTGAAACCCTACTTCTGCCTTAAGCTGGAACATGCAACCTTGGGCACGTTGCTGAACCGCCCCTCAGCCTCCTGTTATCGGTAGAATGAGGATGACCACAGAGCCTGGCTCAGAGGGCTATTGCGTGGGCTGAACAAAATTATGTTGGGGAAGAACTTAGAGATCCTGGCTCGAAGGAAATGCTTGATAACTGGGAGTTGACACTATCTTTATTATCATTATTATTATAGTTGAAGATGACAATGGAAGTTTCCACTGCGGGAGGTATTACCATAATTTAGTGACCTCTGGGATTTGCAGGATAGTATATTCAATGATTTTTGAATCATTGTATATTCAAAGTGGGTCAAGTTCAGCAGTATCGAGGGTTTCACAGACAGGAAGAATCTAAGGAAGGATTTCTGTTTCCCTCAGGTAGCACCACCCTGACATGGACAGATGGTACGGTGTAGATTTGGACATAGACTTGGATGTACATGCAAATACAGATGCAGGTGTAGGTGCGGATATAAATGTAGCTGTAGGTCTAGGTACATATACATACAGCTCTACCTTATGTTAAGTGCACACTTTAAAACTTTAAAGATTCACACTAAGTGCTGAACAAAACTAGATATAAAAGGCAATTTTATATAACTCTGGCACACAGTTATGACCAATTTTTCCCCTCAAATTAAGCATTCATTGAGTAAACATGACATGTGGAAGGCACAGTAGCAGGCTCCACAGGGGAGGGATATAAATAAGAGCAAGACACGATCTCGGCCACCAGCAGACCTCACATCCCATAGGGGAAACAGACATTTACAAAAATAAAAATATTACTCCCTAAGGCAGGGAATGACTAAGTTTAACTTTGAAGTCTTTCTGGAAAAAGAGCATCTGAGCTGCGTCTCGTTCAACGGGCTCACGAGGAGGGAATGATGGAGGGTGGGATGCAATGAGCATCTTGCCTTTCTTTTTGTGGGGAGAGTGGGGCTGTGTGACCCTGGAAATAATTTCCTTCCCCGTGTTTTAAGAGTTTAATCAGAGTCTTTTTTTCCTCAGCAGGAGGTGGGTTCATCCAAATTTGTCACTAAATATTTTCGAGGTTCATCCACGGTGCGGCACGCATCAGTACTTCATTCTTTTATGGGTGAATAACATTTCATCATATGGATAGATCACATTTTCCTTATCCTTTCCTCAGTTGATGGACATCTGAGTTGTTTTCCCCCCTGGGCTATTGCAAATAGTGCTGCTATGAACGTTCATGCGTAAGTTTTTGTTTGAATACCTGTTTAATTCTCTTTGGTATACACCTGGGAGTGGAACGGATGGGTCATGTAACAATTCTTTTTTTTTTTTAATGTTTTATTTATTTATTCATGAGAGTCAGAGAGAGAGAGAGAGAGGCAGAGGCAGAGGAAGAAGCAGGCTCCCCGCCCAGCAGGGCGCCCGATGCGGGACTCGATCCCAGGACCCTGGGATCATGACCTGAGCCGAAGGCAGACGCTTAACCATCTGAGCCACCCAGGCGCCCCCATGTAGCAATTCTATGTGTAACTTTTTGAAGAACTATCTAATGCATTCCTAGCAACCATCAGAGAAATAGAGTTTTTCCTTTCGGAAAGATCCAGGAACGTACTGGGCTCTCTAGTCTCACTGGCCCATTTTAGGTCACATGTCCATCCCTGCACCGATCGTCGTGGGCAAGAAATGGAATCCCATGACTGATGAAGGAGTGTCTACCTCTACAGCAAGGAAAGCTCTCGACCCAAACCACATGAACCAAAAAGGGGGAACAGGTAATTTCTTTTAAGGAAAATCAAAGTGATATTAACAGGAGGAAAAAGATACTGGAAGACAATAGCAAGACGTGTCCATCTCACCCAGGAAGCAAGGACATAACTGCTTAAATCGTAATGTGGGAAAACGTGATGAACATTTGTTCAGCACTTCATATATGTCAGGCACCTTTCTAAGGGCTTTGCAGAGAGGATTAGTGATTCGTGTCCCTATTGAACAGATAAGAAAAACTAGGCTCAGAGAGGTTAAGTAACTTGCCCAAGTTCACACTGCTAGAAAGTGGGCTGAGTTGGGATGTGAACCCAGATCTCCCCAATGCTAAAGCTCCTATGCTTTCCTCTATACCACTCTGTCGCTTTATTGAGTAGAAGGCAGCAGGCAGCAGGCATGGGAATAATCGGGATGACTACTTGGCCAGGGGCGAATATCTTAATACTCGCCAATCTAGGTACCAATGTCTGTATATTCACATGCACAGATACACTCACACGCTTCCCAGTGACCCAGATTGAATGGACAGAACCGTCTGTTTCCCAGCACACATCACATAAAACCAAAGAAAAACATATGCTCCCCTTTCCTCATTACCTGCATCCCTCACCAGCCAAGGGATCCCTAAAAATGGTCAGAACCCCAGAATTCCACTTGGGAACCCTCTCTACCACACAACGGAGTTCATGGTCTCTTCAAAGAATGGGCGAATTAAATGTCATCACCCAGGGGCGCCTGGGTGGCTCAGTTGGTTAGGCGACTGCCTTCGGCTCAGGTCATGATCCTGGAGTCCCGGGATCGAGTCCCGCATCGGGCTCCCTGCTCGGCGGGGAGTCTGCTTCTCCCTCTGACCCTCCCCCCTCTCATGTGCTCTCTCTCTCATTCTCTCTCTGTCAAATAAATAAAATAAAATCTTTATAAAAAAAATAATAAAAAATAAATGTCATCACCCAGGCTTGCCAGATCCATCAGAAGTGGGGCTTTGGTTGTTCAACTTGATTCCTTCTCTTGAAAATCAAATCATTCATTCCCTAAAGCATTTAATTTGATCCAACCCCCAAAGGTGGTTTTTCCAGAAATGGCAGGGATCTGCTGATCTTTCCATACTCTGGGTGAAATCTCAGTCCTGTTAACATGGTACCTTGTCTCCCTCCTCTGTCTGAGCTGGGAACAAGAAGAAACCTTTACAATGATAGCCTTATAATAGGATTGTATTTTTTCTGCACATTACACCTCAAGGGATCATTGTCATTTGTTTCCAACCAATGACAATCCAGCTTCCCTGGACCCCCTAGTTGCTTGGGGAGAAATGTTACTGCACAGCTCATCTCCAGTGATGCTTTATAACTGTAGCAGAAATCCAATGTTAATAGAGCTGTCTGGCTAAAGAGGTGCATGAGCCCTTGTGTATCCAGATCAGCGCCCCAATGGCCTGAAAGCCATATCTGATGTTTCTCCATTTTGATCACATTTTGCATATATACATAAAAATAGGAATCAAATTTGATCACACACAAAGATGAGACACGGTCTCCAGGAAACAAAAAAAGACCCAGCCTGTTTATTCTGTTATTCTAGGTAATTTATTGCTCCCTACCCTCTGCAATTTTCTATGTGTTCTTTACTTTTTCATGAAATACCCCTTCTTATCTCCACTTATCCAAATACATTCTTTAATTGCCTTTTGAGACCACTCCAGCTTACAATGATTTTTCATCCTCCAGTGGCATTTGACTGTACCTTCCATTTGGCAATTAATCATTAGCATCCTTGTGAAACTGCCTGCATCCTTCAACTGAACTGTTTTAACTGTTCACATTGTCAAGACCATGGCCCTAGGTTTTTGTTCTGGTTTGGTTTGGCTTTAACTTTAGAAGCTTTTGTTAATTTGTCAGGTAGTTAACATACAATATTATATTAATTTCAGGTGTACGATATAGTGATTGAACATTTATATACAGTTTAAAGTGATCACCACAGTAAATCCAGCTACCATCTGTCACCATACAGAATTGTTACCTAGTATTAACGATATTCCCTATGCTGGAAAATGTATCCCCATTATCTACCATCATAGTGATTTTAAAACTGGAAGTTGGTATCTTTTCTTTCCCCCTGGCCCTAGTTTTAACCTTACCTGAATTCGAAGACAATGGGTTAAGAGAGTGGAGAACTCTACCTTCTAACCCTGCCACCCTCTCCAATCACCACTCATCCCCGACCACCATGTTGGATGTTCTAGATCTCTGTGGAAGCTCCAAACAATTGGTCACCCCAACCACAGACATCAAGAGCTCCTGACGGTACTGAAAATGATTCCATGAATTCTGAGGAGCTGAGCCAAGCGGGAAAGGAAGGAAGGTCAATTAATGATAAAGAGAGTGAACAGAGGACATGAACCTTCTGTAAGGATAACAGGTCTACCTGACTTAGTCAAACCATAAGAACAACTGTCTGGGTAGCTCTCCATTGTTCTGAAAGTTCTGCGGCCACGGGCACCTTACCACCTATCATTGCCTTGACCCCCAAACTCCCTAACTGCAGCTGCCATTGATTCTATTCACATGGCCTGACCCCTTACTTAGCCTGACTTCAACTGAAATGTCTTCTGAACAATCTGTGTCCCAGATCGGCAGTCTTCGGAAGTAATGGTGGTTCAAAGAATGGACTCTGGAGTCAGACTCTTTGAGTTTGAAGCTCACCGTAGGAAGGAAGCTACTTAACATCATCTGTCAATTTGGAATAGCGGTACTATGTACTTCATGGGGTTGTTTTGAGAGAATTAAATGAGAAAGTCTATATAAAGAGTTTAGCAGAGATCCTGACACATAGTAAGTTCTCTGTGAATTTAGCCTTTTATTATGATGGTTAGGTCTCAGATCCTTAACTGTACATAAAGTATTGAAGGAACAGAATGGGGTCTTTTCCTTCATGATATCCTCTAGTGGTTATAGAGGAATAGGATGGGCAGAAGCTTTGGAGTCATTCAGACGGAGGCCAGACCCAGGCTCCACAACAGACAAGCTGCATGATATTAAGTTACTTACTTACCCCTTTGCAGCCTCCTTTCCCTAATTTATACAGTGGAGTAAGTAATATCTATTTTTCTGAGTTGTAAGTATTCTAGAGGATATATAGAGATAGCTGGACTAAAATAGGATACAATAAGCAGTGATCCATTTGCACCTACAGATTTGAAAGAGTTGCAAGGACATTTTATTATTTCTGCTCATCTTTCACCAATGGTCTACAAGAGCCAGGAGTGTATATTAAGGACAAACAGAAAAGGGTTGGTGCTTTATCCTACAGAGACCCATCTCTCTGAAAGGGCTCTACGACTCCTTTGTGTGGTGGTATAATTACTTAAGGTTCTTTTTTTGTTGTTTTTAATGATTTTTTTTATTTTTAAGGAATCTCTACACCCAATGTGTGACTCAAACTTAGAACCCTGAGAGCAAGATCACGTGCTCTACCCACTGGGCCAGCCAGGCACCCCACAATTATTTAAGATTCTCAAGGCCTTATGAGAGATGATGGACTCTGAATAACAAACTGAGGGTTCTAGAGGGGAGGGGGGTGGGAGGATGGGTTGGCCTGGTGGTGGGTATTGAGGAGGGCACGTTCTGCATGGAGCACTGGGTGTTATGCACAAACGATGAATCATGGAACACTTCATCTAGAACTAATGATGTAATGTATGGGGATTATCATAAGAATAAAAAAAAAAAGATTCTCAAGGCCTTGGTCATCAACTTGATTACTATTTTTTTTATTTCATATAAAGGAATTTCATATAGAGAACATTCTCAAGTTATCTCTGCATCACTAATCTGGCTGTGTAACGTAGGTAACATAGGTCAAAAGGGGACTCAAGAAAGACTACACATGATTCTACCTGGGAAAAAAAAAAAATTCCCCTGCTAATGGTGGATCAGGTGCTGTGGCTATAGCCAATGGGCAGCATATTGAGTCTAAGCACTCGACTTCAATACATGGTTTTGGAGAAAAATCTCAAGATTGTCAAAAATACACTTAGAGATTCCATTTCCAGATACAACACCTGGAGTCAGCCCCATGCAGATAAACCCTTCCCGAGGTACCTTCTCTAGCAGACCGTCTTCCGGAGGCTGGAGCAGTAACTGTCCATTGCTCTTTATGGTCCCAGCTGTGTGCTAATTAGAACCTGATGGAAAATGGTAAGAAAAATTAGGACAAAATGTCATCTCTCCTTGCTAGACTGCAGGCCAAGTGCAGAAGCTTCTGATTCAGGCCACAGTGTCATTTTCCTATATAGGGCATACCCCTCCATTTATCAACCTTGATCTAAAGAATGAACTTCAGACATGATTTCAAAGAGGGAAGGCCTCAGACAGAGTTCCTGCTGGTCATTCTGGCCCCCTGAAAAATCAATCTTTCCTCTGGTCTGTGGGAAGCATGGTACTATTGTCTGCTCAGCTCCCAGAGTCCTTGCCCCCTGCATAAGGAGGACTTGCAAACCTAAGCTTTCAAATGCCTAAGATACCAGGGAGTTAAGAGTGACCATTTTGGGAGGTTGTCCCTCAAAATATCTTGCGCTGCTTTCAGCACTCTGAGAGTAGCTGAAAAGCCCCCAAAACATTCTCAGAAGGCAATACTAGGCATATAATCCCCTACCAATATGTCACCAAATACCAACCGTTCTTTCTAAATTGCCTCATCTGGGGAGAGAAGCAGAAACTAACGGAATTGGAAGGGAGTAGAATCACAGGGTTAGGAGCTGGGTTCATGTCTCACCATCACAGCCTGGCTACTCCAGAGCCCAGCCTCCTCTCTGGTAAAGTGAGAATAATAATAATAATATCACCAATCTTACAGAGTTGGGATGGTTATTAAACTGTACAATCTATATAAGGTGCTTAGCCCAGAGCCAGTAAACAGTAAGTATTCAATAAATTGTTCATAGAAACATGTCTAAGTGTGTGATTTCATTGAATATCACAACCCTATGAAGTGGGTAAGGCAACCCTCTTCCACGAGGTCACCAAGAAAACTGAGACTCACAAAAAGGAATTCGCTTTGGACGCGACAGCTAGGAACTGGCAAAACCATGATTCAGACCCAGACAACCTTAGCTAATTTAATAAACTGTTAAAGCAGGAGACCCAAGCCTTTTGGAATCCCTGGCCTCAGTGACATAGAGCTCAGCACTCACCAAGGGAGAGAGCCGCACCAATAAGCCAAGGGAAGAGCCACTCCAACCTCCAAGCTGCAAAAAGGAAATGATTATTAAACATTTATAAAATCACACCCCGTACAATGAAATCACCTTTAGGGCACAAGGCAAAATTCAACCCATTCAACAAAAATGCATCCAGGTTCCTAAAATTGCAAATGGAAAAGTGTCTATTTTCATAAAATCAAGAGGCTAGGGGGACAGGGTTTGATGGACAGCCAGCTTCATGCCCCCTTCACGGCACAGCTCTGAAAAAGAAGGGGGCACGGGGAAGGGAACTGTCGCTGATCAGGCACTTACTAAGTGTCACACCTCGTGTCAAGTGTTTTATGGGTCTTATCATTTCATCCACCAAATAATGCTAAGACATAAGGATTATTAGTCCCATTTCGCTGGTGTGTAAACTGAGGGTCTGAGAGATTAAGTGACTTGCCCAAGGTCACACACGAGAAACACCAGCATTAACAACCACATTTGTCTCAACTCAGCCTCAGGGTAGAGACACCATTTCACATAGTGCACGATGGGACTGGTGTCCCCAGAGACATCCCAAAAGCTCCTTCCGGTATACCCTGCTGGACTTTCCCAGAGCCAGCATTCCTTAAGAAAAACTAAATTAGGGGCACCCGGGTGGCGCAGTCGGTTAAGCATCTGCCTCCTGATTTCGGCTCAGGTCGTGATCTCCACACTGAGTATGGAGTCTGCTGGGGTTTCTCTCTCCCTCTCCCTCTGCCCCTCCCTGCCTCATTCTCTCTCTCTCTCAAATAAATAAAGTTTAAAAAATGAAATTAATTAATCAATGGCCATGGTGCTGTCCCTAAGACGTGGGTGGCTGAGAAGTCCCAGAAATAGAAAGAAACCCTTTCCTAGAAACACTGCCTTCACTCCACGTCCCCTGACTCTACTTAATGACTCTGGATAAAGTAAAAGCTTCTTTTTTATCCTTATTAAGCAATATACTCTTCCCTGTAACTCCTAGTCCTCACCCTCTCTGAGCTGTGCCTGCATGTTAATTCTCTTTTCCCTGTGATCTCTATGCCCTAACAACACGCTCAACATGAGGTTTAATTATTGAAAGGGAGTGCGTTCTGTAAAAAAAAAAAAAAAAAGAAAAGAAATGTATACCTGAGAACCTGCCAAGGCAAAGGACAGGCAGATACCACCTAATAGGACAATACCCTCGGCCAGAGTGATGGCATTATGGCAAAATTGCAGTTAAACAAAAGATACCATGCCAGGGAAGATTTATCAGCACTTTTTGAAAAAACCTGATTTCCAGTGGCTTATTAAGTTAGCTCTGAAAATTCCTTCTCTGGGTTAAAACCTGGCTTGCAAAATACTGTTTGGAAATTACGAACCCTTTAAGGGCATTAATGAATCCGTCCTGGCATTTGCAAAGCTAAAAATCCTTTCCATTTTTAATTAAAGCATACTTTTCATCAAATACTGATATGACCTCTTTTTTACTAGGAATTTGCAAAAACACTTTTAGAACAAAAAGCTATTAAATTATCAATCATGTAGAGTTTCACTTCCACTCAGAATGTAGAGAGCTGGAAGGAGCGATATTCCCAACTCAATGACAAAAAAAAATGGCAGACAAACTTTGAAATCTTAACTTTCACTAAACACATCTCAACATCCCAGGAAACAGGGAGACCCAGTGGCCTGAGAGACAATGAAGGACAGGCTCCTCCCTGGATCGTCTGGGTCAGAGCTTGGCATGAGGAGACAGCAGGCCCCATCCATGCTGGTAAGAAGAATTCAGCTAAAATTTGGAACAAAGTGCCAAAGGCCAAGTGTGTGCTGACGTGAGCTTATTGAGCCCCCAAGAGTCACAGACAGGGAAGCTTACACCATTCATAGGCTCTCCTCTGCAGACCTCCAGGGGATGCTTGGAACAAAGATCAGAAGCCGGGTACAATACTAGAAAGAGCCATCCTTGGTGGTTCAGTCCTAGAGCTCGGCTGGGGTAAACAAAGAAGGCTTCATCCAGATCCTTCTCCCCAACAGCACTAAAACCTCAAGAGGATGGAGCAGGGCAGAGAACCCAGGGCACAGATGGAAACCCTCTGCAGGAGGGGAAGGGCAGGAAACAGTTGCATAACAATGCAGGGATCAGTTTACCAATAAGACACAACCCTCCTACCTGTCAATATACATAAGGAAAGAGTTTCAAAATATCTGAAGGGAAGACGGATAAAAGTGAAATAGATGAATGCACAGGACAGGGGGAGACTAACACTCTGCTCGGTGCTCCTTGCTAGGACAGGTAGGAAGAAACCAAGTAGGGATATGAGCCTCGAACAATGTTATCAACCAACCTGACCTAGCTGATATGGATAACACACCACCCCACAAGAGAATATGGATTTTTCTAGTACACACGGAACAGTCCCCAAGGTAGATCATATTCCCCTACATCTAGATCTATGCAGACTCTTCCAGGAAATAGGAAAGGAGGAAAGACTTTTCAGTTCATTCTTTAGGCAAGCATTATATCAACACCAAAGCAGGCAAAAACAAATTACCAAGAAGAAGAAGGAAGAAGGAGGAGGGAGGAGGGAGGAAGGAGGAGGGGGGAAGGAGGAAGGAGGAAGGAGGAAGGAGGAAGAAGGAAGAAGGAAGAAGGAGAAGGAAGAAGAAGGAAGAAGAAGAAGAAGAAGAAGAGGAAGAAGAAGAAGAAGAAACAAAAGGAAATCAAAAGTTTGCTGTCCAATAGAACTTCTTGCTATAGTGGAAATATCTGCACTGTCCAATGTGGCTCTCGAGCCCTTGAAATATGACTACCATAAGTGAGGAAAGCAATTTTTAATTTTATGCAATAATTTAATCTGTTTGTATTTAAATTTATATAGCACATGAGGCTAGGAATTACTGTATTGTCTAGTGCAGCTATGGACTGATGTTCCCAATGAACATGGATGCAAATATCCTCAAAAACATTAGCAAATGAGATCTAGCAATGACAAAACATCATGACTGAATCAGGTTTATCCTGAGAACACAAAGTTGGTTCAGCCTTCAAAAATCAATCTATGTGTTAGATTGATCCATGTGATCCGATCAACAGACTCAGGAAACACAGTCCAAAACTTCAGTGTCTAAGCATGATAAGATCTCTCCACTAGACAGGAATTAAAGGTAATTCCCTCAGGGGCGCCTGGATGGTGCCGTCAGTTAAGTGCCCGACTCTTGATTTCGACTCAGGTCATGATCTCAGGGTCCTGAGTTCGAGCCCCGCATCCTGCTCTACACTGGGCATGGAGCCTGCCTGCAATAGAGAGGGAGGCAAACCCTAAGAGACTTAAATATAGGGAAACACACTGAGGGTTGCTGGAGGGGAGGTGGATGGGGAGATGGGGTAACTGGGTGATGCGCATTAAGGAGGGCACTTGATGTAATGAGCCCTGGGTGTCGTATGCAACCGATGAATCACTAAATTCTAAATTCTACCCCTGAAACTAATATTATACTGCATGTGACACTATATGTGAACTAACTCGAATTTCAATAAAATCTTTGAAAGAGAGAAAAAAAAGACTCTCTCTGCTCTCCTTCTCCCCCCTTCCCACCTTGCATGCACAGGTGCACACTCTAATAAAAATTAATTAATTAATTTAATTAAATAAAGAAACTACCCTAGAGGTAACATCATGCTCAGCGGCGAAAGTCTCAAGTCTGAGCACTCTCCTCCTAGAGCCGGGAACAAGACAAGGGTATCAATCCTCGTTAACACTGTACTAGAGGTCCTGGCCACAGCAGTTATAGGAGGTAGTATTGACGAAAGGGTAGATGCATTGATCAATGAAGCAGAAAATAGAGTTCAGAGAGAGATCCACACACATACAGTCCATTGATTTTTCATGAAGGTGTAAAAGGCAGTGTGAGCCACAGAACAGGTTACATGGTTGTTTTGTGCTTATCTGCTATAAATGTTTGTTTAATAAGTATCTCCATGTATGGCAGTGGGGGGGGACAATAAAGCAATCGTGTAGATGGCACATAAATACCTGGTGAATCCACCTCTCCCTTCTCATGGACAATTTCTGGAACTGAAACCACTACTTTGATTGGTAACAGAAGAATAAAACGCGACGTGCAAGAAGGAAATACTACCTCTCTCTTATCCGCCCCACCCTTCTTCACAGTAGATAAAGTCCAAATGACCCTCTTTCTCTCCTACTCCCTCCTCAGGGTGCCAAAAACCTCTGAATCAAAACTCCAAACTCAGTCTTCTGGCTCAAGTTCTACAAGCCAGATAGAACCTTGATCTCATCTCTCCCCAAAAATGATTTCTTTCTGGACATTGCCTTTGTCTTCTGCTTAGAGATCTGTCCTTTATTTTTTATGCAAAAAGGACTTTGGTATCTTCTCTTGTTGACTGGTTTCTTTCCAGAGGCTCCAAACTCAGACTAGCATATAACACAAAAAGGGTTGCAGCTCTTAAATTGAGTTTCCCAGACGCAGGGCTCATGTGTAAGGGATCCCTTAAAGGAATGCCCAAGAAAAACCAGTAAGAGGGGAGGCAGGACAGGGTAGGAGAGTTTTGATCAAGCAAGCCTGCAAACCCAGGCAGAACCCCACCAACGGGCCTTTGGTCTGATGCCACAGGGGGACTCAGAAGTGTAAGTCACACCTGAGTTGTCCCAAGGAATGGCAGGTGAAGTGGGCCTTCCAGTCTTTGGTTATTTAAGGCTGCCCTGTGGGGACATACATTCCCAGGTACTTGCCTTTTCAGGCTCCTTACCCAAGAGCATGGGTCTCTTCAAGAGAGAGCCACAAGCATGAGCTGCTGGAAGTGGAAACAGACCACAGCCAGGGGTCACACAAAAATGGGATCCGAGTGGATCTGGGTAGAGCACCAAAGGCATTCCTCACCCCCATTTATTGAGCACCTACTTTGAACCAAGTGTCCTGCTAGGCTTTTTACCACCCTGAAAGAT
The DNA here is from genome assembly GCF_011800145.1 of Mirounga leonina. Lineage (NCBI taxonomy): Eukaryota > Metazoa > Chordata > Mammalia > Carnivora > Phocidae > Mirounga > Mirounga leonina. Next base: position 32,269,538 of record NW_023270453.1, read on the forward strand.
CTGTATTATTATCCCTAAATTTTTATTTAACACTGACATCAACTCTATGAGGTAGCTGTTACGAATTCCATTTTAAAGATTAGAACACTAAGGGGGTGCCTGGGTGGCTCAGTCTGTTAAGCGTCTGCCTTCGGCTCAGGTCGTGATCCCAGGGTCCTTGGATCGATCCCCACATCGGGCTCCCTGCTCCAAGGGAGGCCTGCTTCTCCCTCACCCACTCCCCCTGCTTGTGCTCTCTCACTGTGTCTCTCTCTGTCAGATAAATAAATAAAATCTTTAGAAAAAAGAAAAGATTAGAACACTAAGGCTCAGAGAGGCTAAGTAATTTCCTCAAGATCACACAGCTACAAAGTGGCAGCCGTGGGACTGAAAGCAGGATTTCTGTCTAGATTCTGCCAAGCTGGTTGCTGTTTTCCTCCACCTACGTGTCTCTCTTCCTCTTCTCTGGCCCTTTTCCCTGTTAGGTACTGAGGTTCTTCCTACAACCGACGCCAATGGCCATAATTCCACCAGCATTTTCCTCTGGGTTCCGGCCACTGTCACTGTCTACACTCTGGGTCCCTATCAAAACTCACCTGCCTGGGGTCCAAGCCTGGTTCTGCCAGTGTTCTGCTCTCTGCTGCTTTTCCAGTTGGTAAAGATTCTATTGATAGAATTCCAGCCAGGGATCCGTGGCTGGGAATGGGAGCATAGAACTTTCTCTTCCTTCAAATGAATGAATTCCTATCTGGTCTCAAGAACCCAAATTGGAACCTCAGTGGAGTCCGGGGATACAAGGACCCTGATCTGAGCATAAACAACAGACCAGGCAGTGGAAGACAGCACCCACTAAAAAGAGCTTTTAGGGAACATCCAGGCGCGCTCTCTGCAACCCAGGGCCTCAGGCTTTCCCGCTCTCAGACCTCTGCGGCCACAGCTGACCTGACAGCTTCTAAGCTCTCCTTTTGAGCCCCCTCACCTCCCCTCTGCATCACAAACACTAAGTAGTGAACTGAGCGGATCAAATCAATAGGCGGTTTTCATTGCCCCCAAGGGGTGAGCAGTGAGTATCTTTGCCTAGGCATGGGCCCAGGGTACCTGCCGGGTTCAAAACCTCCCGAGCTCTCCAGAGAGGAAAATCAGAAACTGGCTCTCAGCACGGCGGGCAGAGCAAGAGCGAAGAGAGAGGCCCCTCCAGAGGGGCAGGTGTCGAGGTTAAGATGCAAAGGGACTTACGCCGGAGGCTTGTTCCGGGCGCCACAGGACAAGCAAATCTCCGCTCCCCACGCACTCCCAGCTGGGTCCTTGCAAGTGGCCTCCACCGTTCGAAAGCTTGTACATTTCAAGGACGGGGCGGGGTGAGAAGCCTCGGGGTGCCCCCGCCAGCCCAAGGGTCAACCGGAGGTCACGTCCTCTCCATGACTTCCTCCGATGGAATCATCAGGAATGAAGGCGCTACCCAATAAAACTAGTTGAGATGAGGTCATTGGGGTGTGTCCTAATCCGAGGTAACTAGGGGCCTTCCGACTGGAGGGCTACCTGGAGAGCGGCTACAAAACAGCATCTGGTGAGACTGGAAAAGTTGTAAGAAAACAGTCTGAGGATATCTAAGCGAATATCAAAAGTAGCTAGCAGCCACTGAGCACCTACTGTGTGCCATGTGTTTTACATCATTTGCGTTAAGATATCCTGATCAAATGGCTATCTGGGAATTCACACTTGCCAGATGAGGAAAGCAAGGCTCAGAGAGGTTGAGTAACTTGCCCAAGGGCACACAGCCTACAGAAATTGTAGACAGAAGTTGACTTCCTTCTGTCAGGCTCCAAAGCCACACCTGATTTAATTTTTATTATAAAGTTATGGTCAGAAAGAACAGTACAGTGGTTAAGCACCCAGCCTCTGAAGTCAAACTGTCTCCAAACCCCAGACATGCCAATTACTGGCTGTGCAACCAGTTGGCCGGGGCTGCCATAACTAAGGACCACAGCCTGGGCAGATTAAACAACAGAAATTTATCCCCTCGCTCCAAAACCAAACCACACTGGCTACTTCGGCGGGGGGGGGGGGGGGGGCGCGTAAGAGAAATCTGTTCCATGGGTCTTGCCTCGTTTCTAGTGATTTCCCAGCAATCTTTGGCATTCCTTGGCTTACTGAGGCATCACCCCAATCACTGCCTTCATGTTCACGTGTTCTCCCTGGGTGCATCTCTGGGTCCAAATTTCCCCCATTTGAATAAGGACACCGGCTGTATTAGATCAGGACCCATCCTAATGACCTCATCTTAACTAACTACACCTGCAAGAACACTGCGTCCAAATAGTCACATTCAGAGGTACTGGGTGTTAGGACTTTAGTGTGTGAATTTGGGGCAGGTGGGGACACAATTCAACCCATAACAGCAATCACTGGCAATTACTTTTTCTCTCTGGGCTCTCATCTGTCCAAGTGACTATTTCGAGTTAGGAGGACTAGAACAGTTAACACATACAAAGCATCTAGAACAGGGGATCAGCAAGCTAGTAAAGGGCCACATACAGCCCACCACCTGTTTTGTGCAGCCAGCAAGCTCAGAACGATTTCTGTATTTTTAAAGAGTTGGGGGGAGGGGGGAATCAAAAGGAGAATATTTCATGACCCACGAAAAATGAAATCCCAACTTCAGTGTCCATAACGTTTTATGGGAACTCAGCCATGCCCATTCATTTACTTACTGTGGGTGGTTATTTTTACAGGACAGGAGAACTGAGTAGTTGCAGTTCCTACAGGGACCATATGGGCCACAGAGCCTAAAATATCTATGGTCTGACCCAGCGCAGAAAACATTTACCAACTACTAACCTACGAGGTTACCTAGGATATACTAAGACCTACATGAATACTGCTACGTTTTCCCCCTTCTCTTTCATCGTGATACCAGTCATCTGCCCCTGCAATTATTCTCTTTGTAGCAGGGAGAATTTTCAACTCACGTGAAGGGGGATGTCCCCATCCACAGCCCGCCCTGCATGCCTGGGGACCCCCCCATCCTCCCCGAGACTTCTCCTCAATTGGCTGAGCAGCTCTGTGGTGTTGATGAGCTGTTCTCCAAGCTGTGAGTCAAGCCCCAGCCACTAAGCTTGCTTCTCTCCTGCCTGTCTCAGCAATTCTGTTTACCCCACTGCACAAACTCCCCACAGCTCTGAGGGCTCTAAAGGTGAGTGCTTGCAGACCTTACATTATTTACATCTGAGAAACTCAAGAGCTTTTTTCCTCCCTCCCTTCCAATCACATCATGTCAAGCCCTTGGCATCTCCAACACAAAGCTCTCCCCGCCCACTTGTCAGAAGCACCTGCCTCCTTCCCACAAACCGTGGAAAATCTGCATCTTTAAAAAAGACCTGAGTGCACTTTGTCCCCCTATTTTCCACAGGCCAAAAAAAGAAGCAAAGCCTCGTTTTTAGTTGGATGGCTTGTGGGGGACACCCAGGAGGAGGGGGGCAGAGGAGGGAAGAAGTGGACGAGGCAGCTGAGCGCAGGAGTGTTTGCAGGACAGGTGAAGGGAGTATATTCCATGCTGAGTCAGCAAAACTGGCAAGCATGCAGTTCAAATGGGGAGAGAAAAACACATTTTCTCACAGCAATCGGAAAGAGTGGCGGGTTTAATGGCCAAAGAGACTACAACTGTTTTGGCTCAACATGTTCATGGCTTTGTACTGGATGGCATTTTGTGTTCTCTCTCAATTTCTTTTTTTCTTTCAAAAAATTGCAGGATTTAGGAATAAAACCAAGTTATAGGCAGATTAAAGTCTTTGACTCTTAATTAAAGGTTTTCATTCAGCCATTCACATCCAGCCTCAGAGTGGTTCATGCAGACATTCCAGTTGCCGTTGAGGAGAAATGAGATATTCTAAAAATAAGTTCTTTCGCCTGCACAGTCCCTCTGAGGTCAGACCATTGTCCCCAGGGAGGACACAGCTGTTACTGTTGTTATGTCAATCAGGCTAGACTCAGACCCAGACCCGGATAGGGACACCTCTCTTCTGGAAACTTGTGGGGGAGAAAACTCTCCTCAGAGAAGTCTCCAGTATTGTCCCCAAGGGACCCCATGTTCTAGAAGAGTCCCTGTCTCCCTGCAAGCTCTCTTTCCCCCCAGTGCTGATCACCCTGCAAAACAGTTTTCCTCATCTCACTCAGTGGCAACTCCAGCTTCAGTTGCTGAGGCCAAAAACCTTGGCGTTCCCCGCACCCCACCCCACCCCGACATCTCTCTACATCTCATACCCCACATGCAGTCTGTTGACTAATCCTCTCCAGGACCGGGTACATCATCTGCAGGGCCCAAGGCAAAATGAAAATGCAGGGCCCCTGTCCGAAGGGTATTAAGAATTTCAAGATGGAGGGCGCCTGGGTGGCTCAGTTGGTTAAGCGACTGCCTTCGGCTCAGGTCATGATCCTGGAGTCCCGGGATCGAGTCCCGCATCGGGCTCCCTGCTCGGCAGGGAGTCTGCTTCTCCCTCTGACCCTCCTCCCTCTCATGCTCTGTCTCTCATTCTCTCTCTCTCAAATAAATAAATAAATAAATCTTTAAAAAAAAAAAAGAATTTCAAGATGGAGACAGGGCATGAAACCAAGTCTGTGGTCCTTCAGAGCAAGGGAGATTGTGTGACATTGCAGGTCACATGCCCGTGAAGCCAACCCTGGTTCTACCTGCAAAAACTCATCTAAAATCTGACCGTTTGAGGGGGGCGGAACAAGATGGCAGAGGAGTAGGAGACCTGGATTTCATCTGGTCTCAGGAATTCAGCTGGATAGGGATCAAACCATTCTGAACACCTACAAACTCAACAGGAGATCAAAGAAAAGAAGAGCAACAACTCTCTGAACAGAACAGCGACCACTTTCTGGAAGGTAGGACGTGCGGAGAAGTGAATCCGAGGCGATATTCGGGAGGATAGACGGCGGGGGAGGGGCCTCCGTCGGCCGCTTCTGGCAAGTGATGGAGCCGCGGAGCACAAAATCGGAACTTTTAAAAGTCTGCTCCGCCGAGGGACGTCACTCTGGTGGCTAAGCGGGGGGTGGAACCCTCCGGGACAGTGTGGTCTCAGGACCCTCAGGGTCACAGAAAGACCAGGGGTGCCTGAGTGTGGCAGAGCTCCCGGGTATCGGAGCAGGGAAGGCGACTGCAGAGGCGGAGCCCAGGCGCGGGCTCTCAGCTCGCGGTTCCCATAAACCGTGATCCACGGCACAGTCGGGCCACTGCTCCTCCAGCAGGAACCCAACAAGCCGCAGATCCGGGGAGACTCACCTTCCTCCCCTGGGAGGAGCAGCGCGGGAGCGAACCGCAGAGATCTACTGGGTTTGGAGACTCCACCCGGGGTCGGGTGCCAGAGATAGAAACGCGCGGTCGCAGGCCGGGTGAGCACGGAGTGAGGCCGGAGACCGGGGAGACGGGAGTGACTGACTGCTTTTCTCTGGGGGCTCACTGAGGAGCGGGGCCCCAAGTTCTCGGCTCCTCCGGGGCGGAGATTGGGAGGCCGCCACTTTCACTCTCCGCCTCCAAAGCTGTACGGAAAGCTCGCAGGGAACAAAAGCCCCGGAGAGCAAACCCGAGCAGATTACTTAGTCCGGACCGGGCAAGGGTGGGGCAATTCCGCCTCCGGCAGAGACATTTGGAAACCACGGCAACAGGCCCCTCCCCCAGAAGATCAGCGAGAAAAGCCAGCCAAGACCAAGTTTACCGATCAATGAGAACGGCAGAACTCCAGCGCTAGGGGACTACTGCACATAGAATTCAAGGCTTTTTTACCATGATTCTTTAGTCTTTCAAAGTTAATTTTTTTTTAACTTTTTTTTTTAATTTTTCTTTTTCCCTTTTTCAACCAACATCTTATCAATCCCTTTTTTAAAAAACATTTTTATTTTTCATTTTTAGAGTCATATTCTATCCCTTCATAATAGTTACCCATATTTTTGGCTTATATATATAAGTTGTTCTCTCTTTAAAATTTTGAGATAGTTTCTTCTAACAGATCAAAATATACCCTAAATCTCTAGTGTATAGTTTTGTTCTACTCTCCTGCCTGATCACATTCTCTCCCTTTTTTTTCTTTCTTTTTTTTAAATCCTCTTTTCTTTTTTCAAACAACTTCTTATCAATTCCTTTTATAAAATTTTTTATAATTTTCATCTTTACAGTCATATTCCATCCCTTCATCATATCAACCCTTATTTTTGTACATATATAAGTTTTTATTTCTTTAAAATTTTGGGAGACACTATCTTCTAACAAATGAAAATACACCCAAAATCTAATGTGTGGCACTGATCTATGCACCAGCCTGATCATATTTGATCATATTCTGGGTTTTTTTTGTTTTGTTCTGTTTTTTTTTTTTATCTTTTTCTTTTTCTTTTTTTTTTTTTTTTTTTGCCTTTTCTTTTCTCTTTCCCTTTCTTTTTCCCCCAGCTTCAGGTCTTTTCTGATTTGTTTAGAGTATATTTTCTGGGGACGTGGTTACCCTGCTAGCATTTTGTTCTCTCATTAATCTATTCTCCTCTGGACAAAATGACAAGATGGAAAAAATCACCTCAACAAAAAGAACAAGAGGTAGTATGGACTGCAAGGGACCTATTCAATATGGACATTAGTATGATGTCGGATCTAGAGTTCAGAATCATCACTTTAAAGATACTAGCTGGGCTTGAAAAAAGCATGGAAGTTATTAGAGAAATGCTTTCTGGAGAAATAAAAGAACTAAAATCTAACCAAGTTGAAATCAAAAAGGCTATTAATGAGATGCAATCAAAAATGGGGGTGCTAACTGCTAGGATAAATGAGGCAGAAGAGAGAATGAGTGATATACAAGACCAAATGATGGAAAATAAAGAAGCTGAGAAAAAGAGAGATAAACAACTACTGGATCACGAGGGCAGAATTCGAGAGATAAGCGATACCATAAGACAAAACAACATTAGAATAATTGGGATCCCAGAAGAAGAAGAAAGAGAGAGAGGGGCAGAAGGTATATTGGAGCAAATTATAGCAGAGAACTTCCCTAATCTGGGGAAGGAAACAGGCATCAAAATCCAGGAGGCACAGAGAACGCCTCTCAAAATCAATAAAAATAGGTCAACACCCCAACATCTAATAGTAAAACTTACAAGTCTCAGAGACAAAGAGAAAACCCTGAAAGCAGCTCGGGAGAAGAGATATGTAACCTACAATGGTAGAAACATTAGATTGGCAACAGACCTATCCACAGAGACCTGGCAGGACAGAAAGGACTGGCATGATATATTCAGAGCACTAAACAAGAAAAATATGCAGCCAAGAATACTATATCCAGCTAGGCTGTCACTGAAAATAGAAGGACAGATAAAAAGCTTCCAGGACAAACAAAAACTAAAGGAATTTGCAAACACAAAACCAGCCCTACAAGAAATATTGAAAGGGGTCCTCTAAGCAAAGAGAGAGCCTAAAAGCAACATAGACCAGAAAGGAACACAGACAATATACAGTAACAGTCACCTTACAGGCAATACAAAGGCACTAAATTCCTATCTTTCAATAGTTACCCTGAATGTAAATGGGCTAAATGCCCCAATCAAAAGACACAGGGTATCAGATTGGATAAAAAAAACAAGACCCATCGATATTCTGTCTGGAAGAGACTCATTTTAGACCCAAAGACACCCCCAGATTGAAAGTGAGGGGGTGGAAAACCATTTACCATGCTAATGGACACCAAAAGAAAGCTGGTGTAGCAATCCTTAAATCAGACAAATTAGATTTTAAACCAAAGACTGTAATAAGACATGAGGAAGGACACTATATCATACGTAAAGGGTCTATCCAACAAGAAGATCTAACAATTGTAAGTATCTATGCCCCTAACATGGGAGCAGCCAATTATATAAGGCAATTAATAACAAAAGCAAAGAAACACATCAACAACAATACAATAATAGTGGGGGACTTTAACACCCCCCTCACTGAAACGGACAGATCATCTAAGCAAAAGATCAACAAGGAAATAAAGACTTTAAATGACACACTAGACGAAATGGACTTCACAGACATATTCAGAACATTCCATCCCAAAGCAATGGAATACACATTCTTCTCTAGTGCCCATGGAACATTCTCCAAAATCGATCACATCCTAGGTCATAAATCAGGTCTCAACTGGTACCAAAAGATTGGGATCATTCCCTGCCTATTTTCAGACCACAATGCTTTGAAACTAGAACTCAATCACAAGAGGAAAGTTGGAAAGAACTCAAATACATAGAGGCTAAAGAGCATCCTACTAAAGAATGAATGGGTCAACCAGGAAATTAAAGAAGAATTTTAAAAATTCATGGAAACCAATGAAAATGAAAACACATAATCTTTCAAAATTCAAAATCTTTGGGATGCAGCAAAAGCAGTCCTAAGAGGCAAGTATATAGCAATACAAGCCTTTCTCAAGAAACAAGAAAGGTCTCAAGTACAAAACCTAACCCTACACCTAAAGGAGCTGGAGAAAGAACAGCAAATAAAGCCTAAACCCAGCAGGAGAAGAGAAAGAATAAAGATCAGCGCAGAAATCAATGAAATAGAAACCAAAAGAACAGTAGAACAGATCAATGAAACTAGGAGCTGGTTCTTTGAAAGAATTAACAAGATTGATAAACCCCTGGCCAGACTTATCAAAAAGAGAAATGACCCAAATCAACAAAATCATGAATGAAAGAGGAGAGATCACAACCAACACCAAAGAAATACAAACAATTATAAGAACATATTATGAGCAACTCTATGCCAGCAAATTAGATAACCTGGAAGAAATGGATGCATTCCTAGAGATGTATCAACTACCAAAACTGAACCAGGAAGAAATAGAAAACCTGAACAGACCTATAACCACTAAGGAAATTGAAGCAGTCATCAAAAATCTCCCAAAAAACAAAAGCCCAGGGCCAGATGGCTTCCCAGGGGAATTCTACCAAACATTTCAAGAAGAATTAATACCTATTCTTCTGAAGCTGTTCCAAAAAATAGAAATGGAAGGAAAACTTCCAAACTCATTTTATTTGATCCCAAAACCAGACAAAGACCCCATCGAAAAGGAGAATTACAGACCAATATACTTGATGAACATGGATGCAAAAATTCTCACCAAAATACTAGCCAATAGGATCCAACAGTACATTAAAAGGATTATTTACCAAGACCAAGTGGGATTTATCCCTGGGCTGCAAGGTTGGTTCAACATCCGCAAAACAATCAACGTGATACAATACATTAATAAGAGAAAGGACAAGAATCATATGATCCTCTCAATAGATGCAGAAAAAGCATTTGACAAAGTACAGCATCCTTTCTTGATCAAAACTCTTCAGAGTAGAGGGATAGAGGGTTCATACCTCAATATCATAAAAGCCATCTATGAAAAACCCACAGTGAATATCATTCTCAATGGGGAAAAACTGAGAGCTTTCCCCCTAAGGTCAGGAATGCGGCAGGGATGTCCACTATCACCACTGCTCTTCAACATAGTACTAGAAGTCCTAGCCACAGCAATCAGACAGCAAAAAGAAATAAAAGGCAGCCAAATTGGTAAAGAAGAAGTCAAACTCTCACTCTTTGCAGATGATATGATACTTTATGTGGAAAACCCAAAAGATTCCACCCCAAAACTGCTAGAACTCATAGAGGAATTCAGTAAAGTGGCAGGATATAAAATCAATGCACAGAAATCAGTGGCATTCCTATACACCAACAATAAGACAGAAGAAAGAGAAATTAAGGAGTCGATCCCATTTACAATTGCACCCAAAACCATAAGATACCTAGGAATAAATCTAACCAAAGAGGCAAAGGATCTGTACTCAGAAAACTATAAAATACTCATGAAAGAAATTGAGGAAGACACAAAGAAATGGAAAAACGTTCCATGCTCATGGTTTGGAAGAACAAATATTGTGAAGATGTCAATGCTACCTAGAGCAGTCTACACGTGCAATGCAATCCCCATCAAAATACCATCCACTTTTTTCAAAGAAATGGAACAAATAATCCTAAAATTTGTATGGAACCAGAAAAGACCCCGAATGCCAGAGGAATGTTGAAAAAGAAAAGAAAAGCTGGCGGCATCACAATTCCGGACTTCCAGCTCTATTACAAAGCTGTCATCATCAAGACAGTATGGTACTGGCACAAAAACAGACACATAGATCAATGGAACAGAACAGAGAGCCCAGAAATGGACCCTCAACTCTATGGTCAACTCATCTTCGACAAAGCAGGAAAGAATGTCCAATGGAAAAAAGACAGTCTCTTCAACAAATGGTGTTGAGAAAATTGGACAGCCAGATGCAGAAGAATGAAACTGGACCATTTCCTTACACCACACACAAAAATAGACTCCAAATGGTTGAAAGACCTCAATGTGAGACAGGAATCCATCAAAATCCTAGAGGAGAACACAGGCAGCAACCTCTTCGACCTCAGCCGCAGCAACTTCTTCCTAGAAACATCGCCAAAAGCAAGGGAAGCAAGGGCAAAAATGAACTATTGGGACTTCATCAAGATAAAAAGCTTTTGCAGAGCAAAAGAAACAGTCAACAAAAACAAAAGACAACTGACAGAATGGGAGAAGATATTTGCAAATGACATATCAGATAAAGGGCTAGTATCCAAAATCTATAAAGAACTCATCAGGTGGGCACCTGGGTGGCTCAGATGGTTAAGCGTCTGCCTTCGGCTCAGGTCATGATCCCGGAATCCTGGGATCGAGTCCCGCATCGGGCTCCCCGCTCTGCGGGAAGTCTGCTTCTCCCTCTGCCTCTCTCTCTCTCTCTCTCTCTCATGAATAAGTAAATAAAATCTTTAAAAAAAAAAAAAACTCATCAGGGGTGCCTGGGTGGCTCAGTCATTGGGCGTCTGCCTTCACCTCAGGTCATGATCCCAGGATCCTGGGATCGAGCCCCACATCGGGCTCCCTGCTCCGCGGGAAGCCTGCTTCTCCCTCTCCCACTCCCCCTGCTTGTGTTCCCTCTCTCGCTGTCTCTCTCTCTCTCAAATAAATAAATAAAATCTTAAAAAAAAAAAAAAAAAGAACTCATCAAACTCAACACCCAAAGAACAAAGAATCCAATCAAGAAATGGGCAGAAGACATGAACAGACATTTTTCCAAAGAAGACATCCAAATGGTCAACAGACACATGAAAAAGTGCTCAACATCGCTTGGCATCAGGGAAATCCAAATCAAAACCTCAGTGAGATACCACCTCACACCAGTCAGAATGGCTAAAATTAACAAGTCAGGAAACGACAGATGTTGGTGGGGATGCAGAGAAAGGGGAACCCTCCTACATTGTTGGTGGGAATGCAAGCTGGTGCAACCACTCTGGAAAACAGTATGGAGGTTCCTCAAAAAGTTGAAAATAGAGCTACCGTATGATCCAGCAATTGCACTACTGGGCATTTACCCCAAAGATACAAATGTAGGGATCCGAAGGGGTACATGCACCCCGATGTTTATAGCAGCAATGTCCACAATAGCCAAACTGTGGATAGAGCCAAGATGTCCACTGACAGATGAATGGATAAAGAAGATGTGGTATATATATACAATGGAATATTATGCAGCTATCAAAAGGAATGAGATCTTGCCATTTGCAACATGGATGGAACTGGAGGGTGTTATGCTGAGCGAAATAAGGCAATCAGAGAAAGACACGTATCATATGACCTCACTGATATGAGGAATTCTTAATCTCAGGAAACAAACTGAGGTTGTTGGAATGGGGGGTGGGGTGGGAGGGATGGGGTGGCTGGGTGATAGACATTGGGGAGGGTATGTGCTATGGTGAATGCTGTGAATTGTGCAAGATTGTTGAATCTCAGATCTGTATGTCTGAAACAAATAATGCAATATATGTTAAGGAAAAAAAAAGAAGAAGAAGATAGCAGGAGGGGAAGAATGAAGGGGGGGAAATCGGAGGGGTAGACGAACCATGAGAGACGATGGACTCTGAAAAACAAACAGGGTTCTGGAGGGGAGGGGGGTGAGAAGATGGGTTAGCCTGGTGGTGGGTATTGAGGAGGGCACACTCTGCATGGAGCACTGGGTGTTGTGCACAAACAATGAATCATGGAACACTTCATCTAAAACTAATGATGTAATGTATGGGGATTAATATAAGAATAAAAAATTTTAAAAAATAAAATCTGACCATTTGTCACCATCTCCATGGCTAACCGACCTTGAGTCCACTGTCCCCTTGTGTCCATTTACAGCACAGTCGCCAAAGCAAGTGGGATGACATCCCTCCTCTGTCTAAAACCCCCCTCTAGCTTTTCATTTCACCCCCTGTAAAAATCTAAGTCTTTACAATGGCTGACGGGTTCTGTTCACATCCCCCAGGGCCTGTCCATGCTCACCTCTGACTGTGCGTTGCTCTTTTTCCTCCAGCCATAGAGCATTCCCGAACGTTCTCACACAAGCTAAGCCTGTTCCATCCTTGTGGCATTTTGCCTTGCCCTTCCTGCTGCCTAGAACCTCTTTCACTACTTGTGCACACTACATATGCTCTCCCTTGCATCTTGTAAGTCTTATTTATTCAACAAATACATACTGAACAACGAGGTTGTGCCAATCACTGTCCTAGACACAGATGGTTGGGCTTAGCATTTCTCTGCTCATTACTTAGGTGGAGCATCTCTTCACCAGTTTCTTTCTTTTTTTTTTTTTTTATTCTTCTGTTAATCCCCATACATTACATCATTAGTTCTAGATGAAGTGTTCCATGATTCATTGTTTGTGCATAACACCCAGTGCTCCATGCAGAGTGTGCCCTCCTCAATACCCACCACCAGGCTAACCCATCCTCCCACCCCCCTCCCCTCTAGAACCCTCAGTTTGTTTTTCAGAGTCCATCGTCTCTCATGGTTCGTCTACCCCTCCGATTTCCCCCGCTTCATTCTTCCCCTCCCGCTACCTTCTTCTTCTTCTTCTTTTTTTTTTTTCTTAACATATATTGCATTATTTGTTTCAGAGGTACAGATCTGAGATTCAACAGTCTTGCACAATTCACAGGGCTTACCAGAGCTCTTCACCAGTTTCTGATTCAAAGTCTATGCCAGGTATATTTGACTGGCAGGGTCATCTGATGGGTCACTGCCAGCGAGACTAGGAAAGTAGGTGCCCACCATTTTCCAGCTTCTATGCTTGGAAGCAGACTATCTCTCATCGTATGGAAGATTCCTCCAAACATAAAGACCTCAGATTCTGAGCAGCCAAAAAGTATGGCAAATATTGACTACACTTACAAAATGTGGTCAGTTAGAAAGCATAGCACGTCTAACTAAGCTGGAGAGGGTTTTAGACACAGAACATCTAGGAAGTTTGATGCCCCCATTTTACAGATGAGGGGATGGAGGTCCTGAAAAGTGAAAGGAATTGCCTAGGGTGACATAAGAAGTAAGTGACAAAAGCAAGACTTCTCCTCTTGGTTCTAGACTCCCCTTGATGAGGAAGGGGGTTCATAATCTCTCTAGCAGCAAGGGTCCCTTTGACAATTTGGTGAAGACTCTAGACTCTTTCTCAGGGTAATAATTTTTAAATGAAGAAAAGAGGATACATTGGAGATACAAAGGAGAGTAATCATATTGAAATGTATTATGGAAATATTAAAACAAACTGGTGATATAGCAATATGTATGCAGAACACGTTACTCTTTACTACCACATTAAGAAAAACAAAAAAACCTAGAAGTGGGTCTAACAACTAGTGTAATTTCAAAAGAAGTGATGAGCCTGAAGGATATTTGTAGATTCTGTAACAATTAAAATGAGATATGAAAATAGCTATGATTTCCAACGGTGACAAAGTCACAGGAATTGTGATTTCTCCTGTGGTTTGTTGCCTACATTTGTAATCAAAGAACTGCTGAAAATCAGATGTCAGCGAAAAACAAATGTTCGATCCAAGTTGAGTAATCCTTTACATTCTGTCTAGAGGACCACAGGGACTGGGGTTGTCATACATGGCTAAGAACTCCTGAAGGGTATGATGAATATATTCCAACCTTCCTAGCCCTTTGGTTACAGAATGGAAAAGCAGGAGGTGCTACAAAGTGACAAGTGAAATAGGTTGAAATTGATCACGAATGGGGAGTTTCCAAACAAGACCTTTCTTATAGGTATTGTGGGTATGTGGGTGTGTGTGTTCATGCACACATACGTGAGTGTGTGTTTACCCATTATAGGACAGTCCTATACTCACAGACATGGAAAGATGGCATGATAAATTGTTAAATGGGAAAAGCACGTTATAGAATAACCTAACAACATAGCAAACATTTACTGAGCACCTTAGTAAGTTAAGCACTTTACCATCTATCATCTCAATGAATCGGCTCACCAACACTTTTTTTTTTTTAAAGATTTTATTTATTTATTTGAGACAGAGAGAATGAGAGACAGAGAGCACATGAGAGGGGGGAGGGTCAGAGGGAGAAACAGACTCCCCGCCGAGCAGGGAGCCAGATGCGGGACTCGATCCAGGGACTCCAGGATCATGACCTGAGCCGAAGGCAGTCACTCAACCAACTGAGCCACCCAGGCGCCCTCACCAACACTTTAACATAGCTATTTTTATCACTTCATTTTAGAGTTGAGTGAAACAAAACCTGGAGAGAGGAAGAAACTTGCCCAGTGTCACAGAGCTGCTAAGTGACGGAGCTGGTGTTCAGATCCAGAGCCGGGGCTCCTATCTGCTCTGAGGATCCAATGTTGCAGGTATGCACATGCATAGAGAAAGCTGGGGACTTATATGTGCAAAACACCTACCTGCCTTTACCTCTGATGACAGTGACTGGGGACAGAACAGAGATGAAAGAGACTTTCTCCTTCTTTTCAAAAATCCAAAGAGGTTGAAGTCATTTAAAAATGAATGAGCAGGGCGCCTGGGTGGCTCAGTCGTTAAGCATCTGCCTTCGGCTCAGGTCATGATCCCAGGGTCCTGGGATCGAGTCCCACATCCGGCTCCCTGCTCGGCGGGAAGCCTGCTTCTCCCTCTCCCACTCCCCCTGCTTGTGTTCCTGCTCTCGCTATCTCTCTCTCTGTCAAATAAATAAATAAAATCTTTAAAAATATTAAAAAAAATTAAAAAAAAAAAAAAAAAAAAAAAGAATGAGCAGAGCTCCACATACCGACCTGGTGAATCTCACAAGAAGTGTGGAGCAAAAAAACAATATGCTCAGTATGCTAAGGTGTGAAAATATGGAAAACCAAACAATGTATCACTAGGTAGCAAAAATATAACAAAATGCATGGAGTTAATAAACACCAAGCTTGGAGGAGGAGAGATGGATCAGGAAAAGGAACACATGGGGCTTCAATCACATTGATCATGTTTCATTCCTTACGCTGTGTGGTGGGCACCGGCTGTCCCTATATTATTATAGACAGCACTATCTTTGAACTATTTCATAATAATTTTCATCAAAAGAGGAATGACTAACAAGAAATGGCTCCACGTGATCCTTCACCTTTAACTTTGACATTGTTCGAATTTTCACAACGTTGTTTTTGAAATTTGAAAAAGAAGAAGATGGGAGAGGGAGAGGGCGAGACAGTGGGTGCGTTTGGGAAGGAGGGAGGGAGTAGTTCTAGGAAAGGGGCACAAGGGGGCTTCTGGGTACCAGAATTGTTCTATTTCACTCACCTGGGTAATGGTTTCCCTGTTTGCTGGGTGGTATTTCACGAAGCTGAACATGTATGTTTAAGTTCACTTTGCTGCATATGCATTATACATCACAATACAAATGTATTAAAATCTCTATGAATAAACAAAAAGCAAGAGGGACATCTAAGTCATGGTAACAAAGAATTCCACCCTCTTGCTTTGCGGCTGGTACCCTGCCATCCCTACTCCTATGGGTCACTCAGCATGTAACCCCTCCGTAGCCTGCAGGCACCAGGAGAAACCAGAGGTGCTAGAGTTCAAGGCCTTTGAAAGCAGACTCCTGAGCACACCCCAGCCCCCAGCCCCCTCGGTGAAGCGGCTTTTGTCAAATAGCTGTCTGCCTCACAGGAGCCCAGAAAAACACTGCCATATGGCAAGGCTCTTAAGTGGGGGAGCCTACAGCACTGGGATAGCAAATGAGATTCCAAGTGCCACTTAAGATTGGATTCGTGTTTGATGTGGGGTTCTTTTTTGGGTTTTTTGGAAAACACGGGAAGGTTTGCTTCCTGTTTCCTTCAGCGACACATCGGCCAGCCTCCCCCCGGGAATGACCAGGACTCCTGAAGATGGCAGGTGGATGCTCTGCTCTCACAAGTGGAAAAAGAAAGCGATCGCTCAAGTGGAGAGGGGGAACCGAGAGATCTGTGTGAGTTTCCTGGGATGCTGTAGGCACCTGTCACAAATTTAGTGGCCTCGATGACACAAATTTATGATCTTCCAGGTCGGGAGGTCAGAAGTCCGGAATGTGTCTCAGTGGGCTAAAAACAAGGTGTCAGCAAGGTTCTCTTCTGTTCCGGGGGCTCTGGAGGAAAATCCATTTTCTTGCCTTTGCCAGCTTTGAGAGGCTTCCTGCCTTCCTTGGCTCATGTCACTCATCCATCTTCAAAGCCAGGAATGGCCGGTCAGGTATTTTTCATTATGCTGTCTCTCTTACCGAATTTCTGCCTCCCTCTTCCACACTTAAGGGTCCTTATGGTTATATCGGGTTCACTTGCATGATCCAGGATTATCCATCTCCCTGTTTTAAGGTCAGTTGATTAGCCCCCTTAATTGCCACCTGCCACATGACACAACCTCATCGCAGGTTCTGGTGACGGGGACATGGACATCTTTGGAGGCCATTATAGTGCCATCCGCCCTCACCACTGATTCATTTCTCTGTTGTCTGCCGCCCCATTGTTCTCTGGGAGGGCAAGAAGCTTTGTCCCTCTCACGGCTGCTTCCCCAGTCTCTAGAGTAGTGTGGGGCTCAAAGAACCTGATGCTGTTGAACTTGATCTTCTGCATATTCACTACAGGGTCTGAGAACAATTAAGCTCAAGAAATCCCTTTCATATAATGTCAACGTGCTTGTATTCCCATGCATGTGTACTTAGCATCACCAGAAGCCAGAAGAACAAAGAAAAACAGGAGGGGAGACAGAAAGCTCATGCAGGAAACTACAGATGACCTCCCACGATCAACTTCTGAATTCGTTTAGTGCTTCTGGTAGCATTGGCCAGGGACGGACACGGTGCCACACAGAACAAAGGGGATTTAAATGACTCTGAAGAAGTATGGAGTGCAGATATTAAATAATTAGATAAGTTTAGACCATAGGTCCCATAGGGTCTCTTTCCCAGTGTTTTCCTTTAGGTCCCTAAGATGCTAGTCATTTTATGCGGATGCAAAAGAAGCATTAAAACACAGATTCACAAAATAGGAAACTCATCTCCCATTCAATTCTCCACAGTCCTTCTGATTATGTAAAAATGACATCTCAGGTTGGTGTTGCTCTGTGTATAAGCCCTGCTGAACACCTGCTAATCTCCTTTTTCCCATAAAGAGAGCAGGCCTCTGGCAAGAACCTTGGGCAGGCTTCATCCTGATGTGACCAAATAGTGCAGGCAGCTCCGAATGACTAGTTTGGGGAGCCCTGGGGCCAGCTCCCTCTTCTTTTTCTCGTTTTACTGAGATACAGCTGACCTGTAGCCCTGTGGAAGTATGAGGTGGACATCACCGTGATTTGACTTACATAGACGGTGAAGTGATGACCACAAGAAGTGTAGTTAGCAACCATTGTCTCACATAGATACAAAAAAAAAAAAAAGAAGAAGAAATTTTTCCCTGTGTTCACTGCAACATTGTTCAGAGTAGCCGTGACATCAAAATACCCTAAGTGGGGGCGCCTGGGTGGCTCAGTCATTAAGCATCTGCCTTCAGCTCGGGTCCTGATCCCAGCGTCCTGAGATCGAGCCCCGCATTGGGCTCCTTACTCAGAGGGGGTCTGCTTCTCCCTCTCCTTCTGCCACTCTGCCTATTTGTGCTCTCTCTCTCTCTCTCTCAAATAAATAAATAAAATCTTAAAAAAAAAACCCAACAACCTAAGTGTCTGTCAACAGATGAAAGGATACAGAAGCTGTGGTATACACTCACAATGGGATACTATTCAGCCATTAAAAAGAAGTGAACCCTGACATTTGTGACAACAGGGCTGAACCTTGGGGACGTTAGCCGAGTGAAATGCGAGTGAAATGCGTCATGCAGAGAGAGGCAAATATGGCATGATGTCACTTATCCGTGGAATCTAAAAGCAAACCCAACCAAAACCAAAAATAAAAACCAACCCCCTCTCTTCAACAGTTGAGGAAAGGGAGGCCCAGAGCTAGTGTCCTGAGCCCCAACTTCTGAATCTTTATCCAGTGTCTGCCCCTTGTGTGTGAAGGGAAGACCCAACAGGAGAGAACACAGACCATCTATCACTAAATGGATGAGAGAAGAGAAAGCAAAGAGCGGGGAGGGCAGGAGGGCAGGCCTCTCCTTCTCTGGCCAGGCTGCTTGACACCAGGCCCTGGGGAGAAGACACGAAGGTGAGGGGAGCAGAAGGAAAAATGAAGCAGTCAGAATCCCCATTGTCAGGGAGGCCTGCTCCATCCTGGCCACAGCCCCTGGCAGCCGGATCACACTGGGGGTGCAGAGGGAGGTAGGAGTAGGAACAGTGCCAAGAAGCAGCTGGGGGCGGGCCAGGAACTGGGGCTCAGGACTCGTTGGGACCCACGAGGGCGCACCTGCGGAGGGGGCCCTGGTGGGACCTTGTGAGCCAGTCAGACCCCTCAAAATCTCTGTCCTGTCTACCCCACCCACCCCCACACCTCAAGGGAGTCAGCCCCAGCCCTTCCTCCAGGCAGGCCAGCCTCCTGGCAGACACACAGATGGCCCCTAACTACAGCCAAATTTACCTTTCCAGGAAAATGCTTCCACCTTCTGAAAAGGACCCAGAAAACACGACATGGCAGAGGATTTCAAACTTCTTTCAACTGGACGATTCTTCCTGTCAGTGAACCCACACAAAGTCAGCCTAAGAGATATTTGACCAGAACACAGGGAGTACACAAAAATGTATTTTTTTAAATCAATGTATATATAAACAAATAAAATATGCTCTGATTAGAGTTGGTGGGATATTGGGGTGGTTACAGGGGCAGTAGTTTCTGGAAGTCCAGCTCCTTGCCCCAACTCTGTCATTTCTTGTAAGCAACTAACCACAGATTGAAAAGCACTGGGTCAAACCACCCACACCGTCCCTTCCCTGGGTTGTTGGAAGAGGCTCGGTTCAGGTTTTCCTTGGGTCTAAAGTCTGCCCTACTTGAAGAATCTATGGCAAGAGACAAGTGGAGTCTAACATCAAAGTTCTCCTTATCCAAAAAATCTTGACTAGATATCAAAATTTTCAAAACTAAGGCTTGGATTCTCCCAGCTGTTTTGGCCAGTTGAACTTTGCTACCCATCCCTACACGGTCAGTGTATCATTGTGTCTCTGTAACAAATGAGCCCATCACATAGTGGTTTAAAACATCGATCATTTATTCCGGTCACCTTTAGTCCGTTCTATGATGGATCAGCTTGTTGGACTGGGCTCAGCTGGGACGTTCTGGCCGCCGGTGGCATAGCGGATCTCGAGTGGGGGTCTTGCGTGGGTCCGTGTTCAGTGGATGCTCAGTTGGGGCTGCTTGGGTTGACTTTTGGCTCACGTGGCTGGTGGTTGGTGCGACAATAGGGATCTCTGATTAATCGTCTCTCATCATCCATTATGCTGGCCTGGGCTTGTTCACAGGTGGTGGAGGGTTTCAAAAATATCAAGAGGAAGTTGCAAGGAGGCCTACTATGGAGACACAGAGGCCCTTGTCAGAAGTGGTGGGAAGAAGAATAGTTTATTTTGGAAGCTCTAGTTGCCTGGTGGGTGAATGATTCACCTATTATCCCTGGACTTGTATCCACAAGGCCCAGGAGATTGTGGAACTGGGTATCCAAGGGGCCCTCCCCTCCCAACACTCCCCGTAATGAAATGCATCACAGCTCTCTGTCTCATCTGCTTCCTGCCTCCCTCACGGTGCTCCCCCCACCCCTCCGGAGAAAAAGAAGCAATCCCATTCTCTCATCGAAGGCCAGGCCAGGCTCCCAAGTCCCCAGTCTCCTTTCTAGCACCCCTGCCCACAACACAACCCCCTCAGCCAACCCCACATTCTGGCTTTTCTAGCAGCTTCCCTCAGCCCCACCTTCTACATATCAGCCCAACACACACAGACTACTGGAAATGCAAAGAAAACCTGCCACAATGGGAGGGAATTCGTGATGCAGATAATCACGCAGGGTAAGTGGAGGGCAGTGATGCCCAAAGAATCCAATTCCTCAGCTATACCGCTCCTTCCCTGAACCACTGGGGCAAGTTACCCAACCTCCTTGAACTTTGGTCTCCATCTCTGACATAGCACTGCTTTACTGAACTGTATCGATGGTCTAAACACATGCAGAGTGCTTGTCATGTGCAAGGTATGGTTCTAAGACCTTTGCACATGTGCTAACCCATTTAATCATTACAACTCCATAAAGTAGCTACTATTTTTATTCTTATTTTATAAAGGAAGAAATTGAGGACCCTAGAAGTTCAGTGCCTTGGTCATGGCTACACAGCTTCTACGTGTCAAAGCCGGGATTCAAACCCAGACAGTCTGTCCCCCACATATGAGTTCTAGCCACTACATGTAATCCTTCCAGGCACTGTGTGTTTGTGTGTGGCTGAGTTTTGTTTTTTTTTTTTTTTCCCAATCAGGAAACACGTGCATCAATCCAATAGTTTCTAATTTAAAAAAAATAAGAATTTAAGTAATACATGCAAATAGGTTTTTCAAAGATTTTATTTATTTATTAGAGAGAGAGAGAGCATGAGCAAAGGAGAGGGTAGAGGGAAAGGGAGAGGGAGAAGCAGGTTCTCCACTGAGCAGGGAGCCTGATGCAGGGCTTGATCTCAGGACCCTGGGATCATGACCTGAGCCAAAGGCAGACGTTTAACTGACTGAGCCACCCAGGTGCCCACAAATAGTTTTTTTTTTTTAAATCAAATGGAATGAAAAGAGTTCAAATGAAAGGTAATTCTTTTGTTTCTGATTTCCTACCCACACCCAGTCCTTCTCCATAAAGGCAACAAAGGGTATTTGATTCCTATAAATCTTGCCAAAAATATGCTTTTTTTTTTTTTTTAATGTTTAACAGGAGAGGGAATGAGCTGATTCATATTTATTTATTTATTTATTTTTAAGATTTTATTTATTTGTTCATGAGAGACAGAGACAGAGAGAGAGAGGCAGAGGGAGAAGCAGGCTCCCAAGGAGCAGGAAGCCCGATGCGGGACTCGATCCCAGGACCCTGAGATCATGACCTGAGCCGAAGGCAGACGCTCAACCATCTGAGCCACCCAGGCGCCCAAAAATATGCTTTTTTTAAAGCAAACAAAACAGGTATAAATGTGGGTTTAGAAAGGTAGACGTGTAGGTGTACAAAGAGACATAGATACAGAGACAGACATGCAGACTGGTTTTTATCCTAATGGAAGCATACTCTATACAGAGGTCTTCTAATATATTCTAAAGATCGTTTTATTTCAGTATGCATGGATCTGTTTCAACCTTTTTATAGCTGTGCGGCTGACCCTTGAACAACACAGGTTTGAACTGAGTGGGTCCGCTAATACAGAGATTTTTTTTTCAGTAAATGTAGTACAGTCCTATAAATGTATTTTCTCTTCCTTATGATTTTCCTATTAACATTTTCTTTCCTGGGCGCCTGGGTGGCTCAGTTGGTTGAGCGACTGCCTTCGGCTCAGGTCATGATCCTGGAGTCCCAGGATCGAGTCCCGCATCGGGCTCCCTGCTCAGCAGGGAGTCTGCTTCTCCCTCTGACCTTCCTCCTTCTCATGCTCTCTGTCTCTCATTCTCTCTCTCTCAAATAAATAAATAAAATCTTAAAAAAAAAAAATTTTCTTTCCTTTACTGTAACAATGCAGTACATAATATACATACCATGCAAAATAGGTGATGACTGTTTATGCTATTGGTAAGGCTTCTGGTCCACAGTAGGCTGTGAGTAGTTAAGTTTTGGGGGAGTCCAAAGTTATTTGTGGATTTTTTTTAATTAATTTATTTATTTTGAGTGAGAGAGAGAGAGAGCCAGAGAAGGGGCAGAGGAAGAGGGAGAATCTCAAGCAGACTTTAAGAAGAGAGGGTGGAGCCCGACACAGGACTCAATCCCAGGACCCTGAGATTAAGACCGGAGCCAAAATGAGGGGTCGGCCACTCAATCGATTGAGCAACCCAGGTGCCCTATTTGCAGATTTTTGACTACACGAGGGTTTAGGCGTCCCTAAGCCCGAGGGGTTGTTCAAGAGTCAACTGTATTATGATGATGTGTATTATTATTCCATTATTTGAACGAATCATAATTTTTCACCACCTTTCTGATAGGCACACAGGTTATATGTAATATTTTCCCATTATGGTGTCATATCATTATACCTGCATATGGGTCTTTGTGCAAAGATATTTTTACAGTTCAAATTTAGAGTGTAGGATGGTTTGTTATTGTCCCACACATTAATATATTCAACAGGAATTTAGTTGAGCAAAAACACCCTCCTACGAGACAGTTCTTCTATGTCTCACTTCCTGGCAGTGGTCTTGGTCCAAATGGCACAGCATGTTGGTGGTACATTCCAGAAGTTTGGTGAGTGCAGATGCTACCCAAGGAAACATCTCTCTCAGTGGTGGATGAAAACAAAGTAACCTCCCCCATTCTTCTCCCCACTACCGCCAAAGGAGCCAGAGTTGATTGCCACAGTCCCAACATGTCTATTGCTATTTATGACAAACAAAACAATTTTCCTTGTACCTGCTGGGAGCTTGGAGATTCTAATTTTTTGAGGTCATATACCTGTTAGAAAACCTTATAAGAGCTAAAGACTGTCATTGCCCCCCAGCCTCTCCAAAATAGTGAACAAAAAGAACTGATTTGGGTTCTCAGGTTCACACACATTACCCCTCAGATATACAGATAAAATGCAGATTATTTTTTCACTGATCTGGTCTTTCTCATGACTTTCCCACCTACTCAGTAGCAGGAAAACAGACACAGAGACACCTACACACAAATAAATTTGGTCAAGCTGCATGCAACAATTTATACATTCCTTTAGGTAATGGTGCAACCTATTAGATTACTCATCTCCCTCCCAGAAGACCCCTCTGAGTCTCTGCTGGGGCAGTCTGCCTCCTGATTCACTTGGAAGTTATTTCAATCCTGGCCATGACGGTAGGCCATATAGCACTGGTCTTGCATCATGGGTAGCCCTGTCAGATGTGGGCCACCAGAAATTTCCAACGGAAGTATGATCTCACTTACATATGGAGTCCAAAAAAATAAAAATTGAAAAAAAGGACTCATTCTCTCACTTTCTTCAAGTCCTTCCCTGGCGGCCTTTTCTTTATTGAGGTAAACTTCACATAACATAAAATTACCTATTTTCTATGTACAGCTCGTTTCACTGAGTGCATTCACAATGTTGTATAGCCATCACAATTCCATGTAGCTGCGAAACATTTTCATCACCCCAAAAAGAGTATCCATAATCATTAAGCAGTCAGTCCTCATTCCCAGCTGAGGACCCTTTTTAAACCCCAAAACAAGTAAGGAAACCACAGGATCCCTACTCCTTCCCTGCTTTTTCTCCACATGACTTACCATCATCCTGCTCGCTATAGCGTTCACTTATTTATCTTGTTTATTATCTGCTACTGCCCCCTCATTCCCTCTAAAATGTAAATACCATGAGAGATGAAAAAAAATCATTTAACAATTTTATTCATTGCTGTATCCCCAGTGCCTAAAATCGTACCAAGCACATACACATGAGATATGCTCAAAATATATGTGTTGGATTAACAACGTGTAGGGAATTCATGCGGGTGCCTAAGGATCACAGCTTCTCTTTCCATTTACTTATAAAACTGTTTCCAAATCCGATGGGAAATTTGATGGGAAACTTACATAAGTTCTGAGACCATGCTTTTTTTTTTTAAATTAAAAAATAAAGACCAGAGAATCCACCTCAGGGAGCATGGCAGAAGGTTTTTCTCCTTAATTAAGAAACCAAACCAGTTTCAATCCATAGGCAAGTTTATAAACAACATAAAATTCTATTGACTCTCGTTCCCAGAAGACTTCTCTACTCCCCTCAACACTGAGTTTGCTGCTTCAGTCGTGCCACTCTGTTTTGGCTTCCCTTGTACACCTGTGATCCTACAGTACTCCCCCACCCATCACCTGGGGGAGTCCTGTAGATGTGAGAGCTGAGGCCCGGAGATAAGAAGCAGCATGGCCCCAAACCAAACAACCAGCAGCTACAAAAACCAGGACTTGATTCCCCACAAGAGAATGAGCACCTTGAGAGCAAGCAAGCAACACAGCTGGCTCATCATCCCCCATCCATGACTCAGATGATGGCCTAGCACGTAGAAGGTGCTCAACAAATGCTCGCTAACTGAATAAATGCCTCTGCAGTCTATTTCTAGATCGTTAACTACATCAGTTGAGGCTCAGGGTCTTGGATCCTCCCTGGGATGAAGCCGGCAGAATGATTTAATGGATTTGTTACCTCACCTGCTGGAAGCGAGCAGAGCTCAGACCTATCTGTGCTTATACATGTCTGGGACTGTTTCTGGGGGAGAACAAGGCGCTGGTTTTCAAGAGAAGTCCAGCAGAGGCTGAAGGTCTTTCCAAAATTAAACAGCAGCCCAAACAGCACTCACTGATTGTGAAGATCACCATTCGTCCCCAAGTCCCTCACTGGAACTTGGGTGTCCCCAGACTGACCTGGTCTAGAGTGTTGTGTTGTTAGGCTGGCAATTATTAAGAGAGGAAAGTGTGGAAAGATAAGAAGTTAATGGGGACTTGAGCCAGGAGGTCATTTCAGATTTGCACCTGCTGTTTCCTCTGTCCTCAGCTCCCAAACATTTCCCTGGCCTGTCCTTCTCATCATCCTCAGCTCAAGTGGCATCCCTTGTAAATCTCTTTCCAGATTGCCCTGTTAATGTTGCCCTCCTCTGCCTGCCTCCTATCACTCTCATATTATCCTGCTTAATTTTCTTCATAATGCTCATTTTTGTCTAAAATTATCTATTCCTTTTCTTGCTTGTTGACCTGTTTATTGTTACTGTCTTTCTAACTGGGATATAAGTTCTCAACTGCTTCCCCAGTGCCCAGAACACCAGCAAGCACATTAAAGACACACCATCAATATTTACGGAAGGAATAGTTGACCAGATGTCTTCTAGAGCTGGGAGAGCTGGCTGGCAAATGCTTCTGGTTAGTGAAAGGTCTTTGTGCCAGCCCAGGATCTTGTAGAATGACCCTCCTCTGTGCTGAGCATATTCACAGTAACTCCATAATGGAAGTTCTATCATCACCCTCATTTCTCAGGTGAGGGAACTAGGAATCAGAAAATAACATGCCCAAGAGAGCTCAGCTTATAAAGGCAGACCTGGGACTCAAACGCAAGTCTGTCTGAGGCCAAAGAGGATGCTCATAAGTACACTGCTGCTCCCACATCCCTGCTGAGCAAAGGAACACCAGGAGCAAGAAGAACAATAGCTAACAATTATATATGCTTACCTTGTACCAGGCACAGTTTCAAGTGCTTTAAAAGGGGCAGATGCAACAGGGGGAAATGTGGTCATTGTCAACAAAAAGAGCCCATCCCAGTTCACAATATATAGATACTCTACCTCCTAGCAGCGTTGTTGGGTGGAATAAATCAGGGCTTGAACAGAGAGGACACAGCACATGATGGGCACTTCACCCCTCCCCCCTTTCTTCCCCTCTGTTCATTCCCCCCCAGTGTGGAAGGGAGGCTCCCAGATTGAGTATCCAGCTGCTCAAAGGGGACACAGTACAGTATATTTGGTAAATGACCATCATAGGCCTTTGAGGAGAACAGAGGAGGTGTTCAGGGTAGGGGGTGGAATTCTGTGTAGTCATCGTCAAGAATAGCAAGAGCCCAGATGGACGCATATCAAATGTGCCTCGTGCACATGATTCGGCCACCTCTCTTCCCATCATGCCAAATACCCATAGTTTAAGAGTTTTGAAACATAAAGGTTTGCTACTGGTCGCCCATTCCCAAATTTGAGAAGAGGTGGTCATCACTTGCCTGGCAGTCCTAGAGGTCTTCTGAGCATTAGATGCTTCTCAGCATCCTTTGGAATTGTTTTAGATGACCGTGTGCTTGCTGGCTTCTGAAAATGAGCAACACAGGGGGGCCTGGCTGCCTCAGTCGCTAGAGCATACAACTCTTGATCTTGGGGTTGTAAGTATGAGGGCTGATTCTGTGTGTGCAGAGACAGGGCAGGGGTGCAAAGAGATGGAGTGAGCAGGGCAATGGCTGTGTATAGTAACAGAGGCTATGCAATCGTGTCAGACAAGGGCAGGTCAAATACCCCCAAAGATGATACGTGCAGGGACATCTTGTATGTGTGTGTGTGTGTGTGTACTGGGGGAGGGCAACTGGAAGATTATTGCTCTCCATGTTGTGAAATAAACAAGTCCTGATGGCTCTCTCTCACCCTAATTTATTAACTCCTATGCCTCAACTATTCATCACAGTCCTTCTTGGCCCATTTTAAAGTAACACATTCTCAGAATGTTCTGGCCTTTGCAAATGCATTCCAGGCACTTCCAAGCATCCAGAACCAGAGAAGAAATGCCCCGTTTGGGTTCCATGAGTTACCCCACACACAAGCAACACAGCACTCAATGCCAAAAAACTCTACTGAGCTTCTTAATTAAATCTTCCTTTGGGATCCAGAAAGCACTTCAGGATTTTTCAGGTCCTGGGCAGAAATCTGCTTTTGGATGTCACAGGATAGAGGTGATTGGGCTGACTTCAGGGTGATCTTCTGATCCCCTGGAACAGAAGACTTGCCCTTTTTGGTACATCCCAAAGGAAGCTGGTTTCATCTGTCACCTTCCATAAAACAGAGCAAATGCATATCATAATATGTTAAAATTTTAGTTGTTGACCCTGTATTTTAGAAAGACATTCATCAGAAATGACTAAAAATAATCACAGATCTGTACCTCTGAAGCAAATAATACATTATATGCTAAAAAAAAGAAGAAAAAGAAGAAGATAGCAGGAGGGAAATCGGAGGGGGAGATGAACCATGAGAGACTATGGACTCTGAAAAACAAACTGAGGGTTCTAGAGGGGAGGGGGGTGGGAGGATGGGTTAGCCTGGTGATGAGTATTGAAGAGGGCACGTTCTGCAGGGAGCACTGGGTGTTATATGCAAACAATGAATCATGGAACACTACATCAAAACCTAATAATGTAATGTATGGTGATTAACATAACATAATAAAAAAAAAGAAATTACTAAAAAGAAATAAAGACACCAAATTATTAACTGAGGTTATTTTTCGGTCATGATTTTTTTTTTAAGATTTTTTATTTATTTATTTGAGAGAGAGAGAATGAGAGACAGAGAGCACGAGGAGGAAGAGGGTCAGAGGGAGAAGCAGACTCCCCGCTGAGCAGGGAGCCCGATGTGGGACTCCATCCCAGGACTCCAGGATCATGACCTGAGCTGAAGGCAGTCGCTTAACCAACTGAGCCACCCAGGTGCCCTTGGTCATGATTTTTATTTTCTTTATGTACTATTCAGTATTTTCCAAAATGTCTACAAGAAGCAGGTATTGACTGTTAAAAGCTTTTTGTAAAGATTGGTTTTGTGTCTCCAATTCCATTTATTGGACCTACTTTAGATTTACTTTCTCAACAAATATTTATGAAGCACCTACCCTGTGCCGTCTCTGTGCCATCTCTGGACCAGCAAACACTATGGTCCTCAAAACACAGCTTCCTTTTATAAATAAAGTTTTATTGAAACACAGCCACGCCTCTTTGTTTACCTATTGCCTATGGCTGTTTTCTCGCTATAAGAGCAGAGTTAAATAGTTGCAAGGAAGACCACAAGGCCCACAAAGTCTAAAATATTTGCTATCTGGCCCTTTCCAGAGAAAGTTTGCTGACTCCTGTGCTATATAAGAGACTTGAAGTTAGGTAATCAAAATCAACAGTGAACAAAAACAAAAAAGATACATCCCCAGGGTCATGGAATTTATCAGGTTTTTTGCCCCTACTTCAGGGGTGTCCATATTCCTAAAAACAGTCGCCCTAAGGTTACAGGAAATGTAACCAGAATTGTGGTATTCACAATTCTATTCTCTATGGCTAGAGAAGATTCTTGATGGTTCAGGGATGGAGAGACCCCTGGTTTTGTCTTCTCTGTTAACAGGGAAGCACAATATTAATCTGTGTTTCCCCCTCCGTAACACAGTGCCTGGCTTATACACTCTAGCTATTATTATCAGCATCACCCAAGGACCCCCAATGTATTTGCCATCCCCTGTCTTGGACCCAAACTTCATCCAATGTTTAAGGGGCCAGTATGTATGACAAGCCAGCAGAACTCTCAGGTCTGAAGATTTTAACACACTTCTCTTTACTAAAAACCCTTCTTTGAGGGCCATGAAGCTGGGAGTTGCAGAAACATGATATGTGGAAGGCACACAATTCCTTCCTAAACTCAAGCACCACCTGAGTCTGGGAAGTAGAGGTGAATAATAAAGAGATAAGTTTCCAAACCCTGTTCAGTAAACAAGGTCCCAACCCAGACAACAACCACCCTTTGCCTTCTGCTGGACTACATCTCCTTGGAAACATAATAGGCTTAAGAAGAGCTCAAGAGATTCTTAGAAGATCTGCTGTTCCCTCCACAACAGGAATGGGCTTAAGTATTCTATTAAAGAAGCACGCACTGGGTTGGCCTCAGCATTAACCTGCTAGGCATGCAGAAGCCCGTCAGGAACAGGTGGGGAGAGAAGCAGGGCTCTGAGCCACCTCTGCAAAGGGAACTCTGCAGGTAAACACTCTAATTAGGAGCTTGGAGTCTGTTCAGCATTCAGTAGGATCCTTCCAAGTCTGTCTCCTTTATTCAATTAAGGAAATGATAGGAACCTTCCATTTTCCTTATGATTTAAAATAATGATAAATGATCAGGTAGAGTTTGGGAATCTTTTTTTAAGGCACATTTCTGAAAGAAACTTCTGCTGAATTTAATCATGCCCGCTTCTGGGAAACAGTCATCAAACAGACTACTGGCAATTCAAATCTTCTCCCCCACACAAACACACCCTTTGTCAGCAACAATAGCAATATCCAGTATTCAGAACTGGGAGGGAGGCTCTGCATTGCAAAGATAAACAAAACAACAATAATTATTATCATAAAGCTAGCTGAGCTCAAAAAGAAAGAGCAGAAATGATTCAGGTAAATGTTCAAATTGGAAGGTGTAACAAAAGAAAAGAAGAGGGGCACGTGGGAGGCTCAGTCGGTTAAGCATCTGCCTTCAGCTCAGATCAAGATCTCAGGGTCCTGGGATCCAGCCCCGCGTGGGGCTCCCTGCTCAGCAGGGAATCGGTTTTTCCTGTTTCCTCTGCCCCTCCCCCCTTCACTCATGCTCTCTATTTCTCTCTCTCAAATAAATAAATAATAAAATCTTTTTCAAAAAAGAAGAAGAAAAGCACACGGCCAGTGACATGGGCGGATATATTCAGTGAGCTGCCCCTCCTGTATGGGACTCACTGTGCTCTGAGGACCATTGGCTTTTACCATCTTCTGAATCTAGTGTGTCTAGCTAGGATGCCTGAGTTTTTTTTCATGTGAAGTGTTCTGTATTACTCAGGGCCTAACTACCCAAGGGTTTTGCTTTCCCATTTCTGGGATTTGGGATAGGGAAAAGGAGCTGAAATCTTATGAGCCTTGGGGGCTGGAGTGGAATAAGGTTCACCTAAGACTAAAGAGCATAGTTTGTGGGTTCTCAAGTACGAGTTTAAATCTGCCTCACCAGATGAATGACCTTGTGAGATTAAATGAAATAATGCCTGTTAAAACACTTATTATGGTGCCTGGGAAACAGGAAGTGCACGAAACTGTTAGTTGCCATCATCATCGTCATCATTAACCAGCTGGATCTCTGAATTAATGTGCTTAAATCCTCTTGATAACATTACATTTAAGTGGATGACCAGCCTTTGTTTGGAAACCTCCAACGATATGAAGCTCACTACCTCCATTCTGTGTCTGTCTCCAGCCCTTAGAAAGTTCTTTCATGTATTCAGCTGAAATTTCTCCCACTGTGTCTTCTGTTCCTTGGTCTTATAGTTCTATCCTTTGGGAGTCTTAAAAGACAGGGATAATCCCTCTTGGACTTTGTAATAGTTGAAGGTTTGGTTTTATTGTGAGTAAAAAAAAACCAACTCTGGCAAGCTTTGGCATTAAAGGAAAATAACTGGAAAGATCCTGGGGTATCTGATTAAATCAAGAAGGAGGAGGAGGAAGGAGGAAGAGGAAAGGCAGGAGTAAGAGTTGGGGAAATGGAAGGAAAATGAGGAGAATCAGCCTCAGAGAATGCAGGAACCAAGCAGGTTCAGGATCAGTTTTCTCAGAAGGAGTCCGGGGACATTCATCTCTAGCACCACCGTAAACAAGCCTTATCCACAGATCCAAGAATGTGATTGGCTCCACCTGAGTCAGGTGTCTGCCCTTGAGCCAATCACCTCTGGCCAGTGGACAGAGTCACCTATTGCTGATCCTGCTGGGAGCTCACCTGTGGATGGGGGAGTAGAAAAGCAACACACAGAACTGAGGCACCTGGGTGGCTCAGTTGGTTAAGCCTCCCACTCTTGGTTTCTGCTCAGGTCATGCTCTCAAGGTCATGAGATTGCGCCCCACATCAGGCTCTGTGCTCAGCATGGAGATTTTTCTCTTCCCCTTCCCCCCTGCCCTCCCCTTGCTCACACACACTCTCTCTCTCTCTCTCAAATAAATAAATAAATAAATAAATAAATAAATAAATAAATAACATCACACATATCAGCATTTGTATGAAATGAGCAGCCTCCCAGCCACCATATCATGAGGAAGCCCAAGCCATGTAGACACTCGGAGAAGCTGTTTTCTAGGATAAATATTCTTCAGTTCTTTCAGCCACAGTGATTAAATTAATTGTTAATTTAAAATAATTGTTTGATCCTTTATTTAGTTTCCTCACTAGAATGTTAAGCCTCATGAAGACAGAGAACCATGTCTGGCTCAGTCATTGACATATCCCACCACTTAGCCAGGGGCTTGGCCCACACGGGTACTCAAATAATTGCTAAATTAACTGATTGATAAATGCAATAATCATTATTTTTGAGATCCTTGTGGTTACTCTTTTCCAAATGTGACTCTATCCCTCTCAGTCAATCCCACTGATGGTAAAAATAAACTCCAGTGTCAAAAGGCTTTTTGCATGAAATGGGAAGGAAGGTAAAATAACTCACAAGTCTGATTTTAAATCACCTGACGATTTTGTTTATCCGTCTGTTCCTGTTATTCATTCCTGCGTATCACACTCTAAAACATAGTGGCTTAAAACAACAATAGCCATTGACTAGATCATGAATCTACAAATTGGACAAGGCATGATAGGAGGGCTCATCTCTGTTCCACATGCCATCATCTGGAGTCGTTGCGCTGGGGGCTGAAGAATCCACTTCCAAGATGGCTGGCAAGTTGATGCTCACTGGCAGCTAGAAGCTCAGCTGAGAATGTGGGCCAGGACCTCATTTCCTCTCCATGGGTATCTCTCCATAACCATGCTTGGGCATGCTCACAACATGGCAGCTGGGTTCCAAGGGTGAGCGTTCCAAGAGAACAGGACAGGGAAGTACGTGAAATTTTTATGATGGAACCTCAGAACTCACACGCATCACTTCTGCAACATGCTCTGATCTTGGTCAAGGCAGTCACAAAGGTCCACCCATTTCAAGTGGAAGGGGCACAGACGTCCCCAAGCTACGAGGAGTGTGAAGGTCAGACTGAAAGAGCAAGTGGGAGGGGAGCTATTGCTGTGGCATCTTTGGAAAATACAATCTGTCCCACCATCTCTTCCATTTTGGTGCAAGCAATCAAATTGGATTTCAGCATTGCAAGTTTAAACTTCCACTCAATCATCAATTTTTGAGTCATTTGTGCTAGGCATAGGCTGAAGTCCTGGAAGTACAAAGATAAATGAGAAAACTCCCTTCCACTGGGGAGTCCGCAGATGGGCAGAGAAGATGAATAATGAAAATCCAATGTGATGAGTAATGTATACTCAGGATGTATACAGACAGGGAAAAAAATGATCGATTTTGCCTGGAATGGAAGCTGGTTTACCTAAACGCATTTCCTTAGCGGCTGTGGGTGCTGTTGGGCTGCTCAGTTACCGTTTTCAGAGTTAATATGTCTTCCCCTAGATGAGCATCTAGCCAGAACCCAGCCAGATCACCCGAGCTGTACCATGTGGGGACAATACTAACCACACCCAAAAAAAAACAGGCCTTCTTGGTTCACAACGGTGGTAGCAACTGGGACTGATCTCTTGGACTTAACAGGTCCTCCTGCGAGCTTTAAAATTCTCACAGGAGAGAGAACTCCAGAGAAGAACTAATAATAATGACAACAAATTTTAAAATACTTTATTTTCGGAACTTTTTTAGATTTACAGAAAATTTAGGAAGACGACACAAAGAATTCCCATATGCTCTGAACCTAGTGCCCCCTATTACCAGCATGTTCGATTAGTTTGGCAATCTATTACAGGGAATGAATCAATACTGATACATTATTATTAACTAAGGCCCATGGTTTATTCAGATTTCCTTAATTTTTACCTAGTGTCCTTTTTTTTTGTCCTAGGAGACCATAGCACAGGTAGTCAATGTCTCCTTAGATTCCTCTTGGCTCTGACAGTTTCTCAGACATTC
This sequence comes from Mirounga leonina, assembly GCF_011800145.1. Lineage (NCBI taxonomy): Eukaryota > Metazoa > Chordata > Mammalia > Carnivora > Phocidae > Mirounga > Mirounga leonina. The sequence goes on from NW_023270453.1 coordinate 32,302,454, forward strand.
CTTGTTTTTGGCGACCGCAACAGTTCTGAGATGTACCGATCACGTAACTTGTAGGATTCCTGTCTCTCGGGACTTGTCTGGTGTTTTTCTCATGATTAGACTGGGGTTTGGGATTTGGGGGAGGAAGACCACAGAGATAAACACCATTTCTATCCCATCACATAGAGGGCAAGTGTTATCAGCATGATTTATCACTGTTGACTTTAACCTTGATCGCCTGGCTGAGCTAGTCTTCGTCAGATTTCTCCACTGCAGTAACTGCCCTCCCCCTTGGAAAGAAGTCACTGTGTGCAACCCAGACTTAAGGAGTGGGCAGCTGTGCTCCTGCCTCCCTGAGAATAGAGTGTCTATGTAAACTATTTAGAATTCTTCTGTACGGGGTATCTGTCTTTATTCCCCATTTATTTACTGTTCACTCACTAATTTATGGTAGTGTGGACTCACGGATATTTATTTTATACTTGGGATTATAATCCAATACTAATTTATTTTGTTGCTCAAAGTGCTCCGGCTTTGCTATTGGAAACGCTTTCCTTTGCCCCCCATCCTTGGACTGTCATAATGACTTTTTTGCACATAAGTGCAAGCACTAGAATAGAAAGGGTGTTTTATTATGTGTACTTCTAACTTCATCATTCAAATAAGCCAATGGTGTAAGTGCTCTCATTTACACAGAAGGAGTCTGAGGTGGAAGGGGTTCAGTAAATTATCCAAGGTCACGGAGCTTGTAAATGGTGGAGCTGGGATATGCGTCCACACTGGCTAGCTTCAGATGCCCCGCTTTTAACAAGTTGAATGTCAAAAGGAATACAACCTCGCACTGTCCCCCAACTTGTTGAAAGACCAACATTGGTTACACATATTGGTATAGTAAAGAAACCCAAAGGCAGCTGAAGGAGCTTCCAGTGGCCACGAGCAGGGACAGCCACTTCTCTGTATCTCTTGGCCTTGGTTCCATTCCCCAACATCCCCTATATACAGTCAAGAGGAAAAGCTGGCTGACGAAACCGCCCTCATGGGAGCATTACAGACTTAATGTACTGCCCCCTCACAGGAAGTTGTAGAAAGACGTGATGGACACGTAGGAATGGATACTGAAGCTGACATTTTCAAAGGCTGAAGGGGTGGTATTTTAGGGCTTGAGTGGGTCTTCTTGGAGTTCCTTAAATTAGATTTCATGAACCCACTCCACCCACTCAGGAGCAAGCCCTCAGCACAACACACTCGCTTCCAAACCTTGGAGCTAAACTCCTTCCATCTTCCCCTCCAACCCTGTAAGATGCCAAAACAGCTTCAAGGGACTCTGCTGAGAATCGCTCATCATGTTTACACTGGGTTGGTAAAAGCCCAGAGCAGAAGAAAAAACACAGACCCAGGTCCCCTTCCAAAAGCCCCATAAGTAACCAGAGATCCAGTGTCCCTCTGCCGTGTGCACCGGCCGTAGGAAACTCTGGTTGGCTGGTTTCTTCTTCCCTGTCCAGTGCAGCCTGCAATTATAATGCAGAACGTTCACTCCCACCCTCCCCCAGGTTCAGCACCAGGGGTCCTGCCTCCCCCAAATCATGCTCCATTCTTCCTAAGCTGCCAGCCTGCTTTCTGTTGGTTGAAGACAGTGGCATCTTGCACAATAAAAGTCCATTTTAGCAATTTCTCTGCTGCCTCCAAGAAAGGGGGGAAAGTCTCAGTATGAGGGCGGCCTTTCTTTATCAATTTCTGCTTTGGAAGATGGGAATGCCATCCTTTAGATTTCTTAAGGAAATAGAGCAGAGCCAAAGTAGTCGGCGGCACTCAGCTGGGGTTTAAGACCTTGTTCATAATGCCTAAAGAACTTCAAAAAGTTTCAAGGACAATACCTAGTGTAATACGCTCATCGACATCTAAAGAGCCCGAGAAAACTAGGCCATGGGTATAATGAGAGGCAAAAATACTGATAAATGGAAGGGGGGACGAACCAGAGTGTCCCTGCGAGGTTTTGCTTCCTACTTTAAGAATAAAATTGGATAGGAGAAGTGGCTTTCAGAAGACGTCAGAACTGCCTTGCAATTCTGGCAGGAGCTAACTTTGTTTTCTAAATTTAAAGACATCGCAGCTTCTATAATTTGTCTCCAATGAAGCTACACCATTTTTTTTTTTTTTTTTGAGCCCTGGTTTTGTTGCTAACTTTCTATATGGACACAGTTCCCCTCTTGGAGAATATTCAATTTACTCATTTGTAAAAAACGGGGGGCACTGCACATCCTTATGCGGAGATATTGACCTGGAAGCTTCCTTCATTAGGCACTTTGACAAGATACGCTAAAGTGGCCAGGGCCCTCCGAGACAAAGCAGAGGTTGGTCCTGTCCTCCAGGAGCTTAGTTACGTAGCAGAGAAAGTGAAATTCACATGGACACACGACGAAAAATAGTCTGGAATACACACATACACACACAGTCCCAGAGCTACTGACAACTCACCAAGTTCTCATCTTTTTCTGACTAATATACTTCCCGGAAAATAGCAGTTAATTCACTCGAGAGGCGAAAGGTTGTGTCCATGCAAGGACACTTTCCTCTGTATGATGTCAGGGCCATTGGTCAAGGTTAAAGAGTATCTCGACCTTCTTCTGTGCTCTTCTCAACAAACTTCTCCCTGTGGGCCGTTGTCCACGAGCATGTCCGTAACACGGCAGCCCATGGAAGGAGAAGAGAGAGAAATCAAAGTGAGTTATTTTCTGCTGGAAGCAGCTATGTTCAAAGAGCTCATTGATTCATTTATTCATTCACTCCCTCAACAAATATTTACTCAACAGTACTCTAGTGGTCAAGTACTTAACTCGTACTGGGAATACAACCAGCGAGCAAGATATCCACAGCCTGGGGAGAAGATGGGAAATTTTAAAAGGCAGTTACAATACAGGATTACAAGCTCTGGGATGGGGTAAGAATGAAGGCACCATGGAAGCACAGATGGTAGGCACCTTCTCTCCTGTGAAGCAATAAGGGAAGACTTCCTGGAGGAGGTGACATGGAGGCTGAGGCCATCCGAACCAGCAGGAGCTGACTGGGTGAGGAAGAATGATGAGCAGGTTTAGGAAAGGGAACAGCGGTGCAAAGGCGTGGAGGCGGGAGAGAGCATATTGCATTCCTGACAGAGGCTGCAGTGGAGAAGGGCAGGGTTGAAACAAGCCCACAGTTCCGGGAGTCCACGGAAAACCACAGAGACCTTTTAAGGAAAGAAGCAGCAGGGTCAGATTTGCATATTAGGAAGAGCTCTGTGACCATGGTTGATAAAGTAGAGAAATAAAATTCGGGATTGCTCTAGAGATCTCAGTACTCAGTGAAGACAGCCTCCACCAGTAGAAAGCACCCTCCCACATACTGCCATCTTTACTACTTAGAACAAGTGGGTGAAGAGCTGTAGCATCTACTCCCATTTTGCAGATGAAGGAACAGAAGTGCTAAAACACTTCCTCCCCTTGGGCTCTCTTGATGTTTTGGACCAGATACGTCTTTGTGTGGGGGCTGTCCTGCACATCGTAGGATGTTCAGCAGGACCCCGGTCTTCACGCATGAACAGAACCCTCCTGCCAAACGTGACCACCAAAAATGTCTCCAGATGCTGCCACATGACCCCTGGGAGGGCACGACCACCCCTGCTTGAGATCCACTATTCGAGAAGTTCAAACCCCCCTGTTCACACCAGCTGGGATGTCAGTCTTCAGAGTCTGCCCTCTTTGGACTCCATCGAGCACGCTCCCCCACTTCCCCACCAGCCTCATCCCTTGGCCAGTACATCGCTTGCATCTATTCGCCTCTAAGCCTTTATTGGGAATCTTAAGAACAGATGTCGCTTTCTCCCGTCATTTTAGTTTTCTCGTACATTAAAGCAAAGGCTTTTTTTTTCCTCCCTTGGGAGCTAAAAATTGTTACCGCACTAGAAGCTAAAGACTTTTTTCTCATCACATGTGCATTTCTATACACGTCCTTTCCAACCAATAAAGCACTGGCACCCAGCATGAGGATGATTCACATGACATCAGAGCCCATTTCTGCCCAATTCCAAGGTGTCTGCCCCTGTCTTGGGCACCACCATCCATTTGGCGATTTGAAGTTGCCTCTTACACATTTTTAAAACAACCCCGAATTATTTTTCTCGTGGATCTGCCTCAAGAAGTTTGCCTTGTGATTAAATCTGCAGATGTAAAAAAAAAAAAAAATTGGATTTTCACAGAATGGTACATGCATCGAGAGCATGGTCGAGCCAATTTCCTCTGTTCCATCTTTATATGGAAGTGTAGTGGCTGGGGAGATTGTCTTCCCCACACTCAAATTACCCTGCCAGACACAGAGAATTTTTTAGAAGAGTCCTGAGCACGTAATTTTATTACCTTAGCACCGATTTTAATATAATTCATGTAATTTCTTCTGCAGGAGAAAAGTTATTTTTCCTAAATGCCTGGTAAAATGAGAACGGATGGATTTTTGACTCCCACCAACTCTCCTCTGTAGAATTTCCTGCTAAAAGAAGAAATGCCAAGAGGTGCTCATCTCCAGTGGCCTCACCTGGGAGCAGAGAGCGCTCATTGGGTTTTTCAAGCTTGTTGATTTCTAATGACTGTATCTCAAAAGAGACCAAATACATCTTAAGAACCGCCACCTTATCAACATCGAGCCAAGGTCAGATTTGGTCAGGATTCTCCATCTCTGCACCTACGGCCACGGGGGTTAGATCATTCCGTGTTATGGGGCTGCCCTTGTGTTTTCAGGTGTTTCGCAGCATCCCTGGTCTCTACCGATTTGAGGCCAGGTGCACAGCACCCCAGTTGCAACAGCTAAAACTGTCTCCATTCATTGTCACATGTGCGTATCACTGAATTTTGCTTCTTTGTTCCAGGACCTCTCCCATCTATTCCTGGGACCCACCTACTTGGAAGAGAGGAGGAAGCTGCATTCAGTGGTCAAAATTAATCCACGGGCAATCCAGAGGGGCTGATGGGGGGCCCGAGAACATCGAAAAGGTAGATCTACCAAGTGTCCAACACAACAACATCCTGTCATTTCCTTCCAGTACCTAAGGGTCAGAGGCTGCTAGAGCTGGACATTACTTTCCTTTCTGCTATTTAACAAATGTTTATATAGTCTACATGTGCCAGGCATGTTCTAAGTGCTTCAAAGGAGCGACTCATTTGGTCCTTATTATAATTCTAAGAGGTCAGAACTATTATCACCCCATTTCACAGATTAGAAAACTGCGATACAGAGACATTAAGTGTGAGTTAGAGAGTAGCAGACCAGAATCCAGACTAAGGCATTTGATTCCCTCTCTGGGCTCTTAATCAGTAGGCTATGGTGTGCGTGCTATGTACTAGGAAAAGGGAATTGAATTTGGACTCAGATCACCCTGGGCTCAACTCCTGGCTTGGTCACTAACTAGCTGGTGAACCTGGTCAAGTTCCCTGATGTCTCTAAACTTAATAACCTCCCATCCCCAATACTATCACATTGGGGGTTAGGGCTGCAACATATGAATTGGTGGGGGAGCAGACATAATTCAGTTCATAGCAAACTCATTACCCAAAGAGTTGCCAGCATGATCATTTTAAAACCTAAGTCAGAGTATGCCACTCCTCTGATTATAACCCTTTCCTGGGGACTCATCACACTTAGAAAGGAATCGGGATCCCAACCATGAACTTGCTGCAGGATCTAGCCCTTGCCTGTCTCTGCAACCTTGTCATACACTACTTTCCCCATTATTTAATATGCTCTGGCCACACTGCCATTTCTTCGGTCCCCAGCACACACCAGCTCTGTCCCTGCCTCAGACGCTTTGCATATACCCTTCCCTTTGTCTGGAACACTCTTCCCAAACTTGTTCAAATGGCTGGCTCCTTCTTGCCCTTGAGAACTCAGTTCTCAAGTCAACTATTCCTTTAGACCACCCAAAAGTCACCCCTGCTCACAGTCCCTGTTTGCATTCTATCTGCTTTGTTTTCTTAAAAACACATATCAGTGGGGCACCTGGGTGGTTGCGCTGGTTAGGTGTCTGCCTTCAGCTCAGGTCGTGATCCCAGGGTCCTGGGATGGAGTCCTGCATTGGGTTCCCTGCTCAGCAGGGAATCTGCTTGTCCCTCTCCCTCTGCTCCTTCACCCCCACTCTTGCTCTCTCTTTCTCTCAAATAAATAAAATCTTAAAAAAAAAAATACACACATATCAGCTTCTGAAAAAACACCTGCCCGGGGCGCCTGGGTGGCTCAGTTGGTTAAGCGACTGCCTTCGGCTCAGGTCATGATCCCGGGGTCCTGGGATCGAGCCCCACATCGGGCTCCCGGCTCCGCGGGAAGCTTGCTTCTCCCTCTCCCTCTCCCCCTGCTTGTGTTCCTGCTCTCGCTGTCTCTGTCTCTGTCAAATAAATAAATAAAATCTTTAAAAAAAAAAAAAAAAAGAAAGAAAGAAAAAACACCTGCCCTTCCAAATACAGCAGAAGCTCTCTGAGAGCAGAGACAATGCTGGTCACGTGCACCATCATACTCCCAGCACCTGCCACCAAGCCCAGCACCTCCCAGGAGCTCATTCAATAATCCGTGAAGGGGGCAAGGAAGGCAAGGCAGCCCGTCAGCTCAGGCACACACCTCTCCCTCCACCAGCTCTTTAACCCTCCCTCCAAGGTAAGTGGCTCATGAAAATTAGAGAGAATTATGTCCCGCAGTTACCAGTTGAGCAGCTCAAGAATGAAGTGGAATTAGACTTGGAAATTAAAACCCAGGCAAACCCACCTCCCGAGGCCCTGTCACAACCACAGAGAGCTGATGGCTGGTTGCCTCCTCCCACCACCAGATCCCGGGAGGAAAGAGAAAACCAAGCCCCCACCCTGCTTTGTGTCTCCTGATGGAGGTGGGGAAGGGATGTTGATTCTCTCCTTGCTCCAAAAAAATCTCTTCAATCTTTCAGTCTCAGGGGTTACTTTCCTAAACAACAAGAAGAAATACACAAAAGAGGAGAAACCCAAGTCATGTCCATCTTAACGGGCTCAGGCACACGCAGTGACAAACCCCTGTGATCCGGTGCCCACAGTGATTCTGCTAAATCCCACCCCCAACAGAGAAAGAAATGAATTTTCCTCACCTTCATCCAGCTGCAATGCTCATCCTAGCCTCCTCGAGCCAGCTGTGCAAATAAGACCACAGAGTTCCCTCTGTTCACATTATATATGTCAGTGGTCCCTACCTGCCAGCTCCCGGGCCCACGAAGAGCCCGCAGACGTGTCTTGTTGGACCCACAGTATTATTTTTACTTGAGTTAGTTGCCAGCATTTGAAAGTAAGGAGATTTTATATAAAAATCTATATTTCCAACTTCTCTAGAAAATCAAGCTAACGTCAGCCTCATGTCCCCGAAATGCAAAACTCTGCCTGGCACTAAGAAATGACTACCCACTGTGGCATTCTAGAACTTTCCATTTCATCACAGTATGCATTCAGCCTACTTCACTCATTGATACTACCTGTCTGGACCTCATAAGCATTGAGTGTGCAACCCCTATTATACACACACACACACTCAGCAGTAAAATCAATAGACTCAACTTTTTTTACTGGTCAATAGCATTGCACGGCTTGAATGGAGGACATCTTGGAACACTGGTTTCTTGAATCAAATGGGAAGATCCAGAATTCTAAACGCCTCCTTTGCCATACTCTGCACCCTCCTTACAGGGGATAAAGAAGAGGAGCTACAAATCCTAATCAGTCTCACCTTGAAGAAGCAGCATTTGCTGTGATGAATAGGTAAACATTGTTCCCACAGGGACACACGTCAGGGCGGGAATCTGATTTTAAAGACGTTCAATGTGGGGCGCCTGGGTGGCTCAGTCGTTAAGCGTCTGCCTTCGGCTCAGGTCGTGATCCCAGGGTCCTGGGATCGAGCCCCGCATCGGGCTCCCTGCTAGGCGGGAAGCCTGCTTCTCCCCCTCCCACTCCCCCTGCTTGTGTTCCTGCTCTCGCTGTCTCTCTCTCTGTCAAATAAATAAATAAAATCTCAAAAAAAAAAAAAAAAAAAGACGCTCAATGTGGCAGAGATTGCTAACTGTTCACCAAAATCCATTTCTTCTTCCTGGGCATGCCTATTTCTCCCATCCTTTCTTGTGATTGGGTGTAGCTGTATGATGGATTCTCACAAATAGATGCAGCTAGATACTGTGAGGAAGGGGCCCTCGGGGGTAATGCAAAGGCACAGGATGAAAGGAAGTCGGGTCCCTGAATCACCATGCAGAGGTGAGCCATCTGACAACCAGAAACATCCAGCTTGGACTGGTAAATGAGAAACAATCATCTTGTGCTGGAGCCACTAGGCATTCTGACTACTCTCTGTTGCCTCAGCTTTGTCTCTCCTAATATACCCTATCAGCTTCTAAGAAAAACATAAATAAAAATAAAAACTCCATTCACACACAGCCACTTGAGTAACCGCCATTATTAAGAGTCAAATATGTGCCAGGTGCTTTATGTCTTATTCCTATTGTGCCAGTGAAGAAATGGAGACTCAGGAGCTAAGCAATTTGCCCAAAGATACATCACAACCAGGTGGCTCAGACTGGAATTAGAACTCAGGTCTGATTCTGAAGTCTAAGTCTTTCCATATGGATACTAATTTCCAAGCACCTATGATGGACCAGTCTTTCTACATGTTGCTTTATCCACTTTTCATTTAATCCAGCCCATAAACTATCGAGATAGGCGGGTTACTATCTCCATTTTACAGAGGAAATTGGGGCTCAGGGAGGAAAAGCTCTTTTCCTGAGGTCCCATTGGGAGGTATGAAATTCAGACTCGTAACTTTCTGTCTCTTCCCACTATTTCCTACAGGATGGAAGGAAGGTTTGGCAAGACTGAAGAATGTTGGCACGTTTTGCCACTTTTGATAAATGAATTACAGTGTTATTCACTCACACAAAAAAAGAAACTGTACAAAATTTGCTTTGTAAAAACTTACATTATCATTACATTGCTTGAAATATTTTCATCTCTATACTTATAGCCTTGAAAGACCAAGAATACCCAATCTAAATCATAGTGTCATATTGTAGATACTATATTCTAGTGTCATATTATATACACTACATTTTAACGTCATATTATAGACACTCAATAAATGCTGAATGAAATAACATGAATAATGAACTCCTTGGAGCTCGCCCACACATGATATTTCCATGACCTTGCTCTTTCTGGTTCTGTTGCCAGGGACCCCCCCAAACACACACACACCTTTGTTACCTGACCAATTTCTGCACATCTCTCAATACTCAGCCCAAGAATCTCTTCCTCCAGGAAGCCTTCCATGAACACCCAGGAAAAGCCAAGTGCCTTTTCTCTGTGTTCCCACAGTTTGTTCTGTCTACTTTTGTCCTTCTTTCTACCATATTATATTGAAATTGCATGTTCTCCTGTGTCTCCCCCACTAATCTGTAAATTCTTTCAGAACAAGAACTAAATATTTTTCATATTTTTACACAGAAAACAGTGACACATAGGTAAGTGCTTAATAGATACAATTTTCCTAATCTAAACAGAGGCAGCGTGGGCTGGAAACATAAAGAATTTCCAATGAGGTTTAGGCAAAACTTAAATTCTCATTCCAGAGGAAACTGAGACCGTCTGACAGTAATTCCTTGTATTGGAGACTGCCCATCCCTTCTTTTCCTCTGTTGGTACCCTTTAGAATGCAGAATGATAAACCACGTGGACTAAAATGGATCAAACACATGGCAGGTGTTCAATAAATATTTGTTGAGTGAATGAACAAATGTGTGATTATTCCCCTTCATGAAGGGGACCATTACCATGCGTAGGATGATGAAATGCACCACCAACCAAAAATCCTTTTCTATCTATGAACCATGTCACCAAATGTCTTTTAGCACTTGTACATGTAAGCCAAATAAATTCTGAGGGTCCAGGGGGCTCAGGTCCCACCTGGAGTCATATAAAGCAAAGCACAATCTGGCAGCCAAAGCAAATGAAAAAGGAACTGCACTCTGTACTTCGGTCTCTCTGAGAACATTATGGGGGAGCCAAGTCATAAACCTCAGCCAGATTTCTTGCAACACCCATTTCCTCCCCTCAAATTTCTCTCACCTCAAAACATCTCCAGATCCTGTCTCATGCCAACCTGCTAAAGAACTCTCCCCAACCTCCGTACTACAAAACTCTTCTTCTCTCCTCTTCCCACTCTCTGTCTAGCCTTTATCTGTTACCCTTCTGACTTCCTTTCCCCTCCTCTTCCTTTCTGCTTCAAGGAAGAATCCTGTCCTGCCACCTAGAGTCCTGTCTTTCTCTTTCCTGTTCCTCCATTGTTTTCATCCTGAGGAGCCTGGAGGTGACTGGACAGGCAAGGACTCAATTCTCTTCAACGTGATGATGGAGAAGGTGACAAAAGCTGGAAACGCACGTTAAAAAAAAAAAAAATCACGTCCCCATGACACACACACTCTTCCCTCTATCTGGAATGCCTGATTTTATTTTGCCCACTCAGTGTTTTATCACCTCAAATGTCCCTTTTCCAGGACTATCGTCTTTACTCCTCTCCGTGTCAGCCACCAGCTGTCAGCCTGGCTTCCAAGCGCCATGATTGTTCCTCCATTAAAGCATTCTTCATAACGTCGTGGTAGTGTTTGCACCTGTCTCAATCTTGATCTTGGGAGCCTTTTAAGGAACAGGGCCACCTCCTCTGCACCTCTGTGTACTCAGAGCCTTGGACAAAGTAAGCACTCAGTGAACACTTGTTGAATAAATTAATGGGAAATGCCTCATAACCCGGCTTCAGAGCTTTACCTCTTGAACTGAGGTTGCAAATGTAGTTAAAATGTGAATACTCCTATAAGCAGTATCTTAAAGCTTCATTCACTTTTACCCTAGCATCAGGAGAAGGAGCGGCCAGGACACTGAACATCTCAAAAAAAAAAAAAAAGTTGAATAAATTAGAGGAAGATGAAGACCCTGTAGCCAAATTTTCTTTCCTCGAAATTTTTGCGTAGAGCCCACAATTTTGGGCTTCTTCACTGGTGATGCTTAAGAATTCTGGAGTTCCCGAACTTTATTAGGTAAAGAAAGACATGTACAAATCACCAACACAGAAGTGTCTGAATCCTCCCATGCATACCGTGATCTGGTCCAAGCGGTAAATACAATCCTGGAATCAGATAGATATGGGTCCAAATCTCTGCAGCTTTAAGCAAGTCTCCTGGTCTTGGTTTTCTCGTCTATAAAATGGGGTAATAATTTACTTACCTGAAATGGCTGTTGGCAGAATAAATTAGGCAATCTATGGAACACGCTTAGCACCATGTCTGGCACCTAGTAGGACTCAGTAAATGTCTCCATTATTATTTTTAAATATGAATTTGACTCCGCCGAGAGCCCCAGCATCTCTGTCTCAGGCAGACAGATATAGCATTCTTTGAACAGATGTCTAAGCAACAGCCGATGCTGACACACGTGAGAAGTGAAGGGACAGTAAACACAAGAGGGAATAGTTCCAGAGGGGAAGTCAAAGAGAGATCTACAGACACACAGAGATCGGCATTACCTGATTCTCCCTAATACGACATCCCCTGCCATTACCAGCTGCTGAGATAAGCCACCTGCTAGGAAATCGTCAGGAGAGAAATGCCACATCACAGTTCCAGAATCTGAGCACCAAATACTACAGACTCAAAGGAAGAACATATGGTATGACGGGGGGGGGGGGGGGGGATAAAACAGTGTTGAATGTCTCCAAGAAGCAGGACTAATCAGATGAAAGAGAAATAGCCACCACCATGAAGCAGTTTGTGAAAGAGCAATCTCCCCTAAATGAAGAAACACTAAATAAATGGCTCCCAGGGTTCCAGGAGCCCTGAAAAGCCTCACGCAGGCATTTTCCTTCTCTTGGGAACTGTGAGTATAGCAGACTAACTTTTCAATGGCAGCCATCTCCTGATCTGTTGACCTTGCTGCATTTAAATATTAACAAAACCTACATTTAAAAACACAGCCTAAGCCATCTTCCCCAAGAGATCTTTTATCTCCGGGTCTCGGGAGTTTCCTTCGGTGCGCAAGTAGCCACCAGATAAAACCAGCAGAGACAAGGGAGCTTGACAAAGCATTAGCTGGCTTGCGCTGATATGACCTTGGGGAGTTTCCTCTTGCTGACAGTCCAAGTCTATCCGCTTGAGGCCTTCTTTGTTCTTCGGGTCATCCCCAATCCCGCTAGTGATGAGTTCTCTGAGAGGTGATATTTGAGCCCAGGTATGAAATGAAGTGAGGGAGTCAGTCAGGAAGTGCCAGGAGAAAGCATTCCAAGTGAATGACACAGCAAGTTGCAAATGCCCTGAGAACGGAACATACATCTACCTGTCTCCTTATCGGAGGCGTGACCTAGCATGACAATTTTGAGGTTCATGATGATAAGTAAAAGAAGCCAGACACAAAGGGCCATGTACTGAATGATTCCATTTATATGAAACATCCAGAATCGGCAAACCCATGGAGATGAAAAGCAGACTAATGGTCACCAGGGCCCGGGGTAAGGGGAGATAGGCGTGAGGGTGCAAGGTTTCCTTGTGGGGTGATGGAAATACCTTGGAACTAGACAGAGGTGGTGGTTGCACAACATCGCGAATGTTCTAAATGCCATGGCATTGCAAACTTTAAACCGGTTAACGTTGATTTTACGTTGTATGAATTTTACCTCAGTATTTTTAATAAAAAGAAGCCACCTCTTTATTTTGTCACACCGTGCTCTCTTAATTAGACTCCCCACCCTTCAAAGGAGTCTTTTTTTTTTTTTTTAACTAGGCTCCATGCCCAGCGTGGAGCCCAATGCGGGGCTTGAACTCACGACCCATAAGATCAAGACCTGAGCTGAGATCAAGTTGGACACTCAACCGACTGAGCCACCCAGGTGCCCCAGGAGTCTATCTTTTCCTAGCCTTGATGCTATTTATTTGTTTGTTTCCTCCTTCCATTACCATCTTCCATCCATGTTCAAATGTGAGTAACTTTCATAAGCACAAACTCACCAGAAGCCCAAGCCAAACAATTGAGTTGCCACGCTTTCCACAAGAGAACAGCAGGTCCCCCTAGGGAGGGTGGGGATGGATGTCTTGAGCATGGCAACAGCCCTAACAGCCCTAATTAAAGACAACAAATCCGCCATTTCATCCATGCCCTGCCTCTGTTTCTCCCTTCTGCCTCCTGAGGAAAAGCTCATTATTCATAGACTCAGACCACCTGGTGCCCACCTTTCTGTTTCTTCCAATACTTCTCCACCCTCTTATCTGGACCCTTTAATTGGAACAGTCTCTTTCCTGCTTCCTGCTCTTCCCCATCTAAGATCCTTCACTCTTGGGTCAGAAGAATTTTTAACAGGACATTTTATCATGTTAGGGCCCTGCTCTGAAACATCCAAAGGCTCCCCATTTCTAATTCAGTGAAGTGTAAATACAGATGGGAGATGCCATCGCAAGATGACGCCAACCCCATCTTTCTGGCTCCAGCCTTATTCCTAATGGACTAAGCGCAGTCACTAAGCATTCTTTCAAGTTTCCTCCTTCTGCAGGAAATAAGTGTCCATTCTCCTCTTTCCCGACTGTAAAATCTGGCTCATCCTTCCAGACCCACACCTGTTCCCAAGTAGGAGACACCTTTGCTGACTCTCACGCTCAGAGTTAATCTCCCTCTTATATCTTCGAGAGCATTGGTTGGGCTGACGTGTTCATGGTAAGAACATCTCATGCAGACTAGGAACGCCTTGAAAGTGGCGACTTCCCCTCAACTAGCTCTGTGTCCCCAGTCTCTAACAAGGACTGGCCCACCCACATGCACCAAGACATAGTTTGTTGAAGTCAAGTGATTTGAAAAGTCTCAAGGACACCAAGAGGTCTTTTAGCAGTGTGTCCTGAACTTCCTGAGTCTTCTCGCTTCCATAAAAATGAGATCCATGGCAGAGACCTTGGAAATTAATTATTAGGACATTTCTATGCTCAGACACGGGCATCCAGGTACTTCCGTAACACTCCCACAAAATGGCACCATCAGACCATGTTCTCCTTTCCCCCTTAACTCATTAATATTTGACTTCTCTGGCCCATAGATGTCCTGAATATTTAATTACAGAATCTTATTACATGCTCAGGGATTTTAAAAGAAACAGACACAATTTTCATAAAAGTTTTATGAATCTGACTCAATAGGTGAATATATTTCAATCCAATAAGTATTAATAGTAATTAAAATTTATGGCACACTTACTTGGTGCCAAGAATTATCTCATTTAATCCTGACTACAGTCTTAATGAGGTTCAGAGAAGTTAAGTATTTGCCAAAGGTCACACAGAGTCTGACTTAACTGACAACCTCTGCCAATTTCCAAAGTTGTCTGTCTTAACATTTTTTTATTAATAGCTACTACTTCTGGAGCCCTCACTACATTCAAGATGGTATGCCTGTTCTCAGAAATACCAGGAAATCAATGCTGCCCTCCTTCCCCAACAACTGATCTTGCTCCTTGGATCCAATAACACAAAGTCTGTATTCTACCCCAATTCCCAGAACTGCCCAATGGGATTAGGGCCAAGGGACCCACCTGGATAATACGCCTTTAACTGGCTTCTCTTCCCTTGCATGATGCTCTCACTCTTCAATGGTGCATAAAAGGCCAGATAGTAAATATTTTCAGCTTTGTGAGCCAGGCTGTCTTTATCACAGCTAACAACTCCACCGTTGTAGCAAAATACCATAGAGACAATGTGTAAAAGAATGAGCCTGGTTGTGTTTCTATAAAACTTTATTTGTAGACACTGAAATTTGAATTTCACGGAACTTTGCTGGGTTGTGAAATATTATTTTTCTTTTGATTTTTTCAACCATTTAAAAATGCAAAATTCATTCTCAGCTAGTAGGCAGTAGTTTGCCAACCCCTGCTTTCTAATATTCTCTTCTAATATCACCGTTAACCATATGAGACAAGAACTGTCATTGTTCCCATCCTGCAGATGAGGAAAACTGAAGTTTAAGAAGATTAAGTGGTGGGGCACCTGGGTGGTTCAGTCGGTTAAGCGTCTGCCTTTGGCTCAGGTTATGATGATCGCAAGGTCCTGAGATCGAGCCCCACATCGGGCTTCCTGCTCAACAGGGAGCCTGCTTCTCCCTCTCTCTCTGCCTGCCACTCCCCCTGCTTGTGCTCATTCTCTCTGTCAAATAAATAAATAAAATCTTAAAAAAAAAAAAAAAGATTAAGTGGCTTTAAGATAACATGATTTGGGGGGCCCCTGGGTAATGCTGTCAGTTAAGCATCTGACTCTTGATTTCAGCTCAGGTCATGATCTCAGGGTTGTGAGGTTGAGCCCCAAGTCGGGCTCTGCATTCAGCATGGAATCTGCTTGTCCCTTTCCCTGCTCCTCCCCACCCCGCCCCCCACTTCGCTCTTTCTTTAAAATAAATAAATTTTTATTTTATTTAAATATTTATTTAAATTTATTTTTTTAAAAAAGATTTTTTAAAGGTAACAAACACAATTTGGGTAAATTCCAACCAATAAGTATGGCCCATGGGTCCTGGAATGGTCCTCTGGGATGCCTGTTCAAAAGGTCTCAACACCCAGTTACTTTGGAGAATAAAGGGATGGCTTCCCTGACGGTTCTTGAATTGGTACCTTCCTCTCTGCACCCCTCCGCACCGACAGAGCAGTGTGGTGACTCAGTGGCAGCCACTGCACCCAGAGGCCAGCCGAGAACGGCTTGCTAGAACACTCCTGAGAAACGGCTGCTCATCCTTACTTTGCTAAGAAACCATGCAGTGTCCCAGCAGGACAGGAGAGCTTGAGAAGTTGCAAGCGTTGGCCAAGCGACTCCTTGGAGACAGAAGAGCTGGAGCAAGCCGCCATTCACCTGCCGTTCCGTTGGCATGAGACCAACCTGCATCTCTCTGTAGTGTTTGTGTACATATATAGATACACCTGCAAGTGTGGTTGAGAACACATACATCACACACCTGGGGCTAAAGAGAGCTTGGCTTAGACAACCTCAAAGCTTGAAGCATGCATGCCAAGTCTTCAGCTTCATCAATATAACACAACGGAAGTTCTGCCTCACCCCATCTTGTCTGCCCGATGCCCCTGTGGGCACCAATATGAGGCAGGACTTACATGGTCCTTAGCATGCGCCAGGCATTGGTCTAAGACTTTACATACAATAGTTAAATTCTTGCAGCAATTCTTGCTGTTGGCAACCCCATTTTGCAGATGAGGAATCTGAGTGGTCAAGTAATTTGCCCAAGGTCACACAGCCAGTGAGTGGCAGAGCTGGGCTTTGAACCCAGGTAGACTGACTCTAGAATCCATGCTCTAAGCCAGGGCTTGGTAGACATTTTCTGTCAAGGGCCAGATAGTGAATGTTGTAGGTTTTGCAGGATACAGATGGTCTCCATCACAAATGATTTATTATTATTATTATTTTAGAACCCTTTAAAAATATAAAAAAAAATTCTTATCAAGGATCATTCAAGAACAGCCTTCTCTAAACTATTATCCTATGGTGTAGCAGTGTGAAAAAAGGGCCCCAATTCTGGCCACTGAGAAATAATGGAACTCTGCTGCAAGGATTTCTAGACCTGGGTAAGCTTTAACTTTCTTGGTAAAAAGTAAAACACAGCAGACATGACCCTTCCTTCTATTAGCCAAGTTTGGATAAAGAAAGGATGACTGGAGAATCAGCAGCCACTCTGTGACCATGAGGGAAAGATCAAGAGAAGTACAGAGATACCAGCCACAACAATGTTGAAACCATGGAACCATTTCCAGCCTTTGCCTAGATTTGAAATTCTCATTACAGGAGAAAAACAGTCTGGATGGGTATCGTGAAACTCAAAAGAATGCAGTTCCACGGAGTGAATATGGAGGGGCACAGGCCTAAAGATGTTTCTCTATGAAAGGGTAGTACCCATAAGTGTGGGACGTGCTGCATTCTCAGTTGCCATCCTGGAACATACAACGTACTAAGAGCTCCTAAATTTTACATGTTAGGGAAGAGACTGCCTCTCCTTGCGCAAAGGTCCAAGTACAGAGTCCAGGAGAAGGGACTTATTAGTTGAGCTATCATGTGGCTAAGGAAGAGGCAATTCTTAGCAAGGGATGCTGGGTATCCCAGACTGTAGTGTGTCCCGATATAAGTTCCCTAAGGTGGAGAAATCACTGTGGGAAAGATTATAAGGCTTTAAAGGCCCTGAAAAGTCCTGCAGTAAAGATACCTCTACAATTCTGCTTAATGCAATGTTTCTCAAACTCATAGGATCATGACCTTCTTTTCCTTTTGTAAAAAAATTTTTTTCTTAAAAATTGGCTTAACATCCCATAATATCAAACTATGGATTTTGCGTTTTTCAAAATTCACTTTGAGAAACTAACCTACAAAAAACCCAGCTTCTTCTTCTTTTTTGCTTTTTTCAGAGAGAGAGAGAGAGGGTGAGCATGAGTGGTGGGGAGGGGCAGAGGAGGAGGGAGAGAGAGAATCTCAAGCAGGCCCCACGCCTAGCACCGAGCCAACATGGGGCTCGATCTCACGACCCTGAGGTCACAACCTGAGCTGAAATCAAGAGTCAGACCTTAACCAACTGCGCCACCCAGGCATGTAACTGATATGTATATTTAATGTCACTTTTTCCCCAAAAAAGAGATGTTATTAAATCAACAGTTTATTGACAATAGTTTGTCTTGCAATTAACAGCACCCAGGAATTAAGAATTATGGTAACACACGATCTCAGCAATCCCACCTCTGGGTATATATATCCAAAGAAAATGAAATCACTATCTCTAAGACATATCTGCACCCCCACGTTTATTGCAGCATTATTTACAATAGACAAGACATGGAAACAAACCAAGTGTCCACCGATGGATGAACAGATGAAGAAAATACCTATATTTTGAGAAGAGGGGAATAGAGTATTATCCATCCATGAAAAATCAAGGAAATCCTGCCATTTACAACAACATGGATGAAACTTGAGGGCATCATGATAAGTAAGTCAGACAGAGAAAGGCAAATACTGTATGATCTCACTTGTATGTGGAATCTAAGAGAAAGTAAACTCATAGAAACAAAGAGTAGATTTGGGGGTTGCCGGCAGCTGGGGGTGGAAGAAAATGGGGAGATGTTGGTCAAAAGGTACAAATTTTCAGTTATAAGATGAATAAGTTCTGCCAACTATAGTTGAACAGTACTGTAATATATAACCTTCTCCCACCAAAAGAATAAAGGAGAAATAAGTTAAAACTAAGGAAGACCTTCCCTGGCTTCCAGGGGTTACATTTCTGAGTTTTCTTGGTCGAAAGCTCTCAGGCCATCTCTCCTAAAGAATCCAGCCCAGCCTCTGACACTCTTGTCAACGCCATGGCTT
Source organism: Mirounga leonina (assembly GCF_011800145.1). Taxonomy (NCBI): domain Eukaryota; kingdom Metazoa; phylum Chordata; class Mammalia; order Carnivora; family Phocidae; genus Mirounga; species Mirounga leonina. Next base: position 32,320,869 of record NW_023270453.1, read on the forward strand.
TCTCCCCACATACCCAACGATTCCACCTATATTCCCTGCAACAGGAAGGAATATACAGAGCCATCATTAATTCACAGTTACATTCTCAGGAGATAGTAGTTACCTATTGCTAAACATTAATGCTGCAAACTGCCCCAAAACTCAGTGTTTTGAAACAACAGTTATTTTAGCTCACAAATCCACTTGGCTTCAGGGTTCTTCCGGTCTCAGCTAGATGTCAGCTGGGATGACTGGGAGCTTGAGTTCTGCTCCATGCTTCTATCTCTCCTTCTCCCCCTGGGGTCAGTGGGCTAGCCTGGGAATACCCTTCTCACTGCAGTGACCGACCCATCATGAAGCATTTCCCTGCCTCTATCTGTGTGACATCTGCTAACATCTCATTGACCAAATCAAGTCACATGGCTGTCCAGAGTCAGAGTGGGAGGGATCTGCAAAGTCACATGACACAGTTCTCCCGAGAGGTAAAGAATCGGTACCATTTTTTACACCCAAGGAAAGTGGCCTGAAGATGGTGATAAGGAGAGTCTTGGGTCTAATTAGTTGGTATTGGGCTGTAGAAAGAGCAGATTTTAGCTGCCCAGTGTAGTTACGTTTTCTTTACTTTTCCTTAAGTGGTTTTTGTTTAGAGGGAAGACAGAAATAGAAGCCTCCTGTGGATTTGGAATGTCAAGTAAGAAAACTCCGGACACCCAAGAACTTGAAGGAAGGATGGAAGACTTTCCTATCAAATAAGGAAAATCACAACGTCTGCTCCACCTCACAAGAGAGGAGCTCCCTCCCAGGGAGTGTCTCCTGCCTAAGGAACTGGCAATAAGGGTTTGCTCCGCACCTGAGAAATCCTCAAGGTGACCCCATGCAGGGACGTCAGGCTTCGGTGGGAGAGAGAGGGAGCTTCCACTGAGGCATGCTGCAGGAGAGGAAACCATTCACTTTCGCAAGTGGTTAAAACACCGAGAGCCGAACCTAAAATTAGGAAATTAAAACTAAAGAAGGGAATTCAGGCAGAATCCTTTCCATCAAAAGCAGCAAGCATATGGGCCCCGCTGTCAAGTGCAGACCATCAAACTGAAAAGTGTAAATGAATCAGGGAGATTAGACAGACAAATTGGAAAAGGAGGAAAGTGTCATTTGAAAGCCCAAATCGGGGATCTGATTTGTCACCCGCAGGAAAGCTGTCCTCCACTTCCATCCAGCCCTTTGAGACAAACCCCCTGCCTTAGAACTTTTGGGGTTGCCCCTGGAAAACTTTCTACAAAGAAAAAATAAATAAATAAAAGTCCCCCAGGATGTTACTCAATAGAAAGCTCTTTTTGAAAGTGTCTATAACAGCCTGTTGTGTGTTTTAACGAGCTGAAATGTGTGCTTCCATTGGCTGGGATTTGAAAGAGAACCTCTTTCTGCCTGCTCCCTCTGGCTTCCACCAGGTCCTGTTTGATTCTGCATATTCATAAAATGCTCAGCAGGACACATCACAGTTCAAACTCGCTTTCAGCTTTGACGACTTCAATAAGCCTGTTCGTCACCACTCAGCAGTTAATTCCCTGAGCTCCTAAGACACTCCTACTGGGCATTTTGAGCAGTGAGTTGGCAAAGCGAGGTGCAGATTTCAAAAGCTGGTAACAACCTTCACGGGGATTTGGAGGAATGAGGTCGGCCCGATGGGCTCTGCCCACTTCTGATTAGCAGGGGGATGATAAGCCTTCCCCCATCCCAGGTTGCAAATACTTTATATTTTCCTTTCCTTCTCCTTTGGGAATTTCTAGAAAGCACAAAGGTGTTGTAAAATCCACAGAAGAAAAGAGGAATAAGGAAAACTGCCTGCCAGTAATTTATCAAGATGAAGCTTCCTTTGTAGCTCTTGACACCATGTACTTCCCTCCGTCTGTGTTGTCCCCGTCTTAGTTCAAGACCACCTTGACTTTTCATTTGGTTTGGAGCAATGGCCTCCTCACTGATCTCCCTGCCCCCACTATGGCCCTGTGTCCTTTCCATCCTATGACCAGAACAATATTTCTAGGGCACAACACGTATTGGGCATCTACCGTGTATCAGGTGAGGTGCTAGGCCCTGGAGAAAGAATGGTGGGCAAAGCCAAGCCCCCAGCCTCACCAAGCACAGTCTAGTGAGGAGATTGATTTTGTCACCTAACCAACAAATAAGTATGAAGCTGCCAGTGGAGGGTAGGGGGTTGGATGGAGGTTGAGGACGTGGCCACGTAGGAACATATAACAGAAGGAGGTGGGAGATCAGGAAAGGCTTCCCTGAGGAGGTGATTGTTGAGAGCCAACTGGAAGACCTTCAGGAGTTATTGAGATGCAGGTGCCTGGGTGGCTCAGTCAGTTAAGCATCTGCCTTCAGCTCGGGTCATGATCCCAGGGTCTTAGGATGGAGTCCTGTGTCAGGCTCCCTGCCCAGCAGGGAGTCTGCATCTCCCTCTACCTTTCCCCCCTGCTCGTGATCTCTCTCTCTCTCTCTCTCTCAAATAAATAAATAAAATCTTTTTAAAAAGGGAGTTAATGAGATACAGGATGGGTTTGAGAGAGAAGAAAAAGAACATTCTAGCAAAGGGGACAAGTTTGAACCAAAGTCCTGTGGCAGGAAGAAGCATGGAAAACTATGAGGATCTAAACCTGCCCATCTCCTGCTCCACTTGATCTTAAGAAAGAGACAAGGATCCCTATGCTGACCTCAAAACCTTGCATGACCTAGCAGCTGACTGCCCCATCTCCTTCCATTTCTATTCCACCTCTCACACTTCTACCTTCCAGCTGATGTCAAACCCATCCCCCACACCTTCCGTGGGACTCCTTATGAGGGGGGGAAAGGAACCTCATTTGTAGAGCATCTAGTCAAACATCATGTTAGATATTTACACACGCACACACACACACACACACACCCGTAATCACATCTCCTACAAGGTAGATGCTGGTGTCCCACTGCACAAGAAAGGAGTTGAAGCTTGGCGTGGATAAGCAATGAGACAAAGATCACACGCAGTAAGGAGGCGGGACTGGGATTCACACCCCAGGACTCTGACACCAGAACCCTAACTAACGTGTGATACTCTTTCCCTCCAACATGGCGGAAGTCAGGGAGAAGTTGGGCAAGGTCTTGGGTAGGGCATCAGGGAGGCCTCATACAGTTCTTCTCTCGTGCCAAGTCCATTTGATTGGTAGTAGCCATGTTGAAAAGGACTCTGGGGCCACACCCAGGCTTCCAAGACAGCCTGTTGGGGTTGATTAGCAATGTCTGCCATGAGTGCAGGACAGGGAGGGGTCAGCATGCATGCTCAGTATTTTTCATCCCTGGGCCAGCTGGATGTATATTCTGGAGTTCTCCCTCCAGTCCAAATTTGGGAAGTATGGACCAGAGTTCCTTCTTCTAAGACTTCCCTAGGTCTTCTCTGGCCACTCCAGGGCTGTTATCCCAGAGATCCCAAGTCAAGTACAGATAAAGTCAGAGATGCTGCTTAAACCCAGGTGACCCGAGTCTCTCCCCGACCACCCCCCCGCCCCCCGCATTTCTTCCCAGGACCCCCACAGCCCCACCTTGTAAGAGAATCAAACCCATCCTCCCCATGATGCTAGTTAGCTTCATTTTCATGTCCACACCCACAAAACTCAAACACAGAAAAGTGAGAACTTGATGATCTCAGACTCCATGACCAGCCTTCAACCACCTGGAAGCTTCCCATTTTCAGAGACCCCCACAGCTTTCCCAAAGCCCCTACAGAAATTTCCTTTGCACTTTGGAAACCCTGGCGTTGTATCTCCTGTCAGTTTATTACAATAACCGCTACGGGGCTGGCAGGATCCGGAGCTGCGCCCAAAGGTGCCAGTAGAGTGTCAGCAATTTTGACCGCACCATCCGCGTCAGAAAGAGCAGTTCCAAGTGGCTGTTCCTTTTCACCACCCAGTGCTCCCCAAGCTTGGCGCTTTCTTGAGGAAACATAAATATGCATGCCCCTTTCATCCCCTGTCCCGCCTCCGCTCTGATGCTCATCTTGCAAAGAACACTTCTGGTGCCTGGAAGTGCATTCAGCTGGGTCTGCCTTTTTTTTTTTTTTTTTAAGGCAGCTTTTCAAACCCTCTCTCCGGGTCTAGTTATCTTTTATAGGTAGTCTAATACTTTACCTCGTTTCTCTGTATTTTTCAGGCGTAGTAGCCATGTCCTCTTCTGTGCTAACCTAGCCGCATTACAGAACACAGGAGGACGGGGACCGCGCGGGCCCCCGGGGTGCTTTCCGCGGTGGAGACAGAAGGAAATGGTTGGGTCCTGACCGGGAGCTTTCACTGCCCACTGCCCTCAGAGTCAGAGCTGGTCTGGCTCATTTGCATTTTCTGGTCTCGGTTCTTCCATTTTAAGAATGACTCTACATGGGCGCCTGGGTGGCTCAGTTGGTTAAGCGGCTGCCTTCGGCTCAGGTCATGATCCTGGAGTCCCGGGATCGAGTCCCGCATCGGGCTCCCTGCTCGGCAGGGAGTCTGCTTCTCCCTCTGATCCTCTTCCCTCTCATGCTCTCTCTCATTCTCTCTCTCAAATAAATAAATAAAATCTTTAAAAAAAAATTTTTTTTTTAATTTAAAAAAAAAAATCTCTGCCCTAACCCCTCCCTTCCCTTCTGATGAAACAGCTGACTGTGTCTCAGAATGGTATGTGGATTAGCGAGGACAGACAGACAGACACTAGAAAGGCAACTGCCATGGATTTTGCAAAGGAAACGGAAGTTCTTGGTCCATTGCAGCTGAAGGATGAGGTCTCAGGAAACGCTCGTGTTTTTCTTTTTTTTTTTTTTTCTCCTCCCTGCACAATGTCTAAAAAGTTTTAACTAGCTGTTAGTATTTTTTAAAGGGGTTCTTTCAAATGAAAATATAATTTTATGGCTTCTCTTGAAAAAAATTAGAAGGTACACCTGACAAAGTAGCCATCCGATGGTTGGGGCAGACAGGGCTCGGCAGCCGCCCCCCCCCCCCCCGCCCCACTGATGAGCCTCACCTGCCGGACCCTGGGAGAGATTTGAGGTTATCACCCTGCACCCTAGGTCCTCAGTGTGACTCTGCAGGAAGGAGACACCCAACATTCAGACGCATGCAAATGGGTTTGAGCAGAGCACCTCCTGTTTCTGGCCTGGCTATCTGGCCAAATGTCCCCCTGGTGGGGATGGGGGGTGGGGGGGTGTGCCCCCACTCATTCACGCAGTCTGCTTCTCCCTCTGCCTCTGCCCTTCACCCAGCTCATGCTCTCTCTCTCTCAAATAAAATAAATAAAATCTTTTTTAAAAAGTCAATTTCCTTTGTGTTTCATCAAAATGGGTTTTTAAAATGCCTTTCTTGGGTCACCTGGGTGGCTCTGTTGGTTAAGAGTCTGGTTCTTGGTTTTGGCTCAGGTCATGGTCTTGGGGTCGTGAGATCGAGCCCCGCATTGGGTGGGCTCCGTGCTCAGCAGGAAGTGTGCTTGAGATTCTCTCTCTCCCCCTCTGCCCTTCCTCGAAGCGCACACTGTCTCTCTCTCTCTAAAATAAATATTAAAAAATATATAAAATAAAATGCCTTTCTTGCCAAGTTATAGCAGCTATGGAGAAGGAAACTGAGTATTACTAGGAAAAAAAAATGACAAAAATGCAGTGGTTTCAGACACCCTAGTTGGATACTTTCAAGAACTAGAAGTTCAAGGATGTGTTGTTATTAACTCAGAAAACAGTACTAAGCCCTACACAGAGTTATCATCAAGGACTACACAAGACGCTTTGGCAACAGCTGCCTGACCCATGTCTCTACAGAAGTTATCCTGGTGCCCTACACAGAGAAGGTGCTCAAAAATAAAAGTCAAATGGAAATGAGCGCTTGGGTCCATATTAGTAGGAGTTAATATTGAGCTATGAAAAAATAATTAAAACCTGTCCCTGCGTTCTTATCCATTATTGCTTATCTAATTGCCGTGATAATCTACAAGAGGAGTCTGGTCTTAAAAAGCTCTTATCTCGTGAAGGGATTTGTAATAGAAAAGTGAATGATGGGAACCAGGAGACAAAAGGGGAGACAGTCAAATTTAGTCAAAGCCAAAGTAGCTCTTGAGACGTTTAACGAATCCCGATGACCGGTTCAAGAACGCAGAGTGGTTAGAAATGATGGGAGGCAGGGGGCCAGGGAAGGTCTCTGGTAATCATTTCTGTGAGAGATGATAAAGGGTGAACTAAGAAGCCAGTGACAGGGAGAAGAGCCGTCAGGTGGGGGATGCCGACAGGAAAGTTCCATCGAGTAGACTCAACAGGAGGTGACAATGGGACATGGGACATTAGATGTCACTCACTGCCTGGTAAATATGGACCACTCCTCATCCCAGGAAATTCCTCTCCGGACTCATCCTCCCGAGGCCCTGGTCACCACCATCCATCTCCTCAGGCTTCTCCTTCCCTAGAACCACTGCTCATCTCCCTTCTGCTCTGAACCTCTTGCCCTCTTTTTCTATGGGCTCCTGGAAACGCAAGATCCTGGTGCCCTGCTCTTGACGATAGGGTATCAAGAACTCCAGCCCCTCTCATTTCCCCATTATTCACCCTGGCTTTGCTAGGGGGTGGAGGTAATGCCCCACATTGGAACCAAAATGTCCATCAAGGCATTTTGCTAAACAATAGAACCTTGCGATCCCTGAGATGAATGACGCCATTTCTCTAGAAAGCAGAAAATGTGCAACCAGCTTTTGCTTAAGATGACAATAAAGTTCCTTACTGCTCTGCTTTATTGATGTCAAAGCATTTTGTGAGATCTCTCCCTTGGCGTTCTCTCCTGCCACGGTTAGGCACCGTGCTCGCCTAGGTTGCGGCAGAACGGCAGAACACCAAGGTAGAGAGATTTGCTAGGGTAGCTCCCTTCTTGGTCCCCTGAGGAAGCTGGCGCTCAGCAAGGTATGGATATGACTTGCTCCGAGTGGCTCGGCCACAAGGGCCAGACCCTGACTTGTGACGGCCAGCCCGGGTGTCCCCAGGATTTCTCTGGTGATTTGCACACCGGAGTGTATATCAGAAATGCCTGGGGCAGGCCCATCTCCAGAGATGCTGATTCAGTGTATGTATTGCTTCTGGGGCATCCACTGCAGATAACAGAAATGCCAACTCAATAAAAGAGTTTATTATCTCAAATAAGAGAAGTCTGCAGAGAAGTCAGGCCTCAGGGCAGGCTGATTCAGCCGCTCCAAGGTGTCATCAAGAACCCAGGTTCTGTCCATCTCTCCTCTCTGCTCCTTCGGGGTCGTCTCCCTCTCTGCTCCTCAGAGTCAACAGCAGGCAGAGAGATGCTATTTCTTCTCCGGCTTTTTCTTAGGAAAGAGGAAACTTCCCTGGAGATCTCAACAGGCTTCCCTTTACTTCTCACTGGACCAAATTAGGTCCAAGGCCCCTTCGTGAAGCAATCACAGGCAGCAAAAGAGCAATTCCTTGAGAGCAGTCAAATTATACCAGGTTAGTTTTCCTAGCATTTTAAGATGGCATGGGGGAGGGGCATCCCCTGAACCCCACAATCTGGATTCTGTTAGGAAAGAGAAGAGGGTGGGAGCAGAGCTGAGATGGATGCTAGATAAACAGCCAGAAGGGTCCACTTCCAATGTCCTAGGGTCAACCCAAAGATGTGCCTTCTGGAAGCTTCCAGATGATTCTAAAGTACGTGGCTCATGAACCACATTCAGAGAATCATGGCCCACACCATGCTGCATATATAAGCATTCATTCACATTCACCCCTTTCACCCCAAGCTAGAGGTAGAAATTCCAGGAACCTCCACAGGCCGATGAGGGAATATTTGAAGTCCCAAAACTTTTAGGTTATATAGCTCGTGTCAAACCACCTCTCAGGGGCATTTCCGTTTCTCGGGATGACCTTTTCTCCCAGTTTCCTTCTCATACTCCCAGCTCTACGGACAGCTATAAATCTGTTTCCCACTCCTCATGTAAAACCACAAGTAATCACAAAAAAAGGGGGGGGGGGTATTCACAAAGCTTTGCTGGCATTCCCAAGTTCTGCCTCCCACCTTGTAAATTCCCTCAGTTACTATCTTGACCACATGAAAATGAAGATGCTTAATGACATGATTTTAGGCACGGAAGCAACTACTGGTGCACTGTTTTCCGAATTATAGAAAAAGCCCTCTTGGTCCCCGGGGGCCAGAGGGAAGAAATGTTCTTCAGGACAATGTCAGAGTTCAGTTAGTTGTATCAGACCCCCAAGCACCTCCCCAGTCTGGGTCACAGAACCCACTGTCATCACAGTTAACACTGTGTTTTGAACTTACCTATTTATTTGTCTAGATTTGGGGCTCAGTGAGGGCAAGTACCATAACTTCCGGCCCTCCTGGCCTTTATAACAACTTTGCCCCTCTTCCCAGGATGCTCTCCCCTGAACCCCCTCCTCATGGTTCATTCTTCTGGCCATTTCCAAAACACATTAGTGTACTTATTTGGAGTTGACTTCCTCCAAGAAGCCCTCCGAGACCTCCAAATGCTAGTGAGACTTTTTGGTTCTTCCAATATATCTTGTACTTGTACATAACACTTACCTAAACATATTGTCATTTCCTGGCTCCCTGTGTCCCTCCCGGACATTGAAACTCATTCGGTCCAAACCTCAGTTACAAAACCCATGATTTCTCTGAGTTCCCAGTTTCTTCCTGCTTCTCTCTGGCCCTGGGTCCCCACCTATGCCTGGTGCCTCTGTTTTAGCCCCTGAGACTATTGCATTAAGTCACAGACAGTCCCAGAAACAGGGACTTGCAGCATGTGTCCTCGTGATCCTTATAATCAGAAAATTCTGGACAGCAGGGACTCAGGCCTAGCTCCTGGGTTTCATTTCCATGCTGAGAACTCTCCCAGGGGACGCAGAAGTCTCAGGAAATGCCACATTATTTTCTCATCTCAACCCCAGAAAAGACTATTATTATTATTATTATTATTACAGTACTTAAAGAGAGCAAGATGTTTAAATGAGCAATAAATTATACATGGGGATCAAGATATAACTGCGGGGATTTTCATAGGCGACGTTCTCTACAATAAACATCGAAACCAACCTAAATGTCCACCAATAGGGAACTGGTTAAATACTGTACATTTTAACCACACAGTGGAATTTTAAGCAGCCATTAAAACTGATGAGATATTTCTAAATTTGTTGACCCAGAAAAAGGACCATGGCATAATGTGGAGTTAAAAAGCAGGTTTACAGAATAAGGGAACAAGCAGGATGTGATCTCATTTGCATAGAAGTATGTGGGTATGTGTGTGTGAGAGAGAGAGAGAGAGACAAAGAGAAGGGGAGAGAGAGGGAATGTGTATTTAGAAATATCCAGAAGAATATTTATCAAAATGTTAACAGTGGCTATCTCTGGGTAGTGGGAGTTTGGAAGGTTTTTCTCTTTCCTCTTTCATATATATACCAGTACTGAGCAAATCTTATTTTTATTACAAGCATATGTTTTTACAATGGGGGGGAGCTCTTTCCTGGTTTTTGCAACTTTCAAGGAAAGCCTTGAACAGGAAGAGGAGCCACAGTGAGACTACCCCCCTCGTTGACTCGTGATGGGAAAAGAGAAAAGGGTCATGAACTGACTGATTATAAATGAGCTTGGCTTCTTTTTTTAAACGTTTTGTGCCTGCAGCCTAGAGACACTCTCTCTGCTCAAAAGAATTCGAAACTGCAGACCCCCCTCCTGGGCCCCAGTGGGGGCATTTGCCCCAATTACCCACTCCCTGGATGCCTGTTTGCCCACACAGAGCAGAAATTTTCCATAACATCTAGAAATTTCCGGAAGGATCCGTGGTGAGCCGAGCCATCTTTCCATGAAGCCTCCGCCAAAAGGAACGGTCCTCTCCCCTGAGATCAATACTGCACCTGCCAGGCTCCTTTGAAAGTCTTCAGAAGTGGGAACACCTGGGTGGCTCAGTCATTAAGCGTCTGACTTCAGCTCGGGTCATGATCTCCAGGTCCTGGGATCGAGCCCCGCAGCGGGTTCCCTGCTCAGCGGGGAGTCTGCTTCTCCTTCTTCCTCGGCCTTTCCCCACCGCTCCTGCTCTCTCTCTCGCTCGCTCTCTCTTTCGCTCTGTATCTCTCTGTCTCAAATGAATAAATTAATAAAAAAAAATCAAGACAGTCTTCCGACGTGATCCCTTATTCTGCCCCCCCGTATGGAAATCCTGGTTTAGAACCAGCCGTCTCATCTAATCTGGGGCCTTCTGGAAGAACACAGCTCCAAGCCCACCCACCACCACCATCCGTAACCATCCAAGCTCAACAGGAAGGTGATGGAGACTAGGGAAAGAAATAAAAAAGTCCTTTAGAGATATTTGGGGGCTAGAGCCAGAGGCAGTGAAATGCTCACTCTACTTACATGGAGTTCTGCAAACAGTTCCCAAGGGTTTGTCCTGAAAACGCTGCTAATTAAGCATGGCCAGGGAAAGGTGCAGGTGCTGTAAGGCACGGTAAATAGGGTCCGAAGAGGTGAACCCTGTTCTGCAGGAAAGAACTGACAGCATGGACACTTAGAAGCCAGAAAGGGGAGCCATCAGAGTCTGACTTCAGTAAAACCTTTGCTCTTTCAAGTTTCGAGGACAGGTGGGAGGGTACTAGCAATCCTTGATACCTGCTTTCCCACACCCCTCCCTTCAGACAATCTGCAAAACCTCTGGGCCCCATCTTGACAATAGATTCCAAACCCATTATAGTAGGCAAGGCTCAACAGAGAAACAGAACCAGTGGAATGAATAGACAGTGGGTTGGTGAAGCTATTTAAACTCTGTGTTTAGGGGCACCTGGGTGGCTCAGTCGGATAAGCATCTGCCTTCAGCTCAGGTCATGATCCCAGGGTCCTGGGATCGAGCCCCTGCATAGGGCTCCCTGCTCTGAGGGAAGCCTCCTTCTCCCTCTCCCACTCCCCCTGCTTGTGTTCCCTCTCTCGCTGTCTCTCTCTCTCTCTGTCAAATAAATAAATAAAATCTTAAAAAATAATAAGAAAATAAGAAAAAATAAAAAATAAACTGTGTGTCATAGGCTGGCCAGTCAGATGCAGCCAGGGGAGTGAACAGGAGGAGAATGCTTGTAGAATAACATTTATTATAAGCACAGATTCTAAAGAGGGAGTCACCACATACCACGCAGGGGCCACAGGGGAAAACAGCAGATCACAGCAATGGAAAAGCTTAGGTCAAGGTTTACTGAGGTTTCCATAAGAAAGGCAAGGCAAGACACTGTCAACAGTTCAGGATTGGCTAGTTGGAATCATTCCAGCAGGCTTTGGGCAACAGGGTGGCCTCTAGCTGCCAGGTCCCTGCTCTGGAATTATTAAAGCAGAGGAACAGTCTCCTGGGGAGTGAAGGCCGGATAGAGGAGGTCTGGCTCCGCATTGGTTAGCTTGCGTATCAAAGGTGTGCTTTCCCTGCTGGGCCCTTTGCCAGGTTTAGCCCAGAAGGGGCAGTCTGTCCCCAGCCAGAATGATTTTTTTTTTAAGGTGTCAAAACATAATAACATACAGAAAATTTAAAAATATATGTACAATAGAGATAGAAATAGAGATCTGTATCTAGCTATCTATACATGTGCGTGTAGCTATGTGTATATTTATGTGTCACTTGTCAACTGTCACTAGTGTTGAGGTTGAGAAACCCTGGTCTGTGCCATTTAGAATCACGTGATATCACAAAGACAGAAGCTGATCCAGACCTCAAATACTCACAGGGAGGAAAAAAGAACAAACTACTCTAGCACAAGTCTGAGGATTCACTTTTCCCAATGGCCTGAATTCTCTGATGGACCCATCCCTGACCCTATCATCCTGGCTAGTAGTATGTGACTTGCTAATTTGGCATACATGAGCAGAGCCCACCCACCACCCACCGTGGCAAGAGTCAAACCCATCTAAATCACCTGGCTGAAAATGGTAGAGGGTGAATTCGGCCAAGGAAAGCCAAAGTACTTTTTGTTACGATGGCAAATGATGCTGGAGAGACAGCCAGCAAATGTCCCTGGGACATTTGTGGCAAGGGAGAAACTATCCAGCCATGGACTACATTTCCCACCATGCCTTGGGTCGAGGTTGGACACTCCAAGGATCATAACTGGTTTGCACCAATGCAATGGAAGCCAAAGTGAAGTGGAAGATCTGGAGGCCACAAGATAGAAGGAGGCTGCTTCTTCATTTCACCACGTGGAAGGCTACCTGCCCCCCCCACCCCGCCCTGAGCACACCCACACTAGACTGCTATATAAGTTAAAAAATTTTTAATAAGCCACCAATATTTACGGTTTTTGTTGTGTTTAAGCAGCTAGTACGTACCACCCTAACTAACACATGCCCTGAAAGTGTATATTATTCTTTGGGGTTTCAGGGCCCAATTCCCCAATGTGTGTGTGTGTGTGTAGGCTTCCCCACACTGACTAGCTGGAGTCCAAGAATTCAACCCCATTCAACTCAATTCTGACGCTATCTGCTCAGAGATCACAGGTAAGGGACTCAGTCCCATAAGACTGCTCTCAACTTCAGAGGCCAATCACTACCCCAGGTTGTTACCTGTGCTTCTCATTGACCCACAACAGCCTGGAGTTTCCAAAGACCCCCTTCCAACTCAGGATGCCAATTACAAGTCCAGGGTGTTACTGTATTTCTTACCAACTGCCTACAAAACAGAGGGTCCCAGGACCCCCTCCTCAGGTTTAATTAATTTGCTGGTGTGGCTCACAGAAGTCAGAGAAACATTTTACTTACCAAATCAGGAACCGCCAAGACAGGAGAGAAACGTAGAACAAGGTATGTGGGAAAGGGCATGCCTCTCCCAGAATCTGCATGTGATCACCAACCTAGAAGATCTCCAAAGCCTGTTCTTTTTATGGAGGCTTCCTTAGATGGGTATGGTTGATTAAATCATGGGCCCATGGGCCATTGGCGATTGATTCAGCCTTCAGCCCCGATGGGACTGAAAATTCCAATCCCCTAAATCACAGGTTGGCTCCTTTGGCAATCACCCCCATCTTTAGGTGCTTTCCAAAGAACCTCATTAACATGACAAAAGACACCTTTATCACTCTCAACACTTAGGAAATTCCAAAGGGTTTGGGGAGCTATTAGCTAGGAACTATGGTGAAGAATAAATATATATAAGAAATATATATTTGATCATTCAGGTGACCAAAATATACTTCCTATAAGTCACAGTATCACAATTACTTTTTACATAAATAATAATAGTAATAATAATAATACTTTAAAAATCTAGTCATGTTTGGGAGAAAAAAAGTCATGAGCTTATTCTCCCAAATTTGTGTATGCATGATAGGAAACTATAAAACAAGTCCCAGTTAGCAGGCTAGCAGGAATAAAGTCATGAAGCTTTCAATAGAGCCTAGTATTAAATCCACCACGTACAAAAATCTGGGGGGGCGAGGTGGGGGGGGAGGTTTCAAATACTGCAGTGTGAAGATTCTCAGATCAAAGGACCTGACCGGTATCTAGGAGATTAAAGGCCATCTGATCCACAGATAAAGCATTCACCTCCTAGGTGAGAGATTTATAAAAACAATGATGTCTCCTTTTTTTTTTTTTTTTTTTTTTTTTTTTGTAGGGCTATGTCTCCATTTTTTTGGTACGGCTACATCATGTATTCCTTCTTTTTTTCACATATTCAATACCGATTTAGTGAACCCCCCTGTGTGCTGTGTTAGGTTGGGTGTCAGAGATGCAACGGTGTTTGAGTTTGGCCCTTTCTCTCAAAGAACTGATAGGTTTGGGATTTGCATGGGGCAGTAAACAGGCAATTACAAAAAAAGAGAGAGCGAGATGTGTTATGATTGAATGATTCAAAAACACACCGGCAGGACACCGAACCCAGTCTTGCGGAGTACAGTAGAGACTGTTAAATCTCTGCAAATATTCCATTTTGCCCCGCCTACATTTCCCAGCCTCCTCTGCCGTTAGGAGAGGGTCACGTGTCTAGTTCTGACCAATGGGCTGTGAGCGGGAATAACACACGTCCCTTCTGGGGTGAGGCCCGCAGGAGGATGTTTGCCTGCCTTCGCTGCCCCAGGGCTTGGAGACCAGTGTTCCAGTTGTACCCGCCGCGAGGCCAAAGATCGAATATCAGGTAGGCAGAGCCGTACCTGCAAGAGGGCCCGAGCAGGGGGAACGGCGTCTGCAAGCTTTGGAGGTGGTTGCTTAGAAGTCGAATTTGAATTAAAAGGATCCTTTTTTTCATTTTATTTTTACGAGTAATTTACCTTGGAGTTTTAGAAACTTCCCCATACCCATTACTTCACGTTCAATGGCAGAATTTCCGCCTTTTAATTTGAAGCGTCTCCGTTTATTGTTCTCCATGTTCGTTCAGCAGCTAATGCCCAGGAAATGAACCCGAGAGGGTCCAGCCAAGCTGCTGTTGAAACAAACGTTCTAACGCAACACTCTGCAAAAGAGGCGCAGCCTCGGAGCTCCGTCGGAAGTCTTCACTTTGGTGTGTTGGCACTGCTAAATTCCCAGTTCTGCAGAATAAGCCTTTTGCTTTACTTTCAATCTTGCTGGAAATGGTCTGCTTTAAACCGCTAAGCAATACAGGAGGCTTCAACCCATCCACGGCATTTCCCCCTCCCGCCCGCACCCCCACCCCCAGCTCACCTCCCGTAAGGTATCACGGCAAAGCCCTCTCCAAAATCCCACCAGCATTCACCCAAAGGGCTTCCTGCAAAAAGTCCATGGATTCTTGGCCCACGAATCATCAGTTTAAGGAGCCAGAGGGTGGGGCTTTAAGCTGGGGCCAGTATCCGTGGAATTTCCGATTTATTTTTATGTTTATTTTTTTACTCAGAGACCCTTTCCCTAAGAAGCAGTTCCAAGCAGTGCTAAGTGGAAGGAGAGGGAAGGTCAATGTACAGCAGGTACACAGGCAGAAATTCAAGTCCCGGTTCTCAAGAAAAAATATTTTCAACCCCAGTTGCCGGAGCAAAGGGATCCTTCTCATCATGGGCTACACCAATAAAAAAGAAAAGTGAAGCAGGGGCTCTGGGCTGCCATTTGGAGCTCAAATAATACGCAAGATGAAGCAGCAGAGAAGCTGGGATATTCTGCAGTTCTAAAAGAATCTGTAGGTGAAAAGAACAATTTAGTAGAGTGATATAAGGAAGAGGGCACAAGCATTATGGTGAGATGGACCTGAGTTCACACAGCGGGTCCCCTCTGACCTCAGTCTCCTCTTCCGTAAAATGGGGTAGCATCACCTATCATGCATTTTTGTTTTGTTTTGTTTTAAAGATTTTATTTATTTATTTGTCAGAGGGAGAGAGAGAGAGAGTGCGAGCACACAAGCAGGGGGAGCAGAAGGCAGAGGGAGAAGCAGGGTCCCTGCTGAGCAGGGAGGGGGACTCGAGCCCTGATGGACATTTTTTTAAACTTGTAGCTAACGCATCAACATACACTTTAATGGGTTTTAAATAATTTTATGAATGACACCATTGTGTGCGTATGGTTCTGCAACTTGCTTTTCTCACTCAATATGTTTTCAAGACTGCTCCATGTGATAACAGAGATCTGGTTCATTACCTTTGACGACTGTGTGTGATTTTAACCATTGTTTGTGTGAAGTATATTTAGCCACCCCTACCATGACGAGCATTTTTCCTTTCCCATATATTTTGCTATTATAAATAGTATTTCAATGAGCACCCTTATATGTTTATTTTAAGGAAATATATCCAGAAGTGGAATTGTTGGATTGTAGAGTATGCATAAACAATAGCTTTCAAAAAACGTGTTAAGGCTAAATTCATATAACATAAAGTTAACCACTTACAGGTAAACAGTTCAGTTTCATTTATTATAATCATAATGTTGTGCAGTCACTACCTCTTCCTAGTTCCAAACATTTCCATCACTCAAGATGGAAACCCCGTACTCATTAGCAGACACTCCCCATTACCCCCTCCCCTCAGCCCCTGACAACCACCATTCTACTTTCTGTCTCTATGGATTTGCCTGTTCTGGATATTTCATCTAAAAATTAAATTATACAATTTATCACTTTGTGTATCTGGCATCTTTCACTGGGCATGTTTTCAAGGTTTGTCCATATTACAGCTTCTATCACGACTTTATTTTTTTAGGTCTAAATAATATTCCGTTATATGTAAATACCACATTTTATTTTTCCATTCATCCATTAGTGGAGATTTGGGCTGTATCCACCTTTCAGCTATTGTGGACAGTGTTGAGGATTACCTTGTGGGCAGATAGCAAGCTCTCTTGCCACTGGACGCAGCTCTCCTCCAGAGAAGCTGAGCGATGCAGGCTTGT
The DNA here is from genome assembly GCF_011800145.1 of Mirounga leonina. Lineage (NCBI taxonomy): Eukaryota > Metazoa > Chordata > Mammalia > Carnivora > Phocidae > Mirounga > Mirounga leonina. Next base: position 32,337,182 of record NW_023270453.1, read on the forward strand.
GAGGTTCAGGCGAGCAGGATGCACAGAAACTGTCCACTGTCTCAGTAAGTGGACTCAGACTGGCCACAGGGATGCGGCAGAGGGCATTCATCACATATGCTACAGGGGAATAATTTCATCAGCAATGTAAATATCTAGGGCAAATATGATAAAATATTAGTATTTGTTCATTCCACCCAATAGGCATATGGCTGATAGTTATACATTCGGCTGTTGTTTCATTTTTTTCTATATTTGTCAACTTCTATCTTTTTCTACATCTTTCTTTAAATTGTACCAATTGTTCACAATGTTGTGCAACCTTCATCACTATTTCTAAAACTTTTTTTATCTCCTAAAGAAAAACCACACCCATTCAGCAATAACCCCTCCTTCCCCCTTTCCTTTGGTAACCTCATCTACCTTCTGCCTCTATGAATTTGCCTATTCTACATATTTCATACAAGGGGAGGTCATACGATATTTGTCCTTTTGTGTTGGCTTATCTCACTTAGCCCAGAGTTTTCATCCATGCTATAGCATGTCTCAGAACTCCATTCCTTTTTATGGCCAAATAATATTCCTTTATATGTATACACCACATTTTGTTTATCCATTCATCTGTTGATGGACAGTAGGGTGGCTTCCCCATTTTGGCTACTGTGAATAATGCTGCAGTAAACATTGGCATACAGCTATCTGTTTGAGTGCCTGTTTTCAGTTCTTTGGAATATATACCTATGAGTGGAAATTGCTAGATCATAAGGTAACGCTATGCTTAATCGTTTGAGGAACCATCATACTGTTTTCCACAGCGGCTGCACCATTTTACATTTCCACCAGCAATACACACGGGTTCCAAATTCTCTGCATCCTTGCCAACAATGGTTGTCCCTTTTCTTCATTATAGCCATCCTAATAGGTGTGAAGTTGTATTTCCTTGTTGTTTGGATTGACATTTCCCTATTGACGATGTTGAACATCTTTTATGGGCCATTTCTATATCTTCATTAGAGAAATGTGTAGTCAAGCTTTCTATACATTTAAAACTTTTCCAAAATAAAAATGTAAGGTTTGGCCACATGCCATGGAGCCCGTGGCTTGAATAAAACTGCCACCTTTTTCAGGAAAGTTCCTTTCCTGATATTTCTGACAATCAAAGTTTCACTCAGCTTCATTTCTCAGCAAATTTCAGGCCCAAGTGTATTATTCGTTCCCTTGGTCAGCAGGTTTCCTGAGAGCACTTCTGTGAAGTTTCTTTCCAACCTCTGAAGTGACAGGCAAATCCAACGTTGGGCAAAGGTCCAGGAAGTCACACTCCAGGAGGCAGGAGCTAAGGTAAAATCAAGTTGTCATCAGTTGTCAGCGTGTCCTTCATTCTGGACTAAAAAGGCTTTGGGGATTTGGGCTTTTTCCTTTGGTTTTGCATTGAAAAATCATCTTTTCTCACGTCCTAATCACAGGACAAGGAGTAGAGAGCAGAAAGATTCAAAAAAAGGAGAGAGTATTCCCTCCCCAAGTGGGCAAAAGCATCAATTTTAGTTTATATCCAATCTCAAGTCCTATGAAAGATATCAAAGTTTATAGTAGAACTGTTCTCCCCACTAGAGTTTGTAGCTAACCAGTTTTTCCCTCTGTCAACATGTCCATTGTCTCACATTCTGTGGGAATAATGAGCTTCATTCAATAGCCTCCAGTGTTTCCCTTCCCTAGTTGTAAATTCTTTCTATTCTTTTCCCCCAAGCGCTTGGCTTTCTTCCAAGCACTTTCTACGTCGTATTCAGTAGGAGGAAACTCCATGGGCTTGGATCCAGAGCCTGGCAAGTGGACCAGCAGGTGGGACTGCCCAGGGTTAGAGCCTCGCCTTTGGTCACTTAATATTATTTTGTTGTTTTTGACCCTGCTATTGCTGTTGACCTCTCTGAATGTCGTCTCCTTTTAATGTGTTAACAAAAGTAATCATATTCCTAAAAATAGCCAAAATACTGACTTTATCTGGCTTAAACAATAAAGGTGTTTTCATATATCTCATTTAACAGGAAGTCCAGAGGTGGAGTAGGCTTCAGGGCTGATTGATTCAGCCACTGAATGATGTCATTAAGGACCTAGATCCTTTCCATATCACTGCTCCACCAGCCAAGCATCAATGTCATCCTAAAGCCAGTTTCCCTCTAATTGTAAGAGATCTATCGGCCACAGGCTTCACCGTACATTTCCTACAGAAGGCAGCAAGCTTTCGCACCATTTGGGTGATAGTGGGGTGTTCTTCCTTACGCCGATGGCACTAATGTGGGTGACATACTCACTCCTGGATCAATAACAGTATACAGAGGGGTCCTGAGCACTAATTGCATGAAGCCCTGTTCTGGAACCAAACACTGGCAAGAGGGTTGGCTATATCATAAATGGCTTAGACTGTACAGGACCCGCCCATGGAGCTGGGAAAGAAAGGATCTGCTGAGTGGGGGATGAGGAATAACTGAAAAAAAAAATCAGAATTTTAGTAAGAAGGAGAAAGAGAACAGTGAACACTGAGAAAAACATGGTGGTAACCACTGCGTTACACATCACTTTTTTTAAGAAAACGTAAATATATATAACTTCTCGACATTTCTATTTAAGTTAAATAGAAGAGCACGTAAATATAAAAATAGTCTGATACATATTAGAAGTACACGTAAGTTATATAAATATAAACCTGGTATACAGCTGTTGCTCAATAGCTGGTAGTTTTTATGATCATTTAATAATTATCAGCATATCTTAAAGATTTTTTTTGAAGATTTTATTTATTTATTTGTCAGAAAGAGCACGAGCACAAGCAGGGGGAATGGCAGGCAGAGGGAGAAGCAGGCTCCCCTCTGAGCAGGGAGCCCGATGCGGGGCTCGATCCCAGGACCCTGAGTTCATGACCTGAGGTGAAGGCAGATGCTTAACCTACTGAGCCACCCAGGCGTTCCATTATCAGCATATCTGAAATTCCTGTCAGAACTAAGCTTCTTGGGCGCCTGGGTGGCTCAGTTGGTTAAGCGACTGCCTTCGGCTCAGGTCATGATCCTGGAGTCCCTGGATCGAGTCCCGCATTGGGCTCCCTGCTCGGCGGGGAGTCTGCTTCTCCCTCTGACCCTCCCCCCTCTCATGTGCTCTCTCTCATTCTCTCTCTCTCAAATAAATAAATAAAATCTTTAAAAAAAAAGAACTAAGCTTCTTAAGGACAGAAACTACTAACCCGATCTTTAATTTTCGTAATAAAAGGTCAAGATTCCACCTGCTTATCTGGTGGGAAATCATACAATAAATACCCTTTCAGGTAATAATAGATCTACCCTCCATCCATTCGATGAAGTATTCATGCTTTCAGCCTCCTAAGAAAGCACGGAGAGCGAAGTAGGAGAAACACAGCGAAACCAGAGGTCCTCTGGGCATCCCCGGCACCTGAGGAGCTCGGCTCTCTGAAGCGGTGACCGATCGACAGGAGTGTGGCTCAAGGGGAAAACCAGCCACTGGTACCAACTCTTCTCTACAACTCAGGTACGATCCAAGAATCGCTGCTGGCCCTGGGAGTGGGAAGGTGTTGGCTTGGGCGGACACAGGATGTGGCCCTCAGTCATCAAGACGGTGAAGACTTGTCTTCTCACCTGCAAGGGCAACCAGACCCTCAATTAAACAAGGTTTCAGATAAGAATCCATCAGCAGGAGAGAGATTCAATCAAGGGATGGGAAGCATGAGAGAAACCAAACCCCAGCTTGGGCAAGCACCTCTCTGCTTCTGCAGTCCCCCCGCCCCCCTCCCCACCACCTATCTTGGCTGCACTAGAAACAGCAGAACAGCCTCCTGCAGAACTAAGACCAGAGCACAGGCTCGGTATGAGCCACAGTCCCAAAGAAATCCACATTGCAGTGTGGTAATACGAAGTGCCTCAATCCATGCAACGAATAGCTGAAGTGAGCTGGGATGGGCAAGCTCTCCGGTTCCTTCCCCACCCTGCTTCTCATCTCCTCTTGGTCCTGAACATCAGTCCTCTGTCACGGATTCAGGCAAAAATCCTTGGCAAACTCAATAATATTTACGCATTTGGAATAAAATGTCCGCATTTTGTTAGCATAGCGATGTAAAGCAAATACAGATGAGCTCAGTAGCTTTCTGCTCCTGTGGTCCTCCAAAGAGCCCTCTCTCCAGCCAGCCCAGTTCCTAGTGCAGGCATTGGAGTGCCATCTTATGGTTAGGAATAAAAAGGACACTGCTTTCGGAGCTAGAAGCATCCTGGGGAGGGTTCCAAAGCCACTGCCTATGCACATGTTCCTGCCATCCCAGAGGAGAAGAAAAGCAAGCATTTTGGTCCGTATTTTCTCTCTAAAGTTGAACCAAATCTCAAAAAATCCCACCCCAGCTTCCTCACCCAGAGTCCCAGAAATTCACCTTTCTTGCTTTCAGTTGCAGGAAAGGTTGGATATCTTAGAAAATCTTCTTCTTATGTACTCAGCAACGTTGTGTTTGGGGAACATAATCAGTGATTTGACCAAAAAACTAAGGGATTTTCTTTTTTCCAAACTGAGCTTTATCGGTCAAGCTTTACGGGTGCCTAGACTTCCCCTGCCCCGACAGATGGGGCCTCCCTGGGTAATGGCGGGAGCACGTGAATGTGGAATCAGGTCTGGTGGGCAGAATCACAGGGAATTTTCCTGGCTTTATGGGCTTGCCACATCACGGCATTATGTACCTCCAGGTCGTAGGAGCCAGCTTCTGCAAAATCTTGTGGAGCCCTTTAGTCCTTTGCAACATGGCCCCAAATCTGTCCCAGGCTCAAGCTTTTCCATCACCGTATCAAGCAGTATAACAGCAGAGGCTGTCATCTGGAGCGCTGGCAAGACTACACACCTGCCTCACTGGGTCGCTGAAGGTTTAGGTAAGTTGACAGAGGTGATCAGCTCAAAGCGGCACCTGGCACATAGTAAGAACTATTATGGGTTGGCTAGTGTCACTTTTATTGATATTATCATTATACAAAATTTGGTGCTTGTCTTCAGAGATCCCAAAGTTTGTCGTATCTGGATATATAAAAATCAGCACCACCAGCCTCGATATTTGAAATTTCAACAATTGCTAATAATAAGAATCAGCATTTATTAACGCCAGGCATCTTTTTTCTGATAGAATTGTCCTCAACCGGGAACGGTTATGCCCCCCAGTGGGCACTGGTAGTGTCTGGAGACACGTTTGGTTATGAAAGTTAGGGGGAGGAGTGTTACCAGCATCCAATAGGTTGAGACCAGGATGCTGCTAAACATTCCACAATGCTCAGGGCTGTACCCTCCTCCCCCAAACAAAGAATATCCAACCCAAAAGGTCAATAGTGTCAAGGTGGAGAAGCCCTGCTTTTATCCTTTTATACATGTTACCTCTTTTAATGTTCTCAACACTCCTATAAGGTAGGCATTATTATGACCCCATTCTACAGATGAAGGAACTGAGGTATAACAAAGTTCTACAACTCATTCAAGGCCACGCCATGGGCAAGTGGAAATAGGATTAGAACTGAGGCCTTTCTGGCTCCAGAGCCTAGGTTTTCAATCTCCCCATGGGGCCCTTCCAGCATCTTGGTGCTGGAGACACACTCAGAATCCCCCTAAGTAACATCAGTTAGTAAATTCCCAATTATATGTATCCAACACAGAAAATAAAAGGAAGGGAGAATTCCAACTCTAATTCTACCCCAACAGCTGCAAAAGACCTTAAAGTATTCTGAAACAGTAAGAAATACAGCTGCCCCTCTGCAGCCCTGACCGTGTCACCAGGCTCCAAAGACTCTGGACTAGGGTTTGCCAAACTACAGCCCCCAGGCCAAACCCAGCCCCCTGCTTTGTTTTGTAAATGAAGTTTTATTGGAACACAGCCGTCTTGTTCATTTCTGTATTATCTATGACGGCTTTCATGCTCTAATAGCAGCGTCGAGTATTTGCAGCAGAGACTGTCTGCCCTGTAAAGGCTAAGTATTTACCGTTCGGCCCTGTATAGAAAGTATTTCCAGCCTCTGTTCTTGAAGAACACAGACAACTGGCTAAATAGTTTGAGACGCCCATTGCCAACATTTGCCCTTTGTTTACACCCTGCATGAGAAGGTTTACCCCAGGTCTAAGTGAGCATCCCTCTGCCCCTCAGAACCTCCTCAACACAAACAAATTCAGGATAGAGATCAGAAAACCTTGTTCAGCCTAAATTATCTGTGTTCTGCCCTTTCTGCCCACAGATAACACATCAGTAAAACCTGGTCTGGGGACTATGAGAGGGCCCCGAACCATTCTGACTTCCTTCTACGTGCCTCACCTTCCGTATCCCAAACAGGTGATGTCGTAGTCACCAAAGCCACCAGGAATAAACATTTATTTATGTTCCTTAAGAACCATTGTCATTTTCAATATTTCAGTCTTGCAACCCCACAGCACTTAGCACTATGCCTAGTGGACTTTTAATGCTCTACGAAAGTTTCTGGAAATCGGGTTGGGCACTCCCAGACATACTTATACGGGAGAGGGGTTCTCAGTTGCCAAAAGGACTGAAGACCCAAGACCTAAGGAATGGCAGGCGCTATTCCTTCATGCCACATAGTCAGGCTCTCATAACTAACCCCGACCCTCTTTATTCAAGAAAGAAGTCCATGGAGAAATGCTAACACATTTGGCATTGGACATTTTCTTTCACTGCACCCAAAACTTCACCAGAGACTTTGGAGTCCAAGGCCACGCTCCCCACCACCACCTTCTCTTACCACCACAACATAGATACAGCCCGCCCACCTGGACTCTAGATGGAAATTTATAAGATGGTAGGCAGTAAGGTCCCATCTCAAGAGAAAACTAGAAACTATACTTCAAATCCTTTTTTAAATGTCCACACTATTTGACTCAGTAATATTCCTCTTGTGATTATTCTTTAAAGAAAGAAGTTTGGGGAGCCTGGGTGGCTCAGTTGGTTAAGCATCTGCCTTCAGCTCAGGTCATGATCTGACGGTCCTGGGATGGAGTCCCGCATCAAGCTCCCTGCTCAGCGGGGAGTCTGCTTCTCCCTCTCCTTCTGCTGTCCCCTGCTTGTGCTCTCTCTCTCAAATAAATAAATAAAATCTTTAAAACAAACAAATAAACAAACAAACAAGCTTGGTCCAAGGGTTCATGTTCAAAGATAATTCACTGCAGCATTATTTATTAAAGTGGAAAATTAGAAAAAATTAAAATTTCCCATAATAGGGATTGGAATAATAAATTATGATACGTCTATGCCATAGAATATTAGGCAGCTATTCTTTAAAGTGCTTTTAAAGAATATTTGAAAACATAGGAAACTTTATACCATATTAGGTAAAGAAGCAAGAAAAAAGTTGTATGTAAAAAGATGTTTAGGGGAAAATAGTATTCACATCTGTAACTTACTTTGAAAAGTACCTCAAAAATAAGGTGGATGAATTGATAGAAATATGGATGGATGAACAGAAGGAGGGAGGGAGGGAGAGAGGGAGGGATATATGGTTGGATGATGGATGGATGGATGGTTGGATGGATGGATGGATATATTGATGGATATGTGGATGGATAGAGAGATAGATAGGTAGAGGGATGGAAGGAGGGAGGAATTGATGGAAGAAAGGAAGAAGGGAGAGAGGAAGGAAAGCGTAAGTGGTAAAGATAATTAAGTAAAATGTTAATGGCAGAATCTAATGGTTGGTACATGTGTGTTCACTATACAATTCTTTCCATTTTTGTATGTTTAAAATAGTTTTACAATAAAATGTTGAAAAACTATATGCAAAGTATAATAACTTTGTAATATATATTTATAATCATATGAATATGACTGTATTTATATAGATAGAGATTTGTATAGGTAGGTGCTCATTTAAATAATAGTGAAATAAACCCAAGTAATAATAGTAGTTATTTCAGGTGGTAGCATTATTGGTGATTTAGACTCTCTTTTTAGCACTCTTTTCTTCTTTATTTCCCAAATTTTGAATAGCAAGCCTATATTACTTTGATAATCGGGGGGGAGGGGGAAGATATTTAAGAAAAAAAGATTACTAGAGAAGAATGTTCAATGCCCCCTATTCTCTTGTTTGCGATTGAAAAGCTGGGAACATCTCTGAAATAATAAATTGTAAAGAACAGAAGATCCCACTGAGGCTCCCGCCTGGGCTATAACCCTCGCAGGCAGTTAGAGGGAAAGAAAACTGGAACACTTTTCTGGAGCAGAGCCAGGATGAGTCTGCAGCTAGGACTTGGGCAGCGTGCTAAGGTGCTCATGGCGAGGGGAATAGTTTTCCCGCAGGGGACACTCTGGGAGAGGGTCCGGGAGTGGAATGGGGTGGCAGTTATGACAGTCCCTAGAGCCTATTTCGACCATAAACCCTGCATCAAAGGCTATGAGTCAAAATATAAATCCTGTTACCACTCTCTGTTCCTTCCAGACACAGAAAAGCATTTCTGAGAGCATCTCTCATCCTGGACCGGGAAGAAGGACAGATGGTCCTGTGTGGGAGAGGCCCAGTCCCCACGATCCCAGAGCCCCAGCCCATCTCTGTTCTTGGAGCAGAATCTTCCACCCAAGCATGCCAATTTTGAGCCACAACCCAGTTTCTAACCAAACTCCATTTATAAGCCCAAAGTAGGTGCAAGTCACTTTTTTTTTTTTAAGTTCAAAACTATGCTTAGAGTTTACACAGTCACTGATAACTACTAATACCATCAAGAAGATCGGGAATTTTTTACCCTGAAGCCATGCAGATCTTCTGTGAAAAAAATGATTGGTGAGTGTGATATTTGCCATTTCTTTTTAGGTGTTGACTTTCCCTGTTCAAAGTTTCTAGTTATAAATGGACTCTGTGAGTTATTTTAGACTTATGCCACTCACTCATGTAAATCACATTTCACGCCAACTCCTCATATTCCAAATTACTTTATTGATAAATGATGTATTAACTGAGAGGCATCTCTGACCGGCAGAGAGAAGAAATGATAACCCTACAATTCTCAGTTGTAAAATTCGTGACCAAAAAAATTTTATTCATTCATTGACTTGCAGCAAATACTTATTGCCCCTCCCCCAGATGCTGAGCATTATAATATATAATATAACATAACATAACATAATATAATGATGGGAATAGAGTAGTTGGGGGGCAGGGGGTGGGAAGCAGGCAAGAAAACCTGCCTCAGTGTTTATATCCTACTAGGGAGAGAAAGGCAAATACAAAATGAATCGGTAAGTATATGAGCAAGAGAAGGAAGATGTAAGAGGTTGAGAGTGGTTGTCCAAAAGATATGCTTCCCTGGAATCTGGGAATGTGACCTTATTTGGAAAAAAGTCTTTGCAGAGGTAGTTGAGGATATCAAGATGAGATCATCCTGGATTAGGATGGGCCCTAAACCCAACAAGCGTCCTTAGAAGAGAAGAAAAGAGGGGAAGACATTGAGAAGAAGGAGGCAGAGACTGGAGTCACGTGTCTACAAGTCAAGGAACGTCATGATTTGCCAACAGCCACCAGAATTAAGAGGGCGGCGTGGAATGAATTTTCCCAGAGAGCCTCCAGAAGGAACCAACCTGCCAACGACCCTTGATTTCAGACTTCTGACTTCCAGAATTGTGAGAGAATACGTTCCTGTTGTTTAAAGCCACCAGGCTTGTGGTCGGGTAATAGAGAAGGGATGAAAACTATGGGAAATACTTTTTTAATTATTTATAAAGGGGGATATGGGATGCTGGCTGAGGAGAGGTGATTTTTAAATGGGGGGGAGGTGTGACTGAGAAGGTGACATTTGAGCAAAGACTTGAAGGAGGTGAGAGGGGCGAGCCATTTGGATGATGGGCCAAGAACTTTGCAGGGAGAGTCGACAAGAGGCCATGGGCTGCAGAAGAGAAAGAGAGAAAAGATCCTGGAGAAGAAATGGTGGCAGGACTTTACAAGTCTTTGAGAGTCTTTTGGGTTTGTTCTGAAAGAAATGAACCATTAAAGGGTTCTGAGCAAGCGAGGCCCAACTCTGACTTTCACTTAAAAGGACGAGACGCAGGTGCTGTGGTGAGACCAGACTGCGAGGAACCAGGTTAGGGGTGGGGACCCCAGAGGACCAGATAGTCGTGATCATGCCACCAGGGGAGAGGTGACGGGGCCCGGGACCCAGGCAGGGAGGGCTGAGAAGTGCCCAGGTTCTGAAGTAATTTAAAGGCGGAGCAAACAGGATTTCCTAATTGAAATTTTGTCTTTCTTTGGTATTTTAGGGAAGGACAAAGAGGAGAACGGGCCTTCGAATATTCAACAAACTCCATTTTGTTGAATTCTTTCTATAGCCTCTCTTCAGAATGGGGATGGAGAAGTCCAATAAAAGAGGCCCACCCCAACCTCGGCTGCTGAGCACTGCGCATGCTCCCCAGGGTTCAGCTCCATGGCTGTGCCTCTGTGTCCCCCCGATTCTGCCAAAACACAGAAAAGGAAAAAATATATATCTTAATACGTATACATTAGGAATATACATATTCCTAAATGTACTTTAGGAATATACATGCACACATACATATATATAATTATATATATATAATTATATAATTATATATATAAAATTTTATATATAAAATATATAAAATACAACCTACATGGAAAGATCTCCAAGATATATTATTAACCGACTAAAAGCAAATATATACAGTATGCCATCACTTGGGGATGTAGGAGGGGACATTATACTATATATTTATATTATGGTTATATATGCAGACATTATTCCCAGAAGGATAAATAAGAAACCCCAGGGAGGGGAACTGGGTGGATGAGAGACAGGGATGGGAAGGAGATTTCCTTCCCAGAGTGTGTCCTGTAGAATCCTTTACCATGCATGTATTATCCATACAGAATAGTAAATTTTTATAGAATCATAACCTCACAGATATTTCAGGAATTTATTATAGGGGCCATGCATTTCAGCTGTGATTGAATGTGTTCAAGACAGTGTTAGTAGATAAACACTGTTGGGTGGTGGTAGTTGGAGGAACCACATAGATCTTTTTTACACGACTTGTATTTTAAACATTTTATTATGAATGATTTTAAACATAAACAGACATAGGCAGAATAGTATGAATCAAGGGTCGGCAAACTCTTTCTGTTAAGGGACAGATAGGATATATTTCAGGCTTTGCAAGCCAGATGGCCTCTGCTGTAACAAACTCAGCTCAACCAAAATCAGCCAGGGGAAATATCTAAACAAACGGGCATAGCTATTTTCCAATAAAACTTAATTTACAGAAGCAGGCTGTGGGCTAGATTTGGCCCTTGGCCTATAGTTTGCTGACCTCTGATAAAAATAAGGACCCATCACCAGCCCCAACTACCATCAACCCACAGCCAATTCTGTCCCATCAACTGCCCCCCAAATTACTTGGAAGAAAATCCCAGACATCATATCATTTCATCTTCAATGTTTCCAAACACACTTCTAAAAGATAAGGACTCATCTTTTAACATCGTGCCTAAAAGGTCAACAATAATGTCCCAATATTCTCAAAATTCAGTCACCATTCAAATTTCGGCATGTCTAAGAAATATAACACATCCTAACAGATGTTTTCTTGATCCGATATAATTAAGGTCCACACAACACTTTTAGGTCTCTTTTATACTTTCTTACATTGATTCTAGTTGTATCTCTTTTAGCCCTAAGTTGGATTTTCCTGAAAAAAATGCATCTAACATGTCATGCATGATACTCCAAAGTATTTTTTTTAATATTTTTATTTATTTATTTGAGAGAGAGAATGAGAGGGGAGAGGGTCAGAGGGAGAAGCAGACTCCCTGCCAAGCAGGGAGCCGGATGTGGGACTCGATCCCGGGACTCCAGGATCATGACCTGAGCCAAAGGCAGTTGCTTAACCAACTGAGCCACCCAGGCGTCCCAATACTCCAAAGTATTTTTATTACAATCTGAGGAACTGCCACCAAGGTAATGCCAAAATTATCTTGATCTGAACTGCCAGTCACCTATCCGTGATCGGTTCAACAAATCAAGTATCATTGCGCAAAGTTATCAACCACTTCCTTCCAAGGTTTTGGGTGTTTGAAAAGGAAAAAATTCATCTGCTCTGCCAGTTGTCTCCCTCCTAGGAATTCGTCCTAATAAAGTATTCAGGGATACAGTCAGATACCCGATGAAGGGCTTCATGGCTGCATTATTTATAAGAGTACAATATGGAAAGACAACCGAAACGTTCAACAATAAGGAAAGGACAGCATTCATTACAGTGCTGGCTCATTAACTGGCTCATGAAATACAATACTGGTGGAATATTACATGATGATCAAAAATCATGGTTTTTAATATTCCAGCCCTAAGTCAATGTTCTTGACAAAATATTAAATGACAAGAAACAAACTCCAGAACCACATACACGTATGGCCATGTGACTATCTCAAATGTTATATATATTTGATATATATCTATAGATAGATAGATAGATATTTTGACTATATCAAAATGTTGCATTGTTACTTCCAAAAATGGGTTATGTGGCTTTAACTTAAATATTTACTCTTTGGGGAGCTTCCCCAATTTTCTTTAATGTGCATGCTTTATTTTTAAAGCAGAACAACAACGATATTATTAGTTTTATAAAGATTTCCAGGTCTGTGGTTGTCTTTTCTAGCTTTTTACCCCTTGCTTCCTGCCTCTGTCTTGTAAATTTAGCAGGCAGTAGATCATCCCAGTAATTTTGCTCAGGACCCAAAGGCCACCATCCCCGGCCCTGGAGGGCAACAGCACCATCGTGCCTTCACAAACCCAAAACAAATGGGAATTAAGGGCAATGACTCAACATCTCACCCCATCTGCAGCAATGGGCCGACACAGGTCACCTGTTTCCTCCCATCTGCTCTCCCTTCCTAGGAGCATAACACTCTGTAGGTGAAAACCACAGCACATGCTTGCAGGTGATCGTGTGGGGAGACAGTGTAGAAGTCCAGTAGTGGGTGGAGGGGCGACATAAATGACTGCCAGTTAGGAAGCCTGTTGTGGAAAATGGTGAACAGCAAGGAAGGGGCCTCTCCATGCTGGTAGCTTCATGACTTCTGCATTGACCCCCATATCTGTCCCCATCTCCTCCCTCATAGGGTGGTGGGCCTGCTCACGTTTCCTCAAGCAAGGCAGGTGCACTATGGACTCTGAGTTTTGCACTGGCTGTTCCTTCTGTGCGGATTGCTCTTCCCTCCTTGCCTTCTCCAGAAATCACCTCGCTCGGGAGTCATCCCACCCAAGATGTCAACTTCCCCGGAACACAGAGGCACTCCTCATATCTCATTTCCTGCCTTCCTGTTTTCTCTCTACTGTTCAGTATTTAACAGGTAACATATTTTAGTTATTTGTTTGTTTGATATCCACCATCCCCCACCCCATTTAGAAAGCAAGATGCTTGAGGACAAGGGTTTTTGCCGTTGCTTCATACCCCATGCCCGGAACAGCCCCAGGAACTCTGGAAGGTGGAGTGATGGGTGAATGAGCGACTTTACTTTCTCTCATTATACATCTGTGCTTCTTAAATCTCCTATGATGAACAAACATGACTCTCATAGCAAAGTGCCTGTTGAGCTGTTCTCAAGATGTCGCAGTGAGACAACCATAGGCGGTTACTTCGGCCAGGTAGGCACAGGAAACTCCTTAGAGAAGATCATCTTGGTGGGCAGGTTTCGGGTTCACAGGCACCCACCACCCTGCAGGGAGGAGTCATGAGATCCCTGTGGCCTGGCAAGTGCTGCCCCTTCTAATACCCTCAACCCGGAAGCTTGGGGGAGCATGGTCAAGGGGACCATGAGTGTTTGGGGAAGAGAAGGATGAAGAGTGACCCCCTCCTGTGATGATGATGATGATGATGTTGATGATGATGAAGAATCTTTGCAGATCTTCCAGAATGCACTGAGACTGAGTTTTCTGAAACAGACACCAAGGCTGCAAAGGAGATGCTCACCATAAGGTCCTCTGAACCATGACTGAGCCTCAACACCACACCTTGGAGGGAGATGGGGGAAGACTGGTGTGAGTCCAGCACCGGAAATGATCCCTGAGCTGAGGAAAGACTGCAGGGCAATGGGGTGGAAGCCCACGCTGCAGGCTGAGCAGGACCCCCAGCAGTGAGCAAACGATGCACTGACCCAGGTGGGCTAGTTCCCAAATCACTAATTCTCTCCTTACCTGTATTTGGAAACCAAAGTTTGAACCGAGTAGCCTCCCCCTGGGGTTCATGTGTAATCTGGGGAGGGGTTGCAGGTCTTAAGAGGGAAGACATTGGACCTGCTGTCCATATGAGTATAAGGTGTGGTTAATTTTAAAAAATAAATTTTAATTAAAATTAAATGAAAATGTAATTAAGTATATTTAATAAACTTTAATTACATAAAAATGCTAATTAAAAATTAAAAGAGGGGATGTACTTTACTCTTATTGGGGGAAGTAACTCATTCTGTCCATACTTTTTAAATAAACTAATTACCTAGGAGGTAAATACATAATATATAAGTATTATATGCACTAGATAAATAAATGAGTAGGTGAGTGGACAAACAAGTAAATAAATAGGTTGTTTCAAAAGAGAGAGAAACAGGCCCTCGAGTCTCTGCAAGATACGCACACAGGCTCTTGATTAATGCGCGTTCAGCTTTCTGGAATGTTATGCTCGAGTTCACATCATGAAGAAGAGGTTTGCATCCATCCTGTAGTGAGGAGACAGACCTCTCTTTCAGAGCCACTGCATCTGTCAGCATCCTTAACCATCCTCCTTTGGGGGAGGTTTATTATCCTCTTAGTTATTCTATTAGTCATTCTGCTATTAGGAGGCCAAGAACCATTTCATTTTATGTTGCCTCATCATATCTTCCAGTTGGAAAACATGATTACAAACAAAAGCCTAAGAGCCAGGGACCCGCCACCCAGTGGTTCTCTCCCCTGCGGTGCTAATGGGAGGCCGCCATTTCTGAATGTGGCTGTGTTGAATGCCTTAAAGATAACTTTGGATAACATTTTCTGCAAAGATTTTAACTGCAGTCCCAAAGCTGTTAAATGAAAGCACTGAGCATATGTTTACAGCCTATTTAACAAAGCCAGCATGGGGCTAGGTATAAATGATTATGCAGAAACAGAGTTGAAATGGGGCACTTTGGGAGAAAATGGTGCAAGGGGAAAGGGTGTATTAGTCATGATTCTCCAGAGAAATAGAACCAAGAGAAGATAGATAGATAGATAGATGATAGATAGATAGATTAGATAGATAGAGATATCTTAGAAAGAATTGTCTTATGTGGTTAGGGAGGCTGACAAGTCCCAAGATCTACAGTTGGCACTCTAGAGATCTAGGAGAGCTGAAGGTATATGATCCAGTCCAAAAGCCGGGAGGCTTAGGACACAAGAAGAGCCAATGTTTCAATTTAACTGTGAAAGCAGGAAACAATGGATGTCCCAGCTAGCTCAAAGGCAGTCAGGCAAGAGGAGTTCCCTCTTACTCAGGGATGGGTCAGTCTTTTTCTTCTATTCGGGCCTTCAACTGATTGGATGAGGCCTACCCACATTAGGGAGGGCAACATGCTTTACTCAGTCTACTGATTTAAATGTTCATCTCATCCAAAAACACCCTCAGAGACACTCCCAGAATGATGTTTGACCAGATATCTGGGAAGTCTATGGCCCGGTCAAGTTGACACATAAAATTAACCATCACAAGGCCTTTAGTGGAGTTACACAGGGAATGGGGTGACATCCATTAACTGGATTCATGGGGAAAATTATGTTCAGTTTAGTACACAATTGGGAAATTGCTCTTCCCATCAATTGGATGAATGTTAATTAGCCATAAGTGCAAGGCACATAAAAATCTGGTCAACATCATTAGTCATCATCCATTAGAATGGCTAAAGTTAAAAGGACTGACCATACTAAGAGCTGGTGAGGATGCCAAGGAACTGAGGCTCATGGATATGCAAAATGGAGTAGCCACTCTGGAAAACCGCTTGGCAATTCCTGTAAACATTCACTTACTTTATGATTCAGCCATTCTACTCCTATTTCCACAAAAGTAAATGAAACCATATGTCCACAAAAAGTCTTGTAAAAGAATGTTAATTGCAGCTTTGTTCACAAGAGTTAAAAACTGGAAACAACCCAAATGTTCATCAATACAAGAATAGATAAATACACTACAGAATATTCTTACAATAGAACACTGCTGAGCAATAAAAAGGAAGGAGCTTCTAATCCACGCAACAACAAAGATAAATCTGACAGACGTAAGTAAGACTGAGCAAAAGAAGTTCAAGAATATACTAAACTAATCTATAAAGATAGAAGGCAGAATGACAGCTACCTTTGAAGTGGAGGGAGATTAACCAGAAGTGGGTATCAGGGATCTTTCTGGGGTGATGACAATGCTCTATACCTTGACAGGGGTTGGACGATATAGCCATAAACATTTGCTGAACTCATTAAACTGTATGCTTAAAATCTGTGCATTTTACTCTCTATAATTATGAGAGTAATTAAACATTTTACCAGTAAAAATTTGCAAAGTTCCAAGTCCCAAGATTGGTATGAGACTAAGAGCTGTAGAAGTGAGCAAAACAAAAACCTGCACATTTTCTTGGGTAAAGACAGCAGGCACTTTGCCGAATGAATTGGAGGGAAGCCGGGTCTCTGGGAATACAGCTGAAAAACCCTTGTCATTAAAATCAGAACTTTGCTGAATCAGAGACTGAGAATAAAGGTCCAGAAACAAAGAATCTCCTAGCACTATCCTGGTACAGGCCAGGAAGTCCAAGAACAGTAACGGAAGTACAAATAGGATTAGTAGAATGTGTGGGACACAAGGAGAGCAAGCTCCAAGCCAACAAGAGTGAATCATATTCTTTTAGCCATGTCAGACTAATTGTCTTGGTAATCCCTCTGTACTTCCTGTCATGATTATTGTAAATATTTGACTTGAGCTAATTCTACAGCAAAATATCGAGTTCTCATTCCATTGGTCAATTCGTTCTTTCTCAGCTAATTTTAACGTTGTCCTCATTAAGTCTTAAGTGGAACAGAAATAATAGCTCATAATCATGGCGGACTTACTAGGTGCCAGGCACTGTGCTAAGTACTCAACATGTATTAATACGTTTAATCTTGTTCTACCCATGAAGCAGATATCGACTATAGAATTCCTGTCTTACCAATGAAGAAACTGAGGTTCAATGGGGTAAAAACTTGCTTAAAGTTACTGAGCTCAGAAGGGAGAGGCAAAAGTCAAACCCAAGCCCTTGGACCTCAGAGACCGTTAATAGTTAGGCTCTAATGCCTCCTTCCAGGAATTTTTCAAAATGCATTGATGCTACCCAACCACTGTAGAATCACGGAGACTCTGGAACCCTTTACACTACACATGAATGTCTGAGAAACCCACAGAAAGAAGTTGTGACCAGCCCAGGGCCACGAAAGCTGTCCATACTACCCAAAGGCCCATCCGTGCGTTCATTAGTTCACGATATTTAAGAGCCTACCATGGGCTAGGCATTGCTTGCCACTGGAAGAAAGAGAACTGAGAGCCAAAAGCTATTCTACTCCACTTGGTAACACCCCGCTCCAGAATGCATTCATCGACGACAAAGCAGAAAACTGCAACCTGATGGCCAGTACCCCTTTAAGAAGTCTAGAAACTCAAACGTAGGGTCAGTGTAGCACCCACTAAAAATCAGCAAAGCAGCAGCCACAGGCAATCTGGTATGAGGCTGAATAACTTATACCTGCTCAAGAGGCTGTCTCTGCTTCCTGAGCAGTTTTATCAAGGCCCTATGATTATTTTGTAATGTAGAAATTGATCATTAATCAATGTTGCCTAAGCAACACACTTAGAATAATAAATCAAGACAGGCTCTTCAACAACAGAGTTCTGGGAAATTGCTGGCATATTAGCATTGACTGATTGCTGAGACACTGCTTTCCAGGGCGAAAGGGGCGTGCAGGATGGATGACAACAGGATGCACAAACAGATACTACAGAATGAGCAGAATTGGTGAGACAGCACAAGGAATGTAAAATGAATGCCCTAAGAATGACAGCATCACATACTGAAGCAGAAAAAGCAGGCTTGAGTTCTGGCTGTGCCCACGCTAGCTGCGTGTACCTCATTGCCCTTTGCAGGCTGAGTTCCCTCATCCTTACAGATGATCTCATCTTTACAGGGGGGTAAAGTAATTCTTGCAATGCGGAACCCCTGAAGTTAATTGTGAAGCGGATGTGAAATTATCATGTAAACAGCTAAAGCACAAAAAATGAGGTGTTCCGGGTTGGAGGTGCTCTTCTCTACTCAAAATTTTGACCCGAATAAAAACTATGAGCAGGGCACCTGGGTGGCTCAGTCTGTTAAGTGTCCGACTCTTGATTTTGGCTCAGGTCATAATCTCAGGGTCGTGGAATCGAGCCCCAAGTTGCTCTCTGTGCTGAGCATGGAGCCTGCTTAAGATTCTCTCTCTCCCTCTCCCTTTGCCCCTCCTCCCCCTACTCAAGAAGGCATATCCTCTCTCTCTCTCTAAAAAGAAAAAAATCCAACAACTATGAGTTAAGATGTATCAGAAGACCAGGTCCATTCATGGTAGTTGGACCTGATCCCTTTGCTTACTTCCAGTGCTTCTGTCTCTTCTTGCCTTTGCTTAAGCAGAGCAGCTGGAAAATAGAAGAGACAACAAGAGCAAGGGTAGAGGGAAAACACCCTTCCTCTGCAGGTAGAGACCATACACAAGGAGGCATGTCTTCACCATTCTCAGTAACCAGATAAGCTACTCCTCGACCCACAGTTTTTGTGAGGTTTCTCTTTCCGGCTTGTAGACAACTGCCTTCTCGCTGTGGCCTCCCATGGTGGGGAGAGAGAGACAGCTCTGATGTCTCTTTTTCTTCTCATAAGGACACCAGCCCTATGGACACGTATGATTTCATTTAACTTTCATTCCTCTTTACAGGCCCTGTATCTGAATATAATCACATGGGAGGGGAGGGGAGGACCTCAACCTATGAACTTGGAGGGGACACAATTCAGTCTACAGCAATAAGATATAAGACCTCAGAGCCCAAGGAACCCCCACCCCCTCCTCAGAATACATCACAGCTGGTGTCTGATTCTGCTAATTCAAGCCACAATCATTTTATTGTTCATCATCATAAATGATGTGCCAGAAGTTGTAACATTCATCCATTCAGAATGCAAAGGCTTAGGAAAGACCAAGATCTCTGGGGCTAGAGTGAAGGAAGAAGGGATGTAATAGAAGAGGGTAGAGAGGAGGTGGAGGCTGGCTGTGTAGGCCTAGCTGAGCATGGGAAGAACTTCAGTTTGGGGATTGAAAATCCTAGGCCACAGTCCGTGGACATTTGCATTTAAAAAAGAGGAGAAGCAAAGCTATGTTTATTGTATGATTATTGTCTTTGTCAGTTCAGGCTGCTGTAACCAAAATCCCATAAACTGAGTAGCTTAAGCAACAAACATTTATTTTTTCAGAGTTCTGGAGACTGGGAAGCCCACTACGGAGGCTCAGGCAGATTTGGTGTTTGGTAAGGCCCCACCTCCTGGTTCATATACATCCATCTTCTTGCTGTGTCCTTACATGATGGGAAAGGGCAAGAAAGCTCTCTGGGGTCTCTTTTATAAGGACATTAACCCCATTTATGAGGACACCACTCTCTTGACCTAATCACAAAGCCCCCATCTCCAAATACCATCACTCTGAGGATTAGAATTCCAACAGACAGGCTTTTGATGGGAGAGCGGGGTATAAATATTCTGTCTATAGCACCTATTATATGTCAGGGACTTTATACTAGGTACTCACCCTACATTGATCTTTACATTTAAATATGCATAATATTTGCTGAGTGACAAACATAATCAGCAATTCTAGAAATCAAGACCTATTTTATATTCCAAATCAACAGTAAGGCACGAGAGGAAGAGGTGTGTATTTAAACCTCTCTGACCTTTCCTTGGTTCAAGATGGAATAAATGCATGATTTCACATGGGGAATATGGAGGTCATATAAACAGCCTATTAAACTCAATCATACACATAATAACCTGTTTTGTATTCCACCTCGTAGGTTAAATATCCAAATTTTAATTTCCAAATGGTCTTATGCAATCATCGCAATTACCATCCTATTCAACTGTAGAGGTAATTTAAACTGTGGGTTGCATCTCCATCACACAACCTATTTGTAATATGCAATTCTAGCTTAGATTCCAAGGATAAATATTACCCACCAAACAAATACAAGTTGAAGGTAATTCACAAATAATAGTTTGCAAAGGAAATAAACTACGTCTAGACGATATGATTAATAGAATTAGCTGAAGAAATACAAGAGTGAATAAAAGAATTCAGTAAGATGGCTGGATACAAGATAAATATACAGAAATCAATAGCTCTCCAACAAATCAATAATGTAAAAAGATCCCAAAATTTTATATATAGGCCTTTACAAAAACAGGTCTGGCTTTTATATAAGAGTAATACAAAACTGCTGCTTAGACACAAAAAATGACTTGCATGAATATGAACAAAAAATACTAGCTTTATTTGTAAATGTGATGTGCCAAACACTGAGGAACGTATCTTACAGATATCATTTACCTAAAATGATTCTTGCAGACCTTATAACATAGATGTTGTTTTTCTGTAATATACAGATGTGGAAACTAAACCTCAGAGGAGTAATTTTCCCATGATGAGAAAGTCAGCATGAGATCTTCAAAAGGTAAAATCTGATTGTGCAACTGCCCTGTTAAAAACCCTTCTCTGACTTTTGTTCTTAAAATGAAAACAAATCCTTGCAAAGCTTTGCTTGAAGGCCTTTGCTGTCTCTCCAGGCTTATTTCAAGCTACTTTTCCCTCCAACTCTGTGAAATGGAGGTTAACCCAGACTACTCTGACCCATCTAAGATAGGCAGACCCATATTGTTGAAGTGGAACATTTTCCCGAATTAGTTTTTAGAAGAAATACATTTCAAAGCTTTGCTGGCAAGGGGCAAAAAAATAACCCAAGGTGAAAATAGATTCGTCAAAAACAAAAAGGAAGAAAAGTTATGTGTGTTTTCACAAAGCGGAAAAAAACAAAACAGGGAAGAAATATGGACCATCCTCTCCTTCACTTGTGAATATCCATGTAAAAATCTAAATAGAATACCGACAAACAGAATCCAAAAGCAGTCATGTTCCATGATCAAGTGGGGATTCTCTCAGGAATGCAAGGATTCCTCTAAGTACACTCCCTATTAATATAATTCACCATGTTAGTAGAGTGAAAGAGATTATCATCTGTATAGGTAATAAAAGGCATTGATGGGGCACCTGGGAGGCTCAGTCGGCTAAGTGTCTGACTCTTAATTTTGACTCAGGTTGTGATCTCAGGATCATGTGATTGAACCCCATGCCAGGCTCTGTGCTGGGCATGGAGCCTGCTTAAGATTCTCTCTCTCCCTGTCCCTCTGCCCCTCCCTCTGTTCGTGCTTGCTTTCTCTCTCTCTCTCAAATAAATAAATAATTAAAAATAAAATAAAATAGCAATCTACACATTGTCAATAGATCTTAATTTCACAAACAGGTTAATATGGCAAAGTCAGAGAAAATAAGTGCAAAATCTGGATTTGAAAACCAGCAGGGGAGAATGTAAGTTACCTGAGAATGTGCAGACATTTTGAGATGGGCTTTGGATTCTGAGGCGAAAACGAATGGGGGTTCAAGCTGATGCACTCTGAATCCTGAGGGGGCCAAGAGAACACAGCTGATACTTGGGTAGGATACATAATAAAAGCATTGAAACAAGTATGATAGCAAGACATGTGCCAAGGGCCCAGGAACAGTATTAGCAAAGGTGCAGTGTTGTTGGGAGAAGATTCACAGATAGACAGCAAGGCAAAGGTATTCTGGCTGAGCCAAAAACATGGAGGCCTGAAAGATAGAGTGTTCTATGAAGTGTCAAGAGAAATGTCAGGGGCTAGACCTTGCTGGTGCCAACCAAAAATGGACAGCTACAACCTTCCAGACTCAGAAGTGGCCCAGAAGGACAGTGGTGAAGAATTCTCCAGTGGTCAGAACTTGGGCAGTACATCGGGGCCCAGAGAGAATTAGAAGCCTGGAGCTACACCAATACACAAGCAGTTGCCAATCATTTGGCTGGGTGGGGACGTTCTTAGAAAGGAAGGCTAGTGACAGGGAGACCTGTAGGAAGTATATATGGAGGGACAACTTGGAGTAGACTCAGAGTGATCCTGTGAGACATAAATCCATGGTAGAGAGGGTTCTCAGTAATCTGATGGGCAAGATGGCGCACTCTCTGGCTGTCATTCAGCCCTTCCCCACGCCCCCCACCCCGGCCCCCAATCCCTGTGCTTGCTCAATGGGTCCATGTGCAAACTGACCAGGGTGGCAGGGATGGAGGCCATGCATGGGTTCAACAACATGGACTTCTCCGCACCAATGTTAACCAGGTGCTTAATCGACCAACAGTGAAGACCAGCACGGAAGCTCAGCAGTTCACCATTCCCTTCAGGGAAGAGCCAGCCATCTCATGGCAAGACGAGTACTAGATCCCCTCCATTGCAGATGGGGCAGAGATTCAGCCTCACTGCAACAAACACATGCTCTGCACATGGGTATTGTCCCTCTCCACAGTGTTTCTGCAGGTACCACCATGCATGGGTTCATAGCATACCCTATCCCAGGTCATGACATTTCCCCTGATATCGATTGCTCCAGATCAAGAAATATGCTTCACCACAAAATAGATGCATCCATGGCCTCATGCCCATGGAATTCACTGGTATGCCAGGCACCCCTCATCTAGGTACAGCTGGCCTCGTAGGATGGAGAAATGGCCTACAGAAGGCTTAGTTACAAAGCCACTGAGGAGGCAACAGCCAGCAAGGATGGGGTTCTGTCTGTGGAAGGCAATATATGCTTGGATTCAGCAACCAACTCGTGGTGCTGTTTCTTCACCTGGGGCCAGGAATCAAGGGGTGAAGGTGGGAGTATCTCTTCTCACTCTCACATCCACTTGCAGGATTTTTGCTCCCCGTCCTAGCAAATCTGAGCTCTGCAGCTCTGGAGATCTGAGTTCCAAGGGGACAGCGCTTCCACCAGGATACACAACAGTAGTTAAATGAGTTAGAAAATGAGAGTACTATCTGGACATTTTGGATTTCTTATGCCACTGAACTAACAAGCAAAGAAGGAAGCATCTCTACTGGCAGAGACTGGTCCCAATCATGAAGGGAACATGGGGTTGTTGCCATACCATAGCAGCAGGAGGACTTGTCTGGACCAGAAGATTCTCTGGGGTTTCTCTCAGCATTTCCGTAACAGCATCATTAAAAATAGGGGTTGAGAATTCCAACCCTTGGGAAATCAAAGTTTGAATTATACCACCTGGTAAAGAATGGAACCAGCTGAGCTCTTGGCTGAGGACAAAGGAAATAGGAGATGGGGAGGAGCAGAATGAATGCACACTAACAACATCACAGTTACAGAAGCAGGAACTATAGAACTATGCAGAACTTCTTCCTTGCTTGGGGAGGGGTGTGTGTGTGCATGTGTGCACACTCGCATGTAGGCTCTCTTCTCTTCTTCCATAATATCTTCTACAAATCGTGGTAGGGCAGTTAATTCACAAGTTAGTCATGAAGTAATAGATTATTCTGATGAGACTATGACTGGTTTTGGAGAGTAATGAACATCACCCCGAAATGGACATAATGACCGTTGTGACTTTGAGTCTGCTCATTTTGGGGAGCGTGTGTTGTTAGGTGGAAGCATCGAGCTGTGTTGTTGGTGGAAGTTCAAATACATGTAGAAGGTATGGATGAATCCCAAGTAGCCAAAGAATGGGTTGTGCTAGCTTTTCAGCTATTGTATTTCAACTCCGAGCCCGTGTTTCCATACTCTGCTTTGCGATGCTGGGGCCAGGACCTTGCAAGCACATTTCTTCTTCGTTGCTCCTCCTGCTTGGCCTCTGCCACTATGGGGACCAACAGGCTGCAGGAGCAGGAGGGGACATGCTCCTTCCTGTTGCTGCTTCCAATTCCATCAGCCTCATCACCCCAGCAATGCTTTTTTGCATCGGCAATGGCGGTTTATCCCAAAATAAATTCCAGCTGGTTATGGTTTGCAGGGTTTTCAACAGTTATAGAAGCAGCCTCCTTGCATCCCCTCAGTGACACCAACACCAGCTCCAAGTCATTCCTTCTTTGGAGGTCTGAAGCTTCAATTCTGCAGGGCCTCTTCTCCAAACTTCTAAGTTTTAGTAATTCTAAGCTTTTCCCTTTGTTCTTTCAGCCCTCGGGGTAGATGCTTCTGGCAGGTTCTTCCTCCAGGATATCTTACTCTTCTCTTTTTTCCTTTTCAGGGCCTCATTTTGCATCACTCCTTTATATAAAATTACAGGTGGGTAAACTTTTCATAAACAGCTTGATAGTAAATGTTTTGGATTTGTGGGTCCTACAGTCTCTGTTGTAACTACTCCCCTCTGCTATCTTTTGGCCTAAAAGCAGCCATAGTCTGAACACTTAAATGTATGGATGTTGCTGTGTCCCAGTAAAACTTTATTTGCAAAAGCAGGGAATGGACTGGATTTGACCCACCCATCTTAAATTATTCTGTGCAAGTAACTAGTGTGTTTCTCTTTCTCCTGCCTGGACCCAGATTGACATAGTGGGCATGAGTCTTATCATATTCTAGTGAAACGTTCTGAGAAGGGTTCTGATCCTATGTCAGAACAATCAGAGCCAATGACATAGTTGAGAGAGTTCTTACTGCTGCCTAAGAAATGATATTCTTACCCTCAGGACTCAAAGCTAAAAAATAAGTTTTCATGGAGCTACTGACAGTCATTCTAGCCGCAAGAGGGGAGAGTCTATCTGAGAATGGAGCCAATACAGGGAAAAGTTCATTGGGGAATATAGAGCCTTGTTCGGATGAGATCATTAAACACCTAGATCCAGCCATGCCTGAAGCCTATGGCTTAAGTTTAAGAGTCATAAATTACCTTTTGTCTTAAGCATTTTGACTTCAGTTTCTGTAACTTGCAGCTCAAGGAATTTTGATGAATACAGAAGCACAAATAGACAGGAAAACACAACGGGGCTAAAATCTCTTAGATTACCATGATTAATTCATTCATTTAACAAATACACATGAAGTGCCTAAGTTTGTCAAGCATTCTGTAGAGGTAAAATATATAGCCCCAGTCTTTAGCAATTAGTGGATCGTTTTAGAAAAATACTGCTCAAGCCTTCCAACATGGAGCATTTTTACAACAAAGGCAATTAATCAAGTCCTGGTGCTTGACTTAAAAAAGAAAAAGAAAAAGAAAGAAAGCATTTGAAGGAAAGATTGCACCCTAGCCCAATAATTACTGCAAATCTCAGTCTGAATTCATGTGTTTAAGAAATCGAGCTTTCTTTATTTTCTATAACTCTGCTTAATTTCTATTTCAAGCCTCATTCCTTTCACCTGAAGGTCTTAGGTTCTTCCCTACTCCTACCTCCAAGGTTATGGTAAGGTTCTACTGGTTTTTCATTGTGCCAGTTCATCAAGGAGGACAGAGGTCTATGTTCATTGATCCACAAAGAGCACACATGAAGCTTACCTTGTTTCAGTCTATTAGCCCCTTCAGGTCTGTGGCAGGCACTGCTAATTGCTTTCCAAATATCCATCTTCCTTTCTTCCTTAGTAAGAGAACTCCATTATAAATGCTAAGCTCCCCAGTCTCCCTTTCAGCTAGATACAGCCATGTGACTAAGTTCTAGCTAGTGAGGTATAAGTAGATGTATCATAAGTGACTTCTGGACAGATCTTTCGAAAGGAGTTGCTTTGCCTGGGGGAAGCCTTCTTTCAACCTTCCTCCTGCCAAAAATGCAGATGTGTTGGCTGGTGCCCTCGCAACCACCTTGGAATATGGGGGCAACCTTGAGAAAGGAAACCATAAAGTGAGGGTAGAGGAACAAAAAGATAGAAATCCCTGATCACTTTGTGTCACCGGCATGACAGCTCTGGACTGCTTGCCTCTAGTCTTCTCTGTGTTTGTTTAAACCACTTTGTGGACTGCTTAAGCCACAATATTAGGAGACAGTGGTCTCTGTTGCTCACAGGCATAAGCAATTCATGCTTCAAAATCTACTAGTTCTCTCTGCTGTTCTGCCAGTTCAGAAGCCCAGGAATGTATACGAGGCCCCCTTCCTATGTCTGGGGAAAAGCCCTCTGTGGTCAAACCCTGTTCTTATTAATGGGTTCAGGATTTTGAAGTGGGAGAGAGGAAAAGGAAATGAGAGTGCCACAAACACAGCCCCAGCCACACAGAGAGCCAACTCACTGCTTAACTGGGGGCGGAGGGAGAGGAACCAGGAGACAAAAAGAAAACAGCACACATCTCAAAAGCATGATCCGACAACACACAGTTTCTGAGTAGGTTTTGCAAACCATTCCTCAACCTTCCTCTGAAAGCATTAATATTTCCTGCTTTTTTTTTTTTACCCTAGCAACAGTTTCTGCGCGATAACACTTCTACAAAAAGTTGTAAGTTTCCATCTAATAAACACTGCCAATTGAGAAATTCATAATACATGAAAGCAACCCTGAAGGCCATGAAATCAGATGGATTTGGAGTAATACCATAAGCCTTGTTGCGAAGAAAAATAGTCGTCAAGCTGATCTTTGAAGTAAAGAAAATAATGAAAGCGAGTGAACACGGTCTGGGAAAATTAGAACGGATTATCCTCCCCCGGATGGGATGATTAAATATGCTAACACACACAGAATTCGGCTCTTGGCTCCCCGGGCCCCTGTGCACCATGAATCTGTACTTTGTTTTAGGAAACCTGTGTTTGTTGGGGAATGTTTTAAATGATCAAGGAGCAGAGATGTGCAGGGTGACAAACAAAGCAACTTAAGCTCCATATTTTATTGTGAATCCGGCCTGACTTACAAGTCACACTGAGCTTCGAATCAAAGCAGGAAACAGGAAGAGAGAGTTTGCAAATAGCATAAATCATTAATAGGGGAGAGCTTCAAGGGATGAATTCTTCAGGAGTGTCAAAAACCTTGCAGCCCTTTCACAGATTGCACGCAGAGGTTGCGTGTTTTTCTGTTTCTCTTCCTCGAGACCCTTGCTAAGAAATATTTAAGGGAGTGCGAGGGTCAAAGTCATCTCAGGTGAGGACCAGGAGTTACCCCTTCACAAAGGCTCCAGAAAACAACCGGTAAGGCAAGTGGTTTGTTTTGAAGTAACTTACGACGGCATGGTAATTTCTTCCCGCCTGGCTTCCGTGAATGCCAGGTCCCCGGAAGCTGTGATACTCACATAAAGGTTTACTTTGCCGTTTGCTATTTAAGTTCAATCAGTGAGTGTACCTGTTTAGCAAGACTCTTGTGCATTCGCTTTGGTGCCTTAATTCTGAAATCAGTAGTTAACCAACTGCAGGTTTTGCTTTGAGCTCATTTCAGTTTTGTAGCAGCTCAATTAAAAAAAAAAACAAAAGGTAGGAAAGAAAGAATAAAGTTTGAATCAGTAATATGGAAGCCTTCTCAAGAAGAAACTATATATGTTAATAAGATATTAATATCTCCAAGGGAACAGACGGAGTTCACACTGGTTCATCCGCCAGCCTCCTCTTGTTTCAATAACTGCTTCAGCCCAAGGTCTAGAGTAGGAATTCGTCATTGGCATTTTTCAGGTGAGGATCCCAAGACCAAGACACTCATGTGAAGCCACAGAACCACCTCAGATGGGATGGACTGGGGTGCAACTCAGTCTCCACCAGGTTGCAAACACTGCACCCTTTTTACTCACCGAGGGTAATAGTTACCTCTGATTGTGCTCCTTGTGCCTGGGTCAGTGATGCTCAAAACGGGGGAGAGAGGAAGGGTGCGAGAGAGGGAGGGAGGGAAAGTCACTAGAGAGTCTAATTTCATTTCTACACTTCAGAAAGAGAAATGAAGATTTGACATCTGATTAATTCGGTCTAGGTAAACAGCTCCAAAGGGCCTTGGCTGAATACTATGGTTCTCAAAACGTGGTCCCCGGATGTAAGGCACCATCGTCACCGGAGAACTTGCTAGAAATGCCGACTCTGGCGTCACCCCGGAGCTACTGAATCTGAAACTCTGGAGGTCACGTGAGTCCTAACAAGCCTACCTGGTAATTCGAATGCACAAGTCTGAGAACCAGACTTGGAGTGGCTTTGGGAGAAGTCTGGCCCTGCCTCCGTAAGCTGTCTGAACTTGGACAAGTCCTTTAACCCCTCTGAGGCTTAATTTCTTGAGGTGTTAGAATAAAGAGAATGAGTACTCCTCAAGAGAAACGAGGGACTGAGAGACTGTCACAGGCCAGAAGAGCTTGGGGAACATCATGGCAGCATGCAGTGTTGAATGGGATCCCATGAATGGGATCCTGGATCAGGGGGAGGACAGCCAGAGGTTGAATGTATGTGTTCCCCTCAAATTCATACATGGCACCTAACCCCTAACATGATGGTATCAGGAGTGGGGGGCCTTTGGGAGGTGAGGAGATCACAAAGGGGAAGCCCCCATGAATGGGATTAGCGTCCTGATAAAAGAGATCCCAGAGACCTGCCTCATCCCTTCCAACCAGTAAGAACACAGAGACACCATCTGTGAACCAGGAGGCAGGCTCTCACCAGACCAAATCTGCCAGCCCCTCGATCTTGCCTTCCAGCCTCCTGAACTGTGAGAAATAAATCTTCATGGTTTAAGCCTCCCAATCATGGTATTTTTATTATAGCAGCCCAAATGGACCAAGACAAGGCCACTGGTGCGACTCGTTGGATAGAGTCTGGATTTGGTGAACAGTACCCTAACAAGGTCACTTGCTTCATTTTGACCCATGCACCCCAGTAAGATAAGAGATTGACAAGGGGGTAAACTGGGGGATCCTAGAATCAGTGTGCTCTCTTTGCAACTTTTCTCCAAATCTTGAAACTATTCTAAAATTAGCAAGAAAATAGAATGCCACCTAACTTTCAGACATCTTGTGATGCATGAAGGTAATACCTAAGTGAAGGGCTCCACGGGGAAGAGCTGGGATTGAACCGGCTTCACCCTGGGCTGCAGAAAGCCTCTCTCTCCCCACTGGTGCTTTTCAAGGAACATCACTATGGGGAACAGAGTAGGCGCGGTAGCTTTTCCTCTCATCCTGACGTCCCTCCTCCCCCTCCTGCCAACTCCCCTCCCAGGAAGAGAGACGCACAAGCCTTCTCCCGCACCACTCTGGTGACTTTTTAGTAGCACGGACCAAGATTTATTGTCAACAGCCCAGTCCGTAACAGCTGTTTGCATTCTTTATCCTCCATTGCCTCTTGAATGTCAAGTCTCTTAGCTGAAAGAGCATCCTTCATTTGGCACTGCTTGTTTTATGAATTATTTGTGCATGGCGGCGTTACCAGCTCAGCTGCCCATCCTCAGCTTCCAGGCCTCCTGCCCCGGACACAGATACAAAAGAAATGGCAGATTAATTCCAGCTAGCACGGCGTGCAAGCCGATTAATTTCGCGCACATTTGACTGTCCATAACCGCTATCCGGGTGGAGGCTCTGCGTTTCCCTCTGGCCTCGCTTTGTAAATATGCAGCAGTCGGACTGGAATTTGTCTCGTTGCACATCCCCTTCGGAGCTGCGCTGGGGGAGGTACACCCCAGCGGCGCCCTAAAGCCGCCTTTTCTCCCTTTTACAAGTGTGTTTCATAGAGCTGACCCTTGTTCCTCATTTGTAATCTTTCCTAGGTGGGCTAGCTAAATAAATTCAACACCCACAAGGTGCACATTTGTCACCGAAAGGTGACGGCTAAAGCACGGCACCATCACAGTGAGAAAGCAGGGGTTGGGTGGGGGGAGAGCAGACCCGAGGGCATTTGCTTCCCCATCAGAATAAGAACAATGAGGCACCTTGAAGAACCCTAGTTGGAGCTTGTTGCGTGAAGTCCACAATACTACCTGATTTTTTTTTTCTTCTGCAGTTTGGTTTGGTTTGGTTTTTCATACATAGATCTGTTCTGACTGTGCTACCATGAGTAAAAATGTATACCCAACGCAAACACTGATTTATCACTGGGCCACATAAAATATGATCTCCAGTATATCTCTTTCCAGACGTCTTTCCCTCCCCCATCTTGTCCCCGCCCCTGGGCTCTCTTTAAAGGGAAGGAAAATATGCCAAAGCACAGCCAAGGATTTCAGCGTGGAATGGCCCAGCGTCTGGATAGTGATGTGTCTATCTACCCAGCAGGAAGTTTCCAGCAAAGATCAGCAGAGAGCGACCATTCTGAACTAAGGATTTAGACTCAGGGGTTGGAGCTATTGGCCTTCCCATTGACAATGAAAAAGCAAGGGATTTACAAAGCCAAGTGTTCTTGTCCTCTGAGACCTTCCTGATTCCATAATCCATAATCATGGCCACGCGTCCTGAGCCATTGGTCCAAGTGCTCCTTGGGTAGCAACTCCTCATAACTCCAAAAGGTAGAGACTCCTGTTATTGCCATTCTACAGATGAGGAAGTGGAAGCCCAGAGAGGTTGAGGACGTCTCCCGGAAACACACAGCTAGGGATGGTGGATGCAGGATTCAAACTCAAGCAGTCTACACATGTCTTTCCTCAGGAAGCCTGCCTGTCCTGAGCTTTCAATCCAAGAGTCTCAAGCTGTGGGAGAAGCTGAGGTGAGGGCAGGGAAGGTAAATTCCCCAGCACGCTGGAAAGAAAACGAATCAATTTCTACACAAAGCAAGCATCAGACAAGGAAGCAAAACGCTGGCTCAAAAAGAATCTTTTCTTTAAAAAAAAAAAAAAAACACAAAAAAAACTACTTTTTTTTTTTTTTGATTAGTAGAACAAGAGGGAAATTAAAGCTGTACAAAGAGCCCAGGTTGGCTACAGTGATTACAGCCAACAGATTTTTTTTTTCTTTCTTTTCTTTAGTATTAAACAAATTAATAGATAAAGCCAACTATGGCAAATTGCACAAAATGTCATGAGAGGAGCAATATTCTGCGTCTTCCCAAGCCTTTGTGCTGTTCTTTCTGCCAGGAATACCTTTCTTTCCCTCTCATTTAATCAGCTCGCTCTCACCCCAAAGACCCCACTTAGACACGGCCTGCTGTATGGTTTGCCCCAACCCTCCTCTCTGTGCTTCCTAAAGACTCCGATTTCATCCCCTCTGTTGTACACATCATGCAAACACAAACTGCAAACTCAAAACCCAAATGGCAAACCCAAACTCCAATTGCAAACTCAAAACTCGCTCAGACAGGGACCGAGCACGAGTGAACAAAGTAGCTGAGGCCTAGGACAGTAGGGGGCGATGGGGAGCGGGGAACTGGACACAAAGTGCCCTCCTAAAGGGAGGAGCCATCACTCAGCTCCCAGTAAGCCTCGCCATAAGTGCGTACTACCCCTAGTTATTGACAAATACGCGGAGTTGTGTTCAAGAGAAGCCAGTTGTGATGGTTAATTTTGTGTGTCAACTTGATTGGGCTAAAGGATGCCCAGAGAGTAGGTAAAACATTATTTCTGGGTGTGTCCGTGAGGGTGTTTCTGAAAGAGATTAGCATTTGAATCATCGGACTGAATAAAGATCACCCTCGACAGTGTGGTGGGCATCATCCGACCCAGTGGGGCCCCAAATAGAACAAAATGGTAGAGGGAGGGTGGATTTGCTCTCTCTGCTGGAGCTGGGACATCCAGATCTCCTGCCCTCGGGCATTGGCACGCCCCGCTCTGGGGCCGTCCAGACTCAGACTGGGATTTAGTACCGTTGGCTCACCTGGTTCTTGGGCCTTTGGGTTTGGACTAGAACTACACCACCAGCCACCCTGTACCTCCGGCTTGCAGACAGCCGACTATGGGACCCCTCAGCCTCCATAATCCCATGAGCCAGTCCCTCCTATAAACCTCTCTCTATACATTTGCATATATATCCTATTGGTCCTGTTTCTCTGGAGATCCCTGACAAAGACACCAGTAATCCAGAGTTTTGTGGGGGAAAAAACCCTCAGTTTTTAAATATTGGCACTTAACTTTTTTAATGTTTTAAATACTATGCAGGCCACCAATAATCTCTACCTACTGGTTACTTGCTTCTGTGCTTGCCTCAAAAACTAAGTATTAAGCCTTTTACGGGTTCAACAGGAGTTGAAAAGACAGACATGTTGAAATCATGATGTTGCCCCTCGCCAGGCTGAGTGACCTTCAGTACATGACTTAACCTCTCTGTGCCTCAGTGTTCTCCTCCTTCATAAATTTGGAGGAATAATAAGACTATGTCCTAGAGTTGTTGTGAGAAGTCCGCTAGCTAATATGAGTCAAGTACTTAGAATATTGCTTTGCACAGGGTATGTGCTTATTAAGCTTTATTTATGACCATCATCATATCTTTATATTCTCAGTACCTAGCACAAAACTTGACACATAACTGTTGTGTATTTGATGTTTATGAGGCAAAATAATATTCCTATCATGAGCTAAAAATAAAATGTTGAAATAATCAGGCAGATAGGAAATTTCAAGTCTGATACATGTCTTCCAATCTCCTCAAGATCTCCCAGGTTGATTGGGTCTGTGGTCAGATGTCTTTCCGGATAATCAAATAAGAACACATTTGTTAAACGAAGTTATCTCTAGAACTTGGACCTGTTACAGCTCTCTTTTAATAAACCTGTAGGTGATGATGATAGAGAACTAACTAGCAAGGTGCCTTGCTAAACTACTCACCTTCCCAGACTCCTTTGCAGCTAGAGGTGGCTACGTGGTACCATTCCAACCAGTGAGAGCTGGATGAACATCCCTGGGTAAAGGTGCCCCTTCCCAAGGCAAAGATTCTCAAGGAGAAAGTGGGTTTTGCCCTTCACCCTTTATCCCCCCTTCTTTCTCCTTGGAATGTAGAAATCATACCCGGAAGTGCAGCAGGCCTTTTAGGACCCTGAGGACAAAACCCACACACAAGAGTTTGCAGAGCAAGAAAATAGAAGGAGTCTGGTTTGGGATGACTTCCTTGAGCAGCTGTACAATCGTGCTTGTTCTGAATTTGCTCCATTGTGATTAATACCACTGGGAACAATCTGAGCATAGTACAAATGTCACTTTTGCTGGTATGTAATTTCATCCATGAGAAACACCAGATAAATGCAGAAGACTGCACCCGGTTGAACTGAACCATGCACCTGTCCCATTCCCATTTCCACAAACAAACTTCAGCCCTTTTTCAAGACAAAGTGCCATATTTATTATACTACTACTGTATTTCTTAACCATTTAACATGTATAAAAAACATGCTCCTGGGGTGCCTGGGTGGCTCAGTCAGTAAAGCATCTGCCTTCGGCTCAGGTCATGATCTCAGGGTCCTGGGATCGAGTCCTGGGTCGGGCTTCCTGCTCAGCGGGGAATCTACTGCTCCCTTTGCCTCTGCTCCTCCCCCCACTCATGTTTTTTCTCTCTCTCTCTCAAATAAATAATCTTTGTTAAAAAATATGTTACTGTTTTCATTGAGTTTTTATCTTGTAGATGTATCCCTAATGATGGTTTTGAACATTGTGTCCCAACCCCATCTTTCCCATAAACCTGTGGTCTCTACAGTTCCATTTTGCAGAACACAGTGATTTTTAGTGCCAATGTCCTAGGGGAGTAGAACTGACTGTACTATCTCTGGACTGCTTACCTCTGGGCTCTTGTCACATTAAAAAAAAAAAAACAAAGTTATCATGTTTAAACCACGATTTGTTACACACAACCAGTACACTTTTCATAAAATCTAGAATTAGCACTTCTGAGGTTTGTCAAGCGTGCCAAAGGATATTATTCCAGGTTTGTTTGGAATCCCAGACTGCTCAGGCCAAAATGTCCAGGTGTCTTTGGATAAAGCTTCCTCTATCTTCCCTACCACTAACCCTGACCACATGCAGAATGTGGGACACAACTGTGCTATGTTGAGGAGGGGAACCACTTGGGGAGAGAGAACTCTGGAAGCTCTCCTCACTTGGAACTTAAAAAATTCTTTGTGAAAGCCTCTCTCTGTAAGTAAGGCTTGGGCAGGGCGTTTTGTGAACCCCGTGTTGGGAGAGGTTTAGAATTCTTCCCCAAGTGGTGAAGGGTGCTCCCCAGATGATCCGGGGTGCATGAGGCATTTCTTACTCCTGCCACCACTCTGTCCCCCACCGCCGCAGATGCTGGTGACCTAAGAGTTGTACCAAGGAGACTTCTAAAATGGGGTTTTCATCAGGGGTTCCATTTTTCAGTAACACAGTGAAAACCTGCCTGTGACAGGAGGTTCACAGGATGGTCCCTGACCTCACTGCCCTCAATCCCATGTCCTCAGAGCTGGGTTAAAGTCTTAAGCATTCCTGGTGGGTGGCATCTGCCTAATCTCCTCAGGTCAGAGATGCCTCCCCGGCACCAAAAGCCATCAGGAAATATATCTTTATAGCTCTTGTTCCTGTTTCTCATCAGTTGGGGAATAAGACAAGGAGACATTTGGGGTTTTGTAAGAATGAACATGGCGGAGTTTTAGAAGTTCGAGACAAGTCCTCATGAACGACACATGCTGAATCTTTGAGTGAACTTTCCAGCCCAGCTTTGAGCTCCACGTGTGGCCAACAGTGTCCAGGTTGTATAAATAGGCCAGTCGCTTTATCCCTCATCTCTGTGGTCTTTGTCTTAATTTACAGCGCAGGGGCTACGGTGGAGGACTGGGGCCTGGGAGCAGACAGAATCATGACCGAAGTGTGAAAACAAAGCTGTTCACGTCCTGCCCCCGGATGCTGCCCCACCAGCTTCTCCCTGCTCATGGGCCGTCCCTCGCCTCCCGCCCCCCAACGCACCAGCGAAACAAGGCAGAAGTGAAATGATGGGCACGATTAGCCCCCCTGTGCTGCTCCATTTGAAGCGGGTTATTCCTCAAGAGGCAGAGCGTGTCCCTGATGGTCAGGAAAGCCTGCCCAGGCCTGCCAGCCTCAGTGGTTTGAGAGACACAGACACACATGCAAAAGGGAAGCATGCTGAGAGCTGACGAAGCCGTTGGCCCTCAAGCGTCCTCTAGCCATCAACTCTGATTCAAGTCTCTCTGAGGGACGAGAGAGGACAGCCTGCAGCCTCCTTCCCGAAGAGGCTCCAGGCGAGCCCACTCTCACAAGTGGGTGGTCGAGGAGTCGGTGATTTTCCCGTTGAGGTGAGGGCGGAGAAGGGAAACCATTCTCCCCGCCTTCCTATGAAGTCTCTGGTTGGATACCCAGCATCTCCCTGGGAACTGAGTGACAGGAGCCTGAACTTGGGGGACGCAATGGCCCCACGAGCTGTCCGGAGCTTGCAAGCAACCCCGCTGCTGGTGGGATTTGTTCTGGGAGCTAGGGATGGGGAAAGGGGGCTGTGCCCACACAAACCAAACTCATCTGTGAACAGTTTCACGTAAGAGCCGTTCCTGAATAAAGCCTGACTATTGATTTCATTTAAAAAAATGATAAAACATCTGTTCAGAGAGGATGATAACAAAAAGATTTAAGAGACCCAATTTCGGCTCAATAATGACAGAAAATCAGTGGCCGGTGTTTCAAATGGATACATCAAAAAGTAGAAGATAATCATATGCATATTGTTTAGAAATGCGGCGATAAGGAGGACACTTGTACAAGCATTCTAGAACCTCTGCTGCACAATCTTTTAAATCTGTTTGTGAAGCTGCACGTACAGGGCAGATCTCTTGTTAACATGGCACTAGGACCCTTCTCAAGTGGCTCATCAAAGACCCACCCACAGCGTCCTCTCCACTCTTTCTGGAATATGCCTGTTTTACATCCACGATTTTCCTTAGACCTGGAAATTGCTTCCCCCATTTCTCCGTCAAGAGAATCCTATTCAAATCCTCCTTCCCCAGGCAAGTTCATCACTTCTCCTTCTAGTTCCCATAAGATGGCACTCATTCCTCAGTTTAGTAGTCCACGACTCTCCTGGACTATCATCACATCCCAGTAGCCACAGGATGAGCCACAGCTCTCGGAAAGGCAGGTGAAGCAAGCCCAGCCAATCAGAGCCAATGAGAGGCAGTGCCGACACACTCCTGGGAAACGTGGGGAAATAACCTCTTGCCAGTGAAGTTGCTGAAAGAGAAGAAAATGGGCTTACCACTCCTGGCAGTCCTCCTGTCCTCAACGGAAGAAACCTGAGTGAGTGAGACCAATGCAGATGAAAGCCAAGTAGAGAGATAAAGAGGGATGTGTTCTATTATTTTTACTTACTTTTATCATTTTTTATTTTTATTATTGTGGCAAAATACACACAACGTAAAATAAAATTCACCGTTGTGACCATTTAAGGTGTACGACACACTCTTACAAATGGGTGGTGATACCTCTTTGAGACCCTGTTTTCATTTCCTTTGGATATATATCCGCAAGTGGGATTGTTGGATCATATGGTAGTTCTAACTTTTTTTTTTTTAAGATTTTATTTATTTATTTGAAAGAGAGAGAATGAGAGACAGAGAGCACGAGAGGGAAGCGGGTCAGAGGGAGGAGCAGACCCCCCGCTGAGCAGGGAGCCCGATGCGGGACTCGATCCCGGGACTCCAGGACCATGACCTGAGCTGAAGGCAGTCGCTTAACCAACTGAGCCACCCAGGCGCCCGGTAGTTCTAACTTTTTGAGGAACCTCCACACTGTTTCCAATACTGGCCACACCAATTTACATTCCACCAGTAGTACACAGGGTTCCTTTCTCCACATCCTCACCAACACCTGTTCTATGTTTTTATTATTATTATTATTATTATTATTATTATTATTATTATTATTACCATCCTAGCAGGTGTGAAGTTGTATTTAATTGTGGTCTTGATTTGCATTTCCCTATTGACTAAAGATATCAAGGATGTTTTCATGTGCTTTTTTGCCATTTGGATATCTTCTCTAGAGAAATATCCTATTCAGGTTTTTTGCCTATTTTTTTAATGGGGTTCTTTGGAGAGACACATTTTGATGATGTCATCTGAGCCCTAGATCCAGCTGTGTGACTTTGGAGTCTTGCCCTTTTCAGTTATAGGAGTCAATAAATGCCCTTCTCTGTTTGAGTCATGTTCCATGTGTCTCTGTCACTCACAACCAAAAGCTCCTGACAAATAGGTTGAGTCCAGGGCACAAGCCTGGATTCAGATCTACCACTTACATGACCAAATAGCAACTCATAAAATAAATTGCTCTTACAGTTGTGTTTATTTCTCCCAGAACTTTTTTTTTAATCAATGACCAAATTTTAAAAGTTAGGGAGTGCTTTTTAGGGCAATGAAAATGATCTGTATGATACAATAATGATAGTTTTATGTCATTATGTTTTTATCCAAACTCATGAAATATATAGCAAGAGTGAACCCTAAGGTAAACTGTGGACACTGGGTGATGATGATGTGTCCATGTAGGTTCATCCTAACTAAAAAATGTACCACTCTGGTAAGTGATGTTGGTAATGAGGGAGGCTATGCATGTGTGGGGGCAGGGGAAATCTCTGTGCCCTCCTCTCAATTTTGTTGTAAACTTAAAACTGCCCTAATTAGAGTTGCAGTGAAAATCCAATCAGCCAGTGTGGACCAGGAATGGTTTCCTAAAGGTATATCAAGCATGCTCTGTTTATTAGAGTCCTACCTTTCCCATTTCATTCATGGACCTTTCCTGCATGGTCCTTGCAGGATCTTGAATTTGCAATTACTGACTTAAAAGATGTGTGGATTTAGCCAAGTCCCTTACCCTCCTTAATTTTCTCAATGGTTAAAGTGAGAGTGATAATAATATATACACTGCAGGTTAATATGT
Source organism: Mirounga leonina (assembly GCF_011800145.1). Taxonomy (NCBI): domain Eukaryota; kingdom Metazoa; phylum Chordata; class Mammalia; order Carnivora; family Phocidae; genus Mirounga; species Mirounga leonina. The sequence goes on from NW_023270453.1 coordinate 32,375,042, forward strand.
AGTTTAGTTACCAGATAATAATAGTTATTATTGCTATTTTAAAATTATTATCATTATTGATGATAGTCATTGTGGCAAATTCTTAGGGTGCCCTCCATCATCCCCACCTCCTCATGCTCATGTCCTGTGTGTTTTCGTCCCTTTAAGTATAAGCATAACCTGTGACTTGCTCCTAACCGATAGAATATAGCAAAGTTAACAAGCTACACATGATTACATTACATAAGATTTTAGCACCTGTCTTGCTAGATTCTCTCCCTCCTTTGTTGGCTTTAAGGAAGCTAACATATCTTGGGAAGCTCCATGTTGAAAGGAACAACAGGTGGCCCCTAGGAACTGAAAACAAGAAACTAAAACCCTTAGTCCCATAGAAGAGAACTGGGTTCTTCCAGCAATCATTCATGCTTGGAAACAGATCCTTCCCCGGTCCAGCCTCAGATGAAATCAGAGCCCCACCTGATACTTTGAGCACAGTGTCACCGAAGACCCTGTCATGCAGCGTCCAGACTCCTGAACACAGAGAAACTGTGAGATAATAAATGTGAGTTGTTTTAAGCTCCTAAGCTCATGGAAATATGGCTATGCAACAAAAGTTAACTAATACATTAACTATTAATGTCCTACTTATTAATACATAAGTATTAAGTAATAAGCCATTAAGTATTAATGTACATTAAGTAGCAGGAAGATTATGGAAGAGATGGTCTGGAGAAAAAGCAAGAGAAAAGTGACTTGTAGTTGGTTCCTAATCATTCCAGAACAGTGACCAATCATGCAGACAAAACCACAAAAAGTTTCATTTCCCCATTTTCCAGGGATGGTTTGCCTCCTTTCTGCTTCTCCCAAACAAACACTGCTTTTGGCTGTCAGAGAAGTTTCATGCAAATGAGACATCCCACGGGAAAGAATGGATGATCCCAGGGTCGGAGACCAAAGAAGAAATCTTACTCAGTGGATCCTAACCAAGGTGCTTATGAAATGAATATTTCAAGGCCCAATTTATAAAATGCCCAGTTGAGACTTGATAAAGTGCATCTCTAGAGACAGGAAAGAGAGGGAGAGTCCCAATCTTGCAGCCGCTGTAAAACCATATGTGAAGCCATAAGTGAGGAGATGAATGAGTCCTCACCGCCATAAATACATTTTTTCCCTTAGATGAGTCCTGGGGGACAGGAATCTGGTTATAATCGGATGTGTTGCAATATTGCTTTTCATTTACAATCACAGTACCGAGAAAATTAAAAGGAATAGCGTAAGGCTTGAGTGTGCTGGTGATTGAAAATGGTGCTCATCGATAGGCCAGCGACGGCAGCTCTTGCTACCCCACTGTTCCTCTCCATCGCTCGGCACCTGCTTGGTGGGGGAATGGGTACCCTGGCACGAGGCAGGCCCTGGGAAGTTGGAACTACCGTCCTTCCTTCTGCCAACATTCAAGACATGTTTTGCCCCTCTCAAACAGATTAGGACATAATCATCCCAGCTTAGGACTCCAGAGAAAAATAAAACTCTCATTTCTCCTGCCTCATCCCTGTCATCTTCCCTCCCACTTTTTCCACAATGGAGGACACGGCTGTTCTCGCCAGAACGTTGTTTTGCATGACATCCTCTCTGAATGCATTTACTAATCAGAGAGCGGATGTTAAAGGAAACAACATCTGGAAAATTCAGGGCACTCGGTGCCCAGTGCCTTGCAGGTGCTTAATAAATGGGGTGCTTCCTTCACACCTTCACTGTGCATTCATACCACTCCCTCCTGCCAACCCCAGCCTCACTCACATTCTCACTGAAAGGCTTCGGAACTGGTCCCTGACCCTCATCCAGCGGTTGTCAAAATGTCAAGTGTGGTCCCTAGACCAGCAACATCAGCATGACCTGAGAACATATAAGAAATGCAAGTTCTCGGGCTCCAGCCCAGAGCTCCTGAATCTGACACACCAAAGGTGAGGACTAGCCATCGGAGTTTTAACAAGCCCCCCGAGGGATCCAGAGGCAGCCTCCAACATGATGAGCACCATTCTAATCCCTTTTAATGCCTGATGGATCATCCACATCAATATCCTTTACCCCAAACTCTGGATTCACTGGAATTGTTTTTGAAAAGCCAGAAGGCCATTTGCCAGAGCTTAGAAATCTATTCGAGAAATTTCTCTTGCTAGCACAGGTTGCAAGAGGACTTCACTTGAACATCAGATATGACTTGTTGTTGAATTACTCTTCAGCTCCACTCTGTGGATCTTTTGTGCTTTGTACATACCTGCTTCCAGAAGCTTGCTGGTCAAGGTTTAACAACTGGCTCTCTGGGACAAAGACACCCTGGTGTGTAGCATTTGCCAATCTCTGAGGTCTAAGACTCCCATGGCGGCCCGTGTCAGCCTCCCAACATGATATCACCAAAAGCAGAGGTGGGAAAAGACACATACAACGGGTTCTCACAAGCCTGCCCCTGCTGGTTCCAGCACCCACTGCCTGCTGTCCAGCTAGGACCAGTATTTCTCGGGGTAGAGAATCTGTCTTCAGCTTCTTCGGCATTGCCCCCCAGGGTTCTGCTTGGGCAAAGGCCAATGTTTATGCCTCAACACTTAGGAAGGTAGGACACTTGACTCTGTCCCCCATGATTCTGTGTCCTTTCTGTTCATGCCAGCCCCATGGGGAAGAGGACTTGCTAACTGGAGGTAGCATCTTGAGACAGTCAGTGGGCCCCATCTTACTAGTCAGCTGGGTACTGGGATAAAGGCAGGAACCAGCTAGACCCTTCCTCTTCTGCCTCTGTGCCCATGTATGGTGGGCCTCCTTCCCACTTCCTGTTTCTCTTTCCATGTCATGGAGCAAAAAGACAAAGCAGCCCCTGGATCCTCCTCCAATGGCTGCTATGGTCTGTGGTCCTGGGGTGGCTCACACACCCAGCCATTCCCAACTCTAGGGAGTATGGTCCAGGAAGCGCTCTTGGACTCTCACACGCAAGCACACACACAAGCAAGAGAAGTCTAGTTCTGGGGGGATGGGGGAAGGAAGGTGCCAGGCACTGAGCCCACCATTAATACAGCCTGCACTTCACTTCTGTCTTTACCATCATCCTTGTGGGAATGGGGGGCAATCTCGGTCATGAACCCTGAAGCCCTAACCCCTGGCTCATTGCTCGGAAAATGGCAGGTACTTAGCTCTTTATGGAGTAAGAAGAGCCTGGGTTTGACTTCAGAGAGTCCTGAGTTCAAATCCCCATTTACCACTACGGGTCAAGGGTTCTTGAACAACCACTGACCTCTCTGCGTCTTGGTTCCCTCACCTAGAAAATGATAATAGTAAGAGCTACGTCTCTCAGAAGGGTTCGAATTGAATGAGATGATGTACATAAGGCAGCCAGTTTGGTGCCTGGTAAATGGTAGGCACCCCATAAATGAGACATAGTGTAAGTCGTGTTTCAAGGTGTCTTGGGCCAAAGGCTCAGCCCCTAGAGACCAGGCTCCACTGCCAACCGCCTCCCCAGGACAGCAGGCCCTCCAGGGGAGGCTGGGCCCCACGGAGGCCAGTTCCGCCCCCTATGCTAGCTGCAACGTGGCTCCCTCCGCCCCCAGCCAGGCCCCCTCAGGCCAAGTTCTCATCTACACAAAGTCATCTGCACTAAGGGGGCGGTTCCCTCACCCGCATAGCACCTCCTTCAGGACTGACAGCCAAGTGTATGTTCTCTCCCTCCCTGTTGGAGGGCTCCACGAATCAAGGGATGTGACTGAGCATTTGTCTCAGTGAACCTGACATTTAAAGATATCCTTCTAGGGGCGCCTGGGGGGCTCAGTCAGTTAAGCAACCGACTCTTGATTTTGGCTAAGGTCGTGATCTCAGGGTCTGAGATCAAGCCCCATGTTGGGCTCCATGCTGGGCGTGGCACCTGCTTGAGAGTCTCTCCCTCCCTCTCCCTCTGCCCACCACCCCCCCAACCGGCGCTCCTGCTCGCTCTCTCTCAAAAAAAAAAAAAAAAAAAAAGACATCCTTCCAGAATGGGGGAGTGGGGGGCCATGAGAATAACAGGCCCCTAAAGGGTGATGAGGCTGATATGCCAGCCTTTTTCTGGCAACTGAGATAAAGATAGGTTCTGGGGGCGCCTGGGTGGCTCAGGCACTGAGCATCTGCCTTCGGCTCAGGTCATGATCCCGGGGTCCTGGGATCGAGCCCCGCATCAGCCTCCCTGCTCAGCTGGGAGTCTGCTTCTCCCTCTCCCTCTGCTGCTCCCCTGCTTGTGCTCGCTCCCTCTCGTTTTAAATAAATAAATAAATAAATAAATAAATAAATAAATAAATAAATAA
>NW_023270453.1:32379349-32567710 GCF_011800145.1 Mirounga leonina
TAAATAAATAAATAAATAAATAAATAAATAAATAAATAAATAAATAAAATAAAATCTTAAAAAAAAAAAAGATAGATTCTGGCCCTTCCCCTTAGCGTGGACACAAGTCCTCTGGGATCGTGTTAAAATGCAGATTCTGATACAGTAAGTCTGGGGCAGAGCTTGAGATTCTGCGTTTCTCCCAAGCCCCCAGGTGAAGCCAAAACTGCACACCCCTTGAGCCACACTTCTAACAGTAAAGTGTTGGACAGTAATGAGCCCAGAGGCGGGGAGGCAGGGAATCCTGGCCTACAGGGGATAAAGCCCCAATCCACTGTCTTTCGAAACAAATGAGGTTCTCTAACACCTCACTGCGAGAGAAGCATTTAGGAAATTAAAAAAGCTTGGCTCCTTAATATAAAAACTGCAAGAAGATAAAGCTCAGCTTATTTGGGCTTTGATAATTCTGTCTTTTAAAAATGTGGTATGCAAATGCCATCCTTCCCTTCCCGGACTGCCGTCTTTCAGGACCATGACACAATATCGTCATAAATTATGGTTATTGTGATTTTGAATTTAATTGAGAATTTTCTTTTAAGTTTATACTCATGCTTAGAAGGAAAGGCAAGATCGATATATCATGCTCTTGTGTTTTATTGGTTAGGATTTAAATACATTTGTTCATTTGACTACTCACTGATTGCATTTTTAAGTATAATGTATTTTAATGCTACTTTTCTCTACTGCACACAAAATGCGTTAAGGCCATAAAACTCTGTGATAAATAGTAACTGCTCTTAGAAACCAATGCGTCAGCGATTCCTTTGAAGAATTTCTTCAAAATGACTCTTCAAAGATGCAATAATGTGGTTGTATCTACGTGACCTCAAAAACATCGGAAGCAAAACTGTTTTGTCTACACTGAGCCAATTCTTGAGATATTTACATACATTTGAAGACATAGAGGAAAAAGAATCCTGGCAAAGAGCTGATTTTCACTTCACATCCTGCTCACACTAAGCGAAGAAGGAGCCCATACCAAATGATGCTTAATTAATTAAAGTAAAAACTCACATCTGACTTAACAAGCATTACTGGACAACCCCATTAACCCAGAGCCTGTGGATTCCCACACCAGCCGGAAAGCCTTCCAAGCGCAGAGAGGCTGGAAGGAAAGCCCCACTAAGTCACGTCTTCAAAGGAACGCCAGCACAGGGCGGGAGTTAAAACATCCAAAAGCCACGAGGCATCCAAACATCCTGATGAAATTATAGTCCACTTCAATCTCATTAGGGGCGGCCACCGACGGAATTGGACCAGAGCTAGAAATAACGGCAAGGTAGGCTATACATCCGAGATGATGATTCTGTCGGGTTTAAAGTAAAACCTGGGGGTAATTTTGTCACAGTGTACCCCGGTTTCAAAAGTGGAAATCACTGTTTTTGAGAGATCAGGGATCCACTGTAAGGGAACCCCAGGTGTGTCAGAAAATTATTGCCACAGTAACGCTGCATAGATCTCAGTGGCTTACAAGAAAAAAAAAAAAGGCATTTCTTCGTGTGCTCGTGGGTCCGCAGATGGAATGTTCTTTGGCTGATTCCATCTGCAATTGACTAGGTGTCTCTGCTCCAGGCTGTAGGTTCGGTTCAGGTTGGCTCCATGGCTCCAAACCGAAGGGCTAGTGGGTTTCATGGCTACCAGAATGCAAGAGAGGGGCCCCCGCGTGGCTCAGTCGGTTGGGCGTCTGCCTTCAGTTCAGGTCATGATCCCAGGGTCCTGGGATCAAGTCCCACATCGGGCTCCTTGCTCAGCAGAGAGCCTGCTTCTCCCTCTCCTGCTCCCCCTGCTTATGCTCTCTCTCTCTCTCTGCCAAATAAATAAAATCTTAAAATAAAAATAAAATAAAATGCAAGAGAACAGGTCCAACTCCACAATCACATTGCAAACCTCTGCTCACACCACAAGCTCCAACATCTCATTGGCCAAAGCAAATGATATGGCTGAACCCAAAGTCAAAAACTGGGGTCAGAGTGAAGAATGGGGACCAGTAATGTAATCTACCACACTAGATACACCAGTGTTTCTCATTGTCACTCAATGTACTCATTGTCACCACCATCTGCTCCCCCACCCCAAGCAGCCCTTAGACTTAGCCAATCTGTAGAAAATGCAGGAGAAGCACTTTACAAGAAGTTCTAGAAGCTAAGTCCACTTATCCCTCTCCACCTAATGTTGTCATCTGAGCTCACCTCCACTGTTTTAGGGAGGAAGAAACCTGGCCACAGGCCGGATACCTACAATGAGTTCTCCCATCATGTTTTATTCCCAGTTTCTCGTGCGTATGTCTCTACTCAAGTGCCCTGTGGCCTGGTTCCCATGTTGACACGCACCACTTCTGCTTAAAGAAATCATCTTATTTTATGCATGAAAGTCTCTCACGTGCAGCGTGAGTGTTATTACCAGTTCACCCACTTTGCACGGCTCTCAAACAACGAGCAAATCAGAGAACACTGATCCTGCAGCTGCCACCAAGATCCTGGCTGCAACTGGACGTGTCACCTCCTATTAGGGTAGCGACAGTCCACAGCTATCCCCAGAGCATACTACAAATGCCTATTGCTGATATTCCTAGCATAATGTTACAGTCTAACTCACCCTCTTAATAAAAAAACTGCAGTTTTTCACACTAATTAAAACAGTGCTTAATGTGCCTATAAGCACATCACACTCCTAAAGGGCAAAAGAGGTCTCTTACCAGTTAGGAATTGCATTCAGCAGCTTGTGACAAATCCCTAAAAGATACAAGTGGCTTAAACAAACTCAGGGTTTTGTTGTTGTTGTTGTTTTTCATACATAAAAGAAGTCCAGAGATAGACCAAGGCTAGAAGTAGATGTACCTCTCAAAATTGAGCTTTTCCTTTCTTTCTACACTGTTATCCTTCAGAGATGGCTTCCATCCTAGTGTTGCCTCATGGTCAAAAATAGCTGCTAGAGCTCCAGATATTACATCCATATACACCAGGCAGAAAAAAAAGGAAGAAAGGTGGAAGGGTAAAGAGTGTGGTTGTCAGCTAATTCAACTGAGTTCATTTTTTAAGTTACTTTTTAAGTTATTGATGTTATTTTGTAATGCATAATGGTCACTCTTGAGTCAGCCTGCTCTGAAACCCTTCTCTTCCCCTTGTTGCCGTGTCCTTCATTCTCCCCAAGGCCACCGCCATGAAGTGAGAAGGTGCTGGATTGTGACATTCTTTACTGAAGACCTGGGTCAGTTGCAGAAGGAAACTTCAATATAAGAAGGGAAACTTTCAAGTCCTCACTGCTCAGGCTTTCCTTTGAGTAGCAAAAGGAAGCCACATCTAAACACAAATGGCAAAATCCTTTAGGTGCCATCCTCTCCACTCTTGATCTGATTTACCCAACCTCAGGTCTGGAATTCTCCCTGAAAGCTTCTTCTCTGAATTTCTCTGTTCAAATCTTTATTACCTTTCTGGGAAAGTGAGGAGAAGGAGAGCTGCTATCCTTCTCCCTGGACACACCTCCCACTCCCGCTTACCATGCCCTAAGGCTGAGTCATTTTGCAACTATAGGAGAGACTGCTAACTGCCTTCCCATTTTTATTTCTTCTCTTCTCTACTAAAAGAACCCCAATTTTATTTCACATGGCAATGTGACCAGCAGAAGGAGTGTTTCCTGACCTCTATCACCACTAGAGTTAGTCAATATTATATAAGAATAAGTTGTTGGATAGAGTTTCCAGGGAGGCTTCTTAAAGAAGGCTGATTCATCTAGATTACTGTTTTTCTTTCCCCCTTTCTTCCTACCTCTTGCTTGGAAAAGCTGATGTGATCACAGGAGTTCCAGCAGCCATTTTGAACCATGAGGCACTTTGACTATGATGGCCTACATTTTAGTGAAGCAAAAAATATATATATATATATATATGTGTGTGTGTGTGTATATAGGTCCTTGATGGCCATGAAGCCACACTACCAGTTCTAAACTCTTAGCTCTGGACTTCTATATATAAGAAAAATAAACATCTATCATCTTTAAGCCACTGTTATTTTGGTTCTCTTTTATATGCCACTGCTGAACATTATCTTAACTGATACAGCAATCGCTCGCTTTAAAGATTTCACTCTGAGTATGAGTGAATTCACTAGTTCAGTGATTCTCAAACTTTGGCATACACCAGACTCACTGGAGGGTTTGTTAAAACAGATTCCTGATTTGGTCATTCTGAGGGAAAGCCTAAGGATCTGCATTGCTAACAAGTCCCAGGTAATGCTGATCCTGATGCTCTGGGAAATACACTTTGAGAACACCTGCACTGGCTCATTCCTAATTTATTTGGATGATTTTCTTCATAGAGACTGTGAAGGAAAAAAGCCACTGGGAACTGAGTCATTCTTGTTTTTTCCTTTCTGGCTTTTGGCTCACGAATTCCTTTCCGAGACATAGCAAACTGTACCTTTTGCCTGATTTTTTTTATTCCTTTCTTGGCAGTATGCCCGTCCATGTCTACCATTGTAAGAACCACTGCTAACTTACTAACATGGACTTCCAGGTCCTGGCAGAGATCCATGTAATTAATGTGAATCCTCAATTTGTGAGTGCTTTATCTTGTACATTTTCCACATTCCCTTGATCTTTAATGCCAGACCTTTCATAGACAATCGTTCAAAATTGTGTGGCAAAAAAAAATGTTTTTGTGTTTATGGATTTCGGTTTTGCTATTTACTTTGCATTTAAAGATAGTTGTATATATTTTTGATTCATTATCTCTACAGTGGGTCAGTTCACTCCATAGCCAAACATGAATTTTCTCTTCAGAGTTCTTTCCAGTGGACCCATACATTTTCCTCTTCTAGAGGATTCAAAGCAATGGTAATATATCACTGGACAATTTTTCTTACCAACCAGCATCCATTCTCCTATAGTTTGGTGATAGCATCCTGGTTTCCACTTGAAAATTACCTCTCCCCATTCTCAGCGCCACCCCCCCCCCAGTGGAACATGTGACCCAGCCACAAGTAATCAGAGCCCATATTCTCCTTGTTGTGGGCTGAATTATGTCCCCCCACCCACCAGCCTCCCCCACAAATTCGTATGTTGGACTCCCAACCCCTAGGGCTTCAGAATGTGACTGTATTTGGAGATAGGGTCTTTAAAGAGGTAATTAATTTAAAATGAGATCATTAAAAGGGTGGGCCCTAATTTAATATGATTGGCATCCTTATAAGAAAGGAGAAGACAGCCATCTACAAGCCCAGAAGAGAAGCCTCAGAAGAAACCAAGCTGCTGACACCTTGATCTCAGATTTCTGGCTTCCAGAATTATAAGACTGTAAATTTCTGTTGTTTACTCCACTTGGTCTATGATTTTGTTATGTCAGCCAGAGCAAACTAGTACATCCCTGGCCCTGGGGTTGGCAAACTGTTTCCTAGAAATAGCCAGACAATAAACATTTTAGACTTCCTGGGCCCTGTGGTCTCTATGACAATCACTCAACTCTGCCATTGCAGCTTTAAAGAAGCCATAGGCAACACTCTAAACGAATGGATGTGGCTGTGTTCCAATAAAACTTTATTAACAAAAATAGGCTGTCCTTGGATTGGTTCAGGAGTTAGCATGTGACTGAGGCCTGGCCAATCAACACTATTCTATTCCTCTAGCCAGAATGTTTCAATGTCCAATTAGGATGACTCTCAGAACTTGCTACTTATGAGGATGTGAGAAGGCAGCCCCCGTTTTCAGAATCAAACCCAAAGTCCTTTCCATGACCTCAAGGCATCCTGACCTTCAGGCACACATCCGCCATCTTTCATCTGTTTTTACAAGGGCCAGAATTCAATAGATGCACATATATGCCTAAAGAACAAATAAGAATTAATCAACAATTTAATTATATCTATATATCCAAATGGTCTTGGTTGCTTGCTTGAATCAAGTTAACAAGAGGAGTGTCGATTGCACTGTTTGAAAACAAGCTAAACTAACATATCATGCTGTATTTACCTGGCACCTTATATAACAAGAACATTAAAAGAATAACAAGACTCAGGAGAAAAGGCAAGACAAAGATATTTATCCAGATTCTCTGAGAATGCCCAGAAAAAAAGGCAGCTTTAAAAACACATTTGGTCAGGGCACCTGGGTGGCTCAGTCGGTTGAGCGACAGCCTTCGGCTCAGGTCATGATCCCAGGGTCCTGGGATCGAGTCCCACATCAGGCTCCCTGCTCTGCGGGGAGCCTGCTTCTCCCTCTCCCACTCCCCCTGCTTGTGTTCCTTCTCTGGCTGTGTCTCTCTCTGTCAAAAAAAAAAAAAAAAAAACCACATTTGGTCAGTAATAAAGGAGATGCAAGGATGGCTGAATTTTTTTCCACCAACTTATGTGATTTTAATTTAGATCTTTAATGAAAGAATTCAACATAGCTTCCCAGTATGGATCAGAGAGAAGAAAATATTGGAGTTTAAAAAAAATTGAAAATCATGTATTACTTTCTTTGCAGACAGTAATTTCTGTGTAGTAATTATTTACAAAATCGGATGTGAATTTGCTTGTGTCCATTGGCGCTTGATGCGGGCGTCGGTTAGTTAGCGGACCAAGTTATGCTGCAGTCAGTAATAAGCCACACCAAAATCTCAGGGGTTTTACATGAGTTTATTTCTTGTTCCTGCAAAGCTCGAAGTCTGGGCAGCTTTCTGTGGAAGCTGCCCTCCATGTGGTAGCTACTTCCATGGCATTTCCACTTCAATAGATGCTTCTCTGTGAAGGGAGAAAGAACATGAATCACACACTGACTCTTAAATGCTTTCACCCAGGAGTGTCAGATGACCCTTCTACCCTCAACCCATTGGCCAGAACTAGTCACGTGGCTTTATCAACCATGGAAGGCTGGGAAATGTAGTCTTTTCTCTGTCCAGGAAGAGGGGAAGGATGGGAAGTAGTGATTATCACGGTGGGATACTCCCAAGAGGGGGAAAAAAGGCAACAGAATTCTTGCAAACCAGTGAGGAGGAAGCAGAGAGGAATAGGGATGCAGATGAGCGGAAAGGAGACACACTCAGGTGCAACACAGTTCAGTTGTTCTCAAAATGCACTTGTGTACCAATGCCTGCTCATGACATTGTTCACTGAACTGTGGTAAAAGAGGAAAAACAAAGAACATGTCATTATAAAGCTGAATTGACAACACGATCCCTCATTATTGCTAAGATTGACGATAATAAATGGCCTTCCTACATTTTTTTTTTGTTTTAAAATGTCATTTCTTTTATGACTTGATAGTAATCATAGTAATTGCTTATCTAATGTCCTAACTTGGCAAAATAAAAGGTTGGCAGCTGCCCATAACTTTCCCCATTTTTTAAAGTTACTGTGTCAGTCTGTAAAATGAAATTCTGGGAGCCACTGACCTAGTTAATGGCTTTGCCTAGAGCCTGCTTTAGCTGTGTAAGGAAATTTACTTTTTTGAGCACCCACTCTGCACTGTTTAGCACGTTTCAAAAGAAGGTATCATTATCCCAAATTTATAGATAAGGCAAAAGAGACTCAGAACAAGTGGTTCCTGGTTATAATTTCTCAGTTCTTCCAGTTTTCAGCCCTCTAATAAGTCCCTCCTTCCATATTACTCCTTGTGGTTCTGCTTCTCCAACTTCTCCCCCATGATATACAGGGGAATCCTCAGCTCAGGTTCTATTCCTGGTGAATCCGACTTAAGAAAAATTGTTTAATAAATGATGCAGCATGTGACTTACCAAGGCCACACTGTTAATTAAAGCAAGGCTGGACCTCAGTCCAGATGTACATGACTGAAGTCCATGTTCCTTCCCCAGAGCCCACTGCCACTTTAGATACTGAGCTACCCCAAAGCAACGAATTGAGAGGAACTTCTGGGTCACATTCACCAAGTGCATGTTGGCAGAAATTCCTCCAGATATAGAATAATGATATTTAATGCTAAGTCTATTAATGAAGCACACATTGCCTGCACACTGGCACCAAGAAGGAATTACGATTGTGGAGAATCACACAGTAGGGTATCTGAGAGCAAAAACTGACTAATTCTCAGCACAGGTGTTCTTGTGGAATATTGATAGCTCTTCTGAAGACAAAATAGAGTATCTTTGGCTCTTTCTACATCAGCAGGTGTTTCTCACTCCCGGAGCCCAAAATGTATGTGCCTTCTAAGACTGTAAAAATAGGCACCTCTCACATTTCTCTATAGGAACACTTAGAAACAAACAACATTTGGAAAACTGCATACATCTTATATGAATTCATTTCCACTTTTACAAGGGGCTTGCTAAGTCTGATATATGAGCATAGATATTGGTGCTAATGCACTTAAAATTCACTGTTCCTGAGAAAGGCAGAAAGAGGCAGAAGAACTGTGAATAAGCATTGCTTTTCTTTTGAGATTTCTTCACTAAACAAATTTGTAAATATCTAAAGTGCTTTTTTTTGTTCTTAAAACCCTGAATCTTATTAATTCAGATTAAAATATCAAACTTTAATTTGGGTATTGGGAAAGCCTCAAATAAAACTTAATTTTTCTGATTTAATAAATATTACTAACAAAATGAGGCCATTTTTATACCAAATATTTTCCATCGATATAAATTTCTTTTTTTTTTTTTTTAGAGAGGGAGGGAGAGAGAGTCCATCTGTATAAATTTCTAATAATCTCTCTTATATCTATACTTTCTTCTCAGTAGATGAAAATAAGTAGTTGTATAGATCATGAATTGTTTTAAAGCTACTTTTATACCAGGACTTCAAAAAACACACAGAATGTACTTTCTTTTAAGTGCTCTGCAACTAGGACCTAAAATACATTGTCATAAACTATCACAGATCTTATTATCCATCAGAAATATTTAGGTGGAATAGTTAATTAAATGAGGCAAAGATTTGGTTCCTTAAAATTATGGTTCACATTTGAGGCTATAAAAAGGTACTAAAGCATAAGGAAAGAGAACATTACCCAAGACTTGGAGGAAATACAGAACTTAACAATGATCTTCTAAAAGAAACAAACAAAATTTTTAAAAAATACTTACTGGTAAATAGCAACTAATTTTTATCAATTGATAGATAGATAAACAAATAGGAAGAAAATGAAGATTCCTCTATGAAACACAAGTAGGAAGCCACAAGAGTTGAAGGCAAAAATGTGTTAAAAAAAGCCAAATAAAATTTTAAAAGAATTCAAGGAAATCTAACCCTAATAGGATAATTAAAACCCACATTGGAGATAGTTGGAGATAGTTTAAAACAGAAAGAATATTGTAGAAAATTGTGTTATAGAGAACTTGGAAAACCCTCAAGAATATAGAGAAGGGGGGAAAAAGCAATGAAAATCAATTTTTTGAAAGATAGAAGTACAAAATCAGTAACCATAAGACAAAATATCAGATATAAGACTAAACATGCCAATATACACAATGGAATATTACTTCACCATTAAAAAGGAAGAACTATTGCCATGTGTGACAATATGGATGGACCTAGAGGGTATTATGCTAAGTGAAGTAAGTCAGAGAAAGACAAATACCATATGATTTCACTTACATGTAGAATCTAAAAACAAATGAAAAAACAAACAAAAAGGAGAATCAGACCTGTAAATACAGAAAGCAAACTGATGGTTGCCAGAGGGAAGGGGGGTTGGAGGATAGGCAAAATTGGTGAAGGGGAGTTGGAGGCTTCCAATTATGGCATGAATAAGTCATGGGAATAAAAGGTATAGCATAGGAAATATAGTCAATGGTATTGTAATAGTATTGAATGGTAATAGATGGTAACCACACTTGTGGTGACCATAGCATACTGTATAAACTTGTTGAATCACTATGTTGTACACTGAAAACTAATGTAACACTGTATTCACAGTACTCAAATTAAAAAAAAAAAAAAAAAAGACCAGACATGCTGATTGTGCCAATAAATATGAATGGGTTACATTTCCCTGTCAAATGGTTAGGAATTTCAAATAAGGTCTTAAAAAATAAATCTCTATTTTGATTAAGATATATATACCAAAAAGGAAGCTTAAAATAATAGAGGAAGATCTATCAGACAAATGCAAATCAAAAACGAAGCATGAATGAGAGGTAAAGTAGGTGAAAATTCAGCGTATACGCACATATGCATGGATAGGGTGTGCAGGAGGCATCTTTTACTGGCTCACACAGCTGACTGTACACATCTCTTCCCACCTCAACATTTGGCAACATCACAGTACTTATTTTGCAGAGAATTGGTTTACCAGCACACCACTGTATGTACTTCTTTCCTTCACTCCACTTCTCAGTGTTTCCCAGCATTATGGATATGATTTGTCATCGTAGATCTTGGTTATCATCATTAAAGTACTTTTTAAATTATTATTATTAACATATAATGTATTATTTGTTTCAGGGGTACAGGTCTGTGATTCATCAGTGTTATACAACACACAGTGCTTAGCACAACACATAACCTCCCCAATGTCCATCAGCGCTCACCACAGCACATAACCTCCCCAATGTCCATCACCCAGCCACCCCATCCCTCCCACCGCCCTCCACTCCAGCAACCCTCCATTTGTTTCCTGAGATTGAGTCTCTTATGGTTTGTCTACCTCTCTGGTTTCATCTTGTTTCATTTTTTCCTCTTTTCCCCTGTGATCCTCTGCCTTGTTTTTGCTGTGATGGTTAACTTTATGTGTCAACTTCATAGGGCCATGAGGTACCCAGATATTTGGTCAAACATTATTGTGGGTGCTTCTGCAAGGGTGACTTTGGACAAGATTAACATCTTAATCAATAGAGTAAAACAGATTGTCTTCCATAATGTCAGGGGGACTAATCCAATCAATTGAAGGCTTAAATAGAAGCCTTCAATAGAAAAAGAATGGGGCGCCTGGGTGGCTCAGTTGGTTAAGCGACTGCCTTCGGCTCAGGTCATGATCCTGGAGTCCCTGGATCGAGTCCCGCATCGGGCTCCCTGCTCGGCAGGGATTCTGCTTCTCCCTCTGACCCTCCCCCCTCTCATGTGCTCTCTCTCATTCTCTCTCTCTCAAATAAATAAATAAAATCTTTAAAAAAAAAAAAAAGAAAGAAAAAGAAAAAGAATGACCTTCCCATGAGTAAGAGAAAAGTCTCCAACAGACTGCCTTTGGACCTTATCTACATTATCGACTCTACTTGATCTCTAGGCTGCCAGCCTTTGGACTGAAATTGTACCATAGGCTTTCCTCGATCTTTCCTGGATCTATAAACATACACACATGCACACACACATGCATGCACACACCTTATTGGTTTCATTTCTCTAGAGATCCCTGATTAATACATTTATACATTACATGCTTCTCTTTATTTTTTTTAAAGATTTTATTTATCTATTTGACAGAGAGAGACACAGTGAAGAGGGAACACAAGCAGGGAGAGTGGGAGAGGGAGAAGCAGGCTTCCCACTGAGCAGAGAGCCCGATGCCGGACTCTATCCCAGGACCCTGGGATCATGACCTGAACTGAAGGCAGACACTTAACAACTGAGCCGCCCAGGCACCCCACATGCTTCTCTTGAAAGATTTTTAAAAATATTTGCTTTGCTTTATAGCTATATTAGCAAGATTAATTTAGATTTAGTGCAAGCAATTATTTTATACCGTGAATTCCACATTCTTAATTTCCATAATTTGATTCATTTCTTAGTTGTCTGGAGTATGATGGCAAATACTTTCAGGAAGAGTATGTTAAAAGTATACATCTTGATCATGTCTGAGATTGTCTGTTGCATTTCCACATGAACAAGAGAGGAGCCATATCATTGTCTTTGATCACTGGTTTTGCAGATAAGAAAAATCTTAGCCGTATTTTTTTTTCTTAGTAAGTAGTCTTTTTTTTCCTGTCTGAATGCCCATCATATTCTTTTTCTTCTCCTCAAAATTCAAACATTTCATCAGAGAAGGCTGTTTGATTTGAAGATGAACTTTTTAGCACATGGTTCTGCCTTCTGGAATTGGGGTATACCTTACAGTCACTGACCATATGGTGGTGATTCTACAAACCCCTTCTACTGATACCTCTGAAAAAATCAAGCATAAAACCCTCTTAGCCTTGATGCTGTGTGGGTTATACTCTTCGCTAGTCTATTTTCATGAGTTTGTTTTGGTCTGTGCTCAGTAAACCATAAATTTAGCATGTAAGTCCTTACTTATTCAGCTAAAAAAAAAAAGGCATCTCTATTATTCATTTGAATTATTCCTTCTCTATATGCTGTTTGTTCTTTCTGAAATTCTTCACATTCTTCTCCCTCTGTTTTACATTTCTTTTATCTTTCCCTTAAGCCCGTGTTCATGTCTTTGTCCTCTTCCTTTGAGTTTTGGGAGACATTTTTAAGCATGTCTCCCATGGCACTGGTTGCATTTTCTGCAATAAACAACCCATAAATAGACAATTGGGTCCATTGCAGATTTTAATTTACCCATTGTGTATTTTCTTTCCATACAATCCTTTGGATCTCCACCTATTTCCTCTGTAAGACCACCCACAAATGTAATGTTTCCAAATGTAATGCTCCGAAGAATTGTTACAATATAATTTAGAAAAATTCTAAAATTTGAGTATTTTCCCATCTTTTGCAACACCTCTAGTTCACAAGGTGATTTTTGTTCTGATTGCTGAGTTTGATCCCATTCTTTTTAAATCAGCTACACTTTCACATGTCACTTGGTTTCTTGTGTGCTCGCACATCTGCAGTGATAAGCAGTGACATCAAAGCCATTGTGTCTGGGTCCTAGTGGTGTGTCTGTGTCCTAGTGGTGTGTCTGTCAGGCCCAGAGCTTGAGTTAAAACATGATTCACTCCCCTCCTCATTCAATTTTGGGCAGGCTTTCTCCCACTTTTTTCCTCTCCTCACCCTGAAAGGGAAACTCTTCCCAAATAATTAAACTGTTTAATCTTGCTCTATTAGAGAGGAAACCAGTTCCTTTACTGGCTTTGTCTACTCTGTCCCTAACATGTATCATCTCTCTTCCTCTTGCAATGCATGTTTCCACTCTCTCCTCCAAACAGCTACTTTGCCAGAGTCCAATCAACCGATCTGATTCAGCTGTGTTTCTTTTTAAAGAATCTGTTACACGGATACACGCCTATTCCTTAGACCTTCATCAGTCATTATTCCTACCAAGACAAAGTATACCCCAGGGGGATGTTTTGTTTTTCCTGAAATGATGTGAGATAATTAAGATGCTATTAACTAGTCTTGAATCATTTTGGAGTCTTTTAAATTCATTATCTAACAAGATTAGGAACTCGCTCTGATGTTATGGGAAGGTAATTTATTTCTTTCATCAAAATAAACAAGCAATTGTTCACATCCCAAAAAGATGGTAAACACCATCTATATTTGTGGAGTTATGTTCGAGAATAGCACATGAAAAGATGACAAAGCCTATATGATCTATTACTGATTCCATCAAGGTGGAAATCTGTACTTATGCAAGTCAATTAGAACAAAAATAATAAAGCATACTAATTGTTACATGCACACAAATCAAGATTAAGTTTTTGCAGTTATATTCACACATACTCTATGTGCTACATATTGGCAAAGCACAAACTCATTGATCTATATGTTATATAGATCAATACAATACACACACATACATAAGATCTAAAATGCATCCGTATTTTAACTGAGTTGAATCTATACATTTATTCTTCAGTTCTTTCCCTTGGATTTATTGCTAACTCAGAATAAATTCACCTAAAAAGTTAATATTCAATTTCCATTTATTTCATTACAGTCTTCTTTCTTTGGGACCATAGTAATTTCCTGGGGAAAGAAATGAAAGTTTCATCCAAATAGATTTTCTTTATTTAATTTTAATAATATAATTTAATATGTAACTGGTGTTTGAAATAAAATGTGTGGTGAATAAAAAGTTTGGGAGAGAAATGTGTATTTTCTCAGGTGCTGACAATTTGATTTAAAATATAGTTCTTTAAAGCTGTAGCTCACCCTCAAAAAATTATCTACACACTGTCTTTTGACATCTGTGGTTACCAAATTGCTCTGCTCTTGCAGGCACCCACTTCATTCAGAAATATCCTTCCCCTAGTATTTGCTGAGCTCTGACTATGTGTCGGGTAACTCAGCTAATACTCAAAACATTTCCACGATTTACCTTTCATTTCTGTACTCTCGTTTTACAAGTGAAAAGTCTGAGGCTCAAGAAACTTGCCTACAGCCATAAAGTTGGTAAGATGCAGAAGTAAGGGCTCCAAGGCATGGCTGTCTGGTTTTAGAGCCCAGGCTTTTGCCAGTGAAACTCTTTGGAATGGAACTTCTCTGGGCTACGCTGTTTACGCCCCATAGACGCACATCCATGGACTTTCAAAAAGTGCTGCTAGCGGGACGCCTGGGTGGCTCAGTCGTTAAGCGTCTGCCTTCGGCTCAGGTCGCGATCCCAGGGTCCTGGGATCGAGCCCTGCATCGGGCTCCCTGCTCTGCGGGAAGCCTGCTTCTCCCTCTCCCACTCCCCCTGCTTGTGTTCCCTCTCTCACTGTCTCTCTCTCTGTCAAATAAATAAATAAAATCTTAAAAAAAAAAAAAAAGTGCTGCTAGCTAATTAACTAAAATACCTGTGGAAATCAAGAATGGATTAATACTAGGAAATCTAAAATTCAACGTATTTCTTCAATAGATCAAAGGAAAAAAATCATGATTACATCAACAGATGCTGAAAAATATTTGATAAAATCTAACATCCATTCCAGATCTGAAATGAACCCCTAAGAAGGAGAAATGATATGTATGAAAACTGCCCCCAGACCAGCAGAAGCATATTAAAGTGGAAATGATCAGTTCCACCAGAGCCAGAGGAAAGGCATGACCAGTATTAGACTTTCTTCTGCAGCAACCTCCCAGCCAAGTCCCAGAGCTCTGGAAGCCAGACTTTGTGTCCCCGGGTAGAACACTGGTGGATTCTTCTCCCAAGAAACAAATGTGACCAAGAGAAAATATCTAGAGAACGTGAAGCATGGAGGTCCCTCGATGAAGCCAGTTAGTCCCCCAGCCCCGCCCATGCACACTGATAGCCAAGAAACCAATGCGGGGCTCTGCCAACCATCAAATATGTCCATTCCAATTACACCTGGCTAGCCCCAGGAAGAAGTGGCACTCTTCAGTTGAAAGCAAGTCTTAGAGGCTAGGACAAGAACTGTTTTCCCTCAAAGTTTCCAGCAGATGGGGGAATTAATGTTTCCATTTTGAATGGAATGTGGGCAGCAGGGCTCTATCTGGGTGGCACACCATAGCATCCGCTACACTGACGGACCTTCACATTCTTCGATGAAACTCATGGTTTAAAAAAAAAAAAAAAATCAAGGATTTATCGGAAAGTGGCACAGGAGGGGAAAAGAAGAAAGAATGCTATTTACTTTATTTTTTCCAGATTGAGTAAAGAACTAACCTTGTGATGTATTTGTCTTAAAGAGTAATTCCCATGAATAAGCTATTTCACAACCTTTCTTCCACTGAAATGATAGGTAAACTATCAAACTATTTCCTCCTTCTGTCGTTCCAAGCACTTGTCTTGACTTCGAAACATAATTCCTGACTCCAAATGTCAATGCTGTATAACCTATCTCCCTGTGCAGGTAAAACTGGGCAATGATTAGATCTACATTAAATAATAATAAATTCCACTTTTGAAATAAATCAACTTTGAATTTCCTGAAACTTTTTTTTTTTAACCGAGAAAGCACCTTCACCCCAAGGCATTTCTTAGGAAAATATAAAAAGCAAACTCCAAATTAAGAAGAGGTCAGGACATGCATCATATTATCTCACTGATATGAGGAATTCTTAGTCTCAGGAAACAAACTGAGGGTTGCTGGAGTGGTGGGGGGTTGGGAGGGATGGGGTGACTGGGTGATAGACATTGGGGAGGGTATGTGCTATGGTGAGCGCTGTGAATTGTGTAAGACTGTTGAATCACAGACCTGTACCTCTGAAACAAATAATACATTGTATGTTAAAAAAAAAAAAAGAAGAAGATAGTAGGAAGGGAAAAATGAAGGGGGGGAAATCGGAGGGGGAGATGAACCATGAGAGACTATGGACTCTGAGAAACAAACTGAGGGTTCTAGAGGGGAGGGGGGTGGGAGGATGGGTTAGCCTGGTGATGGGTATTAAAGAGGGCACGTTCTGCATGGAGCACTGGGTGTTATACACAAACAATGAATCATGGAACACTACATCAAAAACTAATGATGAAATGTATGGTGATTAACATAACAATAAAATAAAATTTAAAAAAAAGAAGAGGTCAGGAAAAGAGCAGGCTATGAAAAAATATTTTGATAGGTTATAATTTAATTTCATTTATTTAATGAATTAATGCTCTTATCCCCAAAATGCAGCACAATGTATATTTGATATCTTATTTTTTATTGAATTCAATTTTTATTAATGTTAATTTTATTTAACTTTTAATACATTTTTGAACCAAGGGGTTCAAAATAACAAATATAAGATAAACAGTGAACAACATCTCCCTCTCCTCCTTGTTCCCATCGGTCTAATTTCCTCCAATAAAAAAACCAACAGTCTTAGCTTCTTATATATCTTACCAGATTTTCTTTATGTATATTCAAGCATAAATATATATTGACAAAAATATCTTACACATCATTCTGTACTTTGCTTTTTTTCACTTAACAAAATCAATTGCTTTTGATTAATGAGAAACCACAGGGCTTTGGGGGACAGACTGCAACAAAATATTAGGATTTTTTGGTAATCATAATATTCTTGCATGTATGCTTGGGATGATAACTAGCTATTACTTATACTTTGTAGATTTAATTCTGTATACATGCTCCACCCCAATGACAAGTTCCTACAGGAAAATGACATGGTTTATTTCTTTTTAAGATTGTCATAGTCACTACAAGCAATGTGATCCAAAAATCAGACCCAAATTTATTGTCTTCCACCTGTTTCTTCCTCTGACTGTGCTTCTATGAAACTAGGTAGAACCATATTTGGAGAAAATACCAAAAGTCTATGTGTAAGTCCCCTTGTGACAAGATGCCAGGGAAATGCACTCCCCCCATCACTACCCCTACTTTCCCTTCCTCACAAGAAACACTAACTCCAAATCAAGCAAATGGATTACAACAGTGTCAGCAGTGTCTAGTGACAAAGACAAGCAGCTCTTTTTTTTTTAAGATTTTATTTATTTATTTATTTGAGAGAAAGAAAGAGTGAGAACATAAGCAGGGGGAGGGGCAGAGGGAGAAGCAGACTCCCCGCTGATCAGGGAGCCGGATGCAGGACTCGATCCCAGGACCCAGGGATCATGACCTGAGCTGAAGGCAGATGATTAACTGACTGAGCCACCCAGGCGCCCCATAAATGAACAGCTCTTAGAACCTTGTCATTCACAAGGGCAGAGCTCTTTGTCAAGGCTATCTTCGGGGCTTGTGTAGTCACTAGGATCCCATGCTCAGAAGGGCTCCAGGCTTGGCTGAGTGTTCTGCTGTTGCCATCTTGAAATTCCCATTACTTTTTTAACAGGATGCCCTGAATTTTCTTTTGCACTGGATCCCACAAATTATGTGGCTAGTCCTCTGTCCCTTGTCAGAATACATTCTGAGAGGGAGGATGCAGTAAGAGAAAAGGAATGTCTCTAAAAATAAGGAAAACACACACAGTTCACAAAGCTTGCCTGACTTAAGTATTTTTCCCCCCCAGGGGAGAGCCTCCTCTGAGCTCCTCGTAAATCCGTACAAAAGGTTAATTGCCTAATCCATAAGAACCACTATCATTTTCAGATGTCCTTGCAAAGAGGGGCAGGTAATTGGTTTTCACGTTCAGATTCATTCTTACTTTTTTTTTTCCTTTTCCTTTAATGACGAATGGTTTGTCAAACAGTAAAAATATTTTTATTTTAATTACACAGTCATCAAAAGACCTTATTTCCAAGAGAAGAGATTAGTTTAATGATTAAATTCCCTCTGCCTCTATGAGTAATAATTAGTTAACCAAATACAAGTCTTCTCTCAGTGGACTTATGATACAGTATTAGTACACAGGTGACTTCATTTTCAGAGAATTAATGTAAGTGATCCACACCAGTGGGTCTCCCATGGACCTCAGATCCCCAGCAAAATTCTGCAAGTATTGCAACGGTTTCCTCCATCCTGTGTGTACCATCCCTTGCCTTCAGACAGAATCATAACAGACCTCTCAAGGTCATACACTAAAAATTTTCAAATGCTTCTAGATACTGTCGGGATTAATAAACCACAAATCTATTTGAAACTGTTGCTGAATTCATAGTAGCTTTTTAAAAGTATTGTTGCAACCAACAGACACAAAACTCCTGCTGTCATCATGAGGGATTGATCCAAGAGCGTTCTGAGTTTACGTTAAAGGGATGCATACGCATGGAAAGGATGGGGACCATATGAGCCACATGTTCAAGTCTAAATGACTCAGGATGGCACTCATGGGCTGCCAGGGGCAGGCATCTAAGGAGGCAGTTGGGGGAGGGGTATCCACAGGTTTAGAAGTCAGGTAGACTGTGCTCCTTGCTCCAACTTAGTTGGGGGCCTTGGACAAGCTACTTACCCTCTCTATGTCTTATTCTCCTCACTGGCCAAGGAAGGAAAATAATAGTACCTACCTTATTATGTTAGTGGACACCACCTCATAATGCCCCAGGACACCTTGATCTCCAGGGAGGATCATGGAGGTAGAGGGAGCCCCCATCCCCATATAGGGGGAGGAAAGAGTTGAACAGAGCAAGCTAGAGCCCGGACGGTGGTTAGCAATGTGCCCTGCAGATGCATGGAAAAATCTAGCTGTAGTGTCTGCACATCGCAAACCTATGATAGATATGCCTTGGGTATTGTTACCATGATTAGGTCACTTGCCCACCTGTCTCTAGCTGAGTGGTTTTCCTAACCCACATGATGATTAAAAGCACAATCCAGCTCAGCGTTTCTCAGTCATTTTGTTCATTACCTTTTAAGACATTATTTCCTCTAATTCTTCCTAATTGCCTTCCTCATGAAATTTTAATACAGCAGATGTATTGCAATTCTGTGTGTTATGATTAATTTCATGTGTCAACTTGGCTGGGCCATGAGTTGCAAACCCCACCCCTCGGGTACAGACTTGGAAAGGAGCTGTAGGCTCCTTATGGGGGCTTCTTGGCCAAGCAAGACTGTGGCCTCTGGGGACCCATTCTCTCCAGAGAACATGGGCTGGACACCTTCCCTGAGAGCCAGTCCCAGGATTTTGGGCCCCACCTAGAAACCTCCTTGCTTGTTCTTCACTCCTAACACCCCCATCTTCCTTCAAGTTCTTGACCTGCACCCTCTTTATCCCTCCATGTAAAACTTCTGAAATTCTCTTTTCCTTTCATAATCATCTTTAACCATTTTAAAACTGGACCCCAAAAGTTAGCAACTACGGATTACTTTCCCCTTATGAGAGGGCAGGGGTGATCCAGGCATCAAACGATCCTTGGCATTAAGAGGGAATGTTTGGTGTTAATCCTTAGGGGTACATGTACTTCAGGTCCTAGGATGGGTTGGATTGTTTTAAAAGAGTTGTCATGAAGTTTCTAAATTAAAACTGGTTGAATACTGGGGCGCCTGGGTGGCTTAGTCAGTTAAGCGTCTGCTTTCGGCTCAGGTCATGATCCCAGGGTCCTGGGATTGAGCCCCGCATCGGGCTCCCTGCTTCCTCCTCTCCCACTCCCCCTGCTTGTGTTCCCTCTCTCTCTTTCTCTGTCAAATAAATAAATAAAATCTTTAAAAATAATAATAAAAGAAAAAGAAAAAGAAAAAAACAAAAAAATAAAATTGGTTGAATATTCATGTCCTGCTATATTCTTCATCTCAATTAATCTCTCTAACAATCACATGAGGTAGGTCCTATTACCAGCCCTATGTTTTTTAAAGATCTATTTGTTTGTGAGAAAGTGAGAGAGCAAGAGAGAGCGGGGCTCCATCTCACAACCCCGAGATCATGACCGAGCCAAAACCATGAGTCAGTCGCTCAACTGACTTCACCCCCCAAGCGCCCCTATCAGCCCCATTTTAAAGATGAGGCAACTCAGGCACAGAGAGGTTAAGTAACTTGCATGGGGTCACACAGCTAGTAGGTACCTAAGCTCAGTTTCCAACCTTTAAACCACCACAAGCTAACTCTGAGAGACTCAAAGGTATTCTGGCCCTAGGACAGGAGTTAAGCCCAGGAAGCGTTTGCTCTTTACTCATCTTCTGTATTTAGTAGGCATTCCACATAGGTATGTGAAAGACTGAGGTTGCTAAGAGAAATTGCAGGGCAAGTCAAGCTAAAGGTTAACCAAGGCGTGCTGGGTTCTATCTTGAGTCAGAGGAGAAAATGATGCTTGATCTCATTCACAGCCCAATGCCAAAGACCAAAGGCCAACCACCTGCCCTGTCTCCTCGTGGGCAAAAAACTGAAACTTACAAAGTGGCCTAGAGGGGAGGTGGCTGTGGGGATCAGAACCATCTAGAAAATAAGGAAAGTTTTGCAGAATTATTATGACAGAGGCACAGGAAAAGAGGAAGAAGAAGAAGAAGAATCCCATCACCTTAAGTTGAAAACTTTTTCCAGGGAAAAAACTAAAATGTCGAGACAGAATCTGTGAGAATTTCTAAGTCCATGTCCCCAGAAACCAAACTTTGGCATTAAGTGTTGCCCACCACACGCATATTAAATCTAGAATTCACAAGTTAATAATTGTTAGTGCTGATGAAGTATTTATATAGCACCTGGGAATTGGGTTTTGGTTTTATTATAAAAGCAATATAAGGTCATGGTAAGAAAAACCAACAGAATAGAAAGGAATAAAATAAAATATAAAGGTCTTACTCTGAGGCCAATCACTCATTTCAACTCCCCAGAAGCAACTGCTTTTGTTAAGAGATTTAGTTCCAGAGCTCTCCCATGCAGTCATGGGAAAATATTGTTTGTTTGCTAATGTTTTTAGACAAAGGGGACTGTGCTCTATACTAATGTGTAACTGCTTTCTTCAGTATATAATCACATGTATTGGGTAGCTTGCCACATGATATCCCACTTATTAGAGATGCATGCATGCTTTAATTAGTCTCCTACTATTGGACATGTAGCTGAAATATCTGAGAAATAATGATAGTCCCCGAAACGATTTGACATATAAACATCTTTGTGCAGAAGCTCCCGCTAGAATATAAGTTCTATGGTGACAAAGATGTCGCCTGCTTTGTTCACTGATGAACCCCTAGCATTGGGTACACTGCCTGACATACAGCAGGTGCCCTATAAATGTTTGAGTGAATACATCTTCGTGTGTATGTGTATCTATACAGGTAGTTACATTTTACATATATGTTGACCAATCACCCTCCAAAATTATTGCTTCCCTATATACTCCCATCTAAGTTCTCTTCTGTTTGGTTTTCGTCTCCTGGGGACATCTTAAAGCTCAGTGTAGTAGAAATAATGAATGATTGTCTATGTTTCCCATTGTAGCTGTACCTAGTTAACATGAATTTAGTGGCTTAAAATGACACCAGTTCATTATCTTCCAGAAGTCCAAAGTGGGTTGTCAGTGCTGCGTGTTCCTTCTGAAGCTTTTAGGGTAGAATTCATTTCCTTGTCTTTTGAGGTTTGTGTTCCTTGGCTCTTGGTCCCTCCTACATCACTCCAACCTCTGCTTCCATTGCCACATCTCTTTCTCTGACTCTGACCCTCCTGTCTCCGTCCTTCCTTTATATGGACCCTTGTAATTGACATGGGCCCCACCTGGATGACCCAAGATAATCTCCCCATCTTGAAATCACATCTGCAAAGTCCCATTTGCCACCGAAGATAACATATTCACAGGTCCCAGGGATTACGACATGGATATCTTTGGGGAGCCATTATTCTGCCTACCACAGCTTGGGAATCAGGTTTCAACTTCATTGTCACTTCAACACGCACACCCTAAAGTTGTGTCGCGTTCCCACTTACCACGTCCCGAGCTAAACCTAAGCAATATACCAACTCGCTCAGTGGCCTTGCCCAAGTTATATAACCTCCCTGAGGCTCCATTCTCCCACTCTCAGAATTGGAGAGATTAATACTTGTTTCACTAGGAAATGCTGCATGTAGAATATTGCAGGTAAACCTTTCCATTCAACCAGCATTCGGGAATTATTGCATGCTGTTTTAATCTCGACAAAATGTAAGTAAAACCCTGGTTAAGCAGTAACGGGATAGATCTTCTTGCAAACTGCTGATGCGAATGTAAATTGGTACAGGCTTTCTAGAGGGTAACGTAGCACTGCGAATGTAATGAAAAGCCTTATGTTTGTTCTCTTTATCCCACTAATTACCCATTCTAAGTGCATCTTAGGGGCATGGTTGAATTTACATACTAAAATGTTCGGTGAAAATTATTTATAATGGGGTGGAGGGCTGGAAACAAACTAAATGTCCACAAATAAGGGCTCAGATGAATAAGCGTGGTACATCCTCATGACAGAAATCTCATCAGCTGTGTAAAAGGATTTTGTAGAATACTAAATACCATGTTCGGAGGTTTGTCAAATGTTAGTGACAAACTTGGAACCCTGCCTTATTTATGGCCTCAAATCAATAAGAGAACTGTGTGGTGAGAGAGTGTACATATAAAGAAAACAAAAAAAGATTGAAGGTAGACAGCTCATGATGTTACAGTGGCTATTTCTAGGTCATGGAATAACGAGTGATCTTCATTTTCTAACAAGGATGGCTGGGGGGCAAAGGGATTTTCCACACAGAACAATTCTTCTGGCTGGGTTGTCAGACGGTCCTTGTATAGAACAAAAACTTCCGAAGGTGTCCCTCTAGTGGAAGAAAGGATGCGGCTGCTGCGGGGACACCCGGCTGCGACTTTTTATTCAAGACCTTTCGAGAGAAACAAGAGCCTCAAAGTAGTAAACTATTCTGGATATTCCCCCCAGAAAAATGTTAACAGGGAGGCAGAGGCCAATTGCAAAAGGAAGAATCAAACCTCGCCGTAGGAAACAGGGGCTATTAATTCTAGGCGCGCTTGGAAGACTGACAATTAGCATTTTCATTGCCAAGGTCGGGGAACTACGCTCCTTGGGTTTAGTTCTCCTCTCCTTGCTTTTGGGTAGCTTTGGGTGCTCGTTGTAGATCCAGGCCGCCCAACTCTCAGACCGAAGGGACAAAGCAAGGCGGGTTCACTAAAGGCTCGGGGCTGGAGCCTGAGGCTTGGACATGACACCTGTCAGGAGCGCGGGCACCACCTCCGGACTCTGCGAATCTTCGGCCCCACTCGGCTCCTCTTCGGCTAAGTTCGGCCGGCGCCCCTCCCGGCCGCAACTCTCCTCTTTGGGCTGAACTCCGCGGGCTCTCACCCTGTCGGGCGCGGCTTCCTTCGGCTTCCTTCGACCGAAGCTCGGCTGGGGCTCGGCTCTCCTCGGCGGAGCTCGGCCCAGGCTCGCCTCCGGCTCGGCTCTCCTCGGCTGAGCGCGGCCTACGCTCGGCTCGCGCTCGGCTCTCTTCGGCTTCCTTCGACCGACGCTCGTCTGGGGCTCGGCTCTCTTCGGCCGAGCTCGGCCGCGGCCCCGGAAGGGCGCCCATGGAGCCGGGACTGCCGGCTCGGCGGACAGCTATGGCGCCGCTGCTGGAGTATGAGCGGCAGCTGGTGCTGGAACTACTGGACGCGGACGGGCTGGTAGTGTGCGCCCGCGGGCTGGGCGCGGACCGGCTCCTCTACCACTTCCTCCGGCTGCACTGCCACCCGGCGTGCCTGGTGCTGGTGCTCAACACTCAGCCGGCCGAGGAGGTGCGGCCGGCCGCGCGGGGGGCAGCGGGGACCCCGAGAGCGTTGGGCGCCTCCTGAACGGATGCAGGCCCTGGCGCTTCTGAGGGCGGTGACGGCCCCTGGCGCCGGGGGGAGGGCGTTGAACGGGGGTCTCTGAGGCAGATGCGGGTCCGTGCCACAGCTCGAGGACACCGAGGGTAGGCAGGGTCCCGAGGAGGATGGAGGTTCCTGACACGGACGGGAGGGCTTTGAATGGGCGTCTGCCACGGGTGCAAGGACACTGAGACGGAGGGAGGGGCTCTGAGAGGAGCAGGGGAGTCATTTGAGGAGAATGGGGGCGGAGAGAAGGATGGGAGGTCCCTGAAGAGGACAGGGGTGTCTAGAGAGGGATACGGACAGGAACGGAGCTGGGGGGCGAGGGGCACTGGGTCAGAAGGGCCGGGAGCTGGCAGCTGAGGATGTTGGGGAAGGGCACCTGCGGTTAGGGAATGGAGGACACTGAAGACCGAAGGGGGACGCACCTCTGCTAAGACAGGGGCTCGGTATTGAGAGGTGGCACAGCCTGTTCCGACGAGTCTGATGAGCCCCTTGCTAGAGCAGGTGGCCAGGAGGAAGCTGTCCGCAGAGAATGACCACAGACTCCTTGAGGGTGGCGATCCGTCTGATCTGTCTGGGTGTCCCCAGCACCCCACACAGAGCCTAGCACAAGGCAGGGCCCCCAGTAGAGGAAGTGTTCAACTGAAGATACAAAGGGCCAAGTGGCCGTTGACATGAAATCCCCCCTGGGGTGGATCGGGACGGAACTCGCAGTCTAAACCACCACCCGGGAAAAGGATTCCTTGTGATGTCCTCACGTAGTTCGCTTGCCTGCAAACCTGGCTTTGGCGGGGCGTATTTTGTAGCTAGCAGAAGTCTTTTAACCGAGGGCTTAAAGCTCCTTTTCTGTTGTTAAAATGCTAATAACAACTCAAGTGCAATGATTCCTTAGTGCAAACCCCAAAACGAAACAAAAATAAAAGCCTGGCTAAATGTAGATGATTGGCGGATCAACATAAAGTAGTAACTTGGTTTGTACATTCCTCAAGTGTATTGTCTCTCGTTTTAAATTCAAAGACCTGCAACCTAATAAAAACTGCCCTGTATTCAACAGCCTACTAATAAAATTTGGTTTGATTTAGGAGTACTTTATCAATCAGCTGAAGATTGAAGGAGTCGAACACCTCCCTCGCCGGGTAACAAATGAAATCACAAGTAACAGCCGCTATGAGGTCTACACACAAGGAGGTGTGATATTTGCAACAAGTCGAATACTTGTGGTCGACTTCTTGACTGATAGAATACCTTCAGATTTAATTACCGGTAAGAATTGGAAACCTTGTGATTTGTATATAAATCGGCACTTTTTTGTGTCTGTCCCCTCTGCTAAACTCAACTAGAA
Source organism: Mirounga leonina (assembly GCF_011800145.1). Classification (NCBI taxonomy): domain Eukaryota; kingdom Metazoa; phylum Chordata; class Mammalia; order Carnivora; family Phocidae; genus Mirounga; species Mirounga leonina. Next base: position 32,404,617 of record NW_023270453.1, read on the forward strand.
CCTCCTTGTGAGCAGCACTGGATGTTTTTGCTCTACGTTGTGCTTCCAGTTGTTAGCACAATACCAGACACATTTTAGATGCTTAAAAAGTATTTGTGGCCCGAATAACTAACTAAATTAGTAAGTAAAGTAAGAATGACTCTTCCTTGTTTCCTAAACTCATATCTGGTAAATACTTGGTAATTGGCTGGCCTTTTAGAACCTAATCAGACTTGAAATGTTTACAAATATTCTTTGTATATTTCCTAAAATATTTGGTTTTCTCTCTAAAGAGTTTTTTCCCCCATGATTTGAAATTAAACTAAGCAGTTGCTTAATTATTTTGAGAAGTATGGTTTAGTTTTAGTTAGAATTAATATAGAAAAGGAATTATTTTTCATTATTATTCGTCCTTTTGGAAACCTTTTCTGATTTTTCCCAAAGGTAACCTGAGGGCCCTAACTCGCTGCTCTCAGATTACCCTTTGCTTCTCCCCAGTCATAGCAGTAAAGAACACTACATTATCTTTGCCTGTTTGTCTGTCTCACTCATGAGATAACAAGCTTCATAAGCATAAGGGACAACTTGTTCATCCCAGGCTAAGTAACTAGTGCGGATATTTGTTGGATAAAATGATGCATGAATATGCTGTGACCTTCAGTGAACTTCTGGAGGGCAGAGAGACTGTGATATTCATAATCATACTTCCCATTATGGCCCTGAATGTAGAAGACCCTCAAGAAATATTTAATGAATAAATGTATGAACGAATGCTTTTTGTGGTTCATGGTAAACTAATTGAAGAACAGTGTTGTTATAGTTTTGTAACATTTATAATTGTCATCAGCCAGGCCCAGGCAGTGAGGTCTGACTCACCTGGCTTTGAATGATGATGCCACCACTTACAAGCAAGTTACTTAATTTTAATAAGGCTCAAGTCTTCTTTTCTTTTCTTTTCTTTTCTTTTTTTTTTTTTAAGATTTTATTTATTTATTTGACAGAGACAGAGATAGTGAGAGTAGGAACACAAGCAGCAGGAGGGGGAGAGGGAGAAGCAGGCTTCCCCCCGAGGAGGGAGCCCGATGTGGGACTCGATCCCAGGACCCTGGGATCATGACCTGAGCCGAAGGCGGACGCTTAACGACTGAGCCACCCAGGCACCCTCAAGTCTTCTTTTCTTTTTCTCATTTCTTTAAATTGAGAAAATAGCACTTCCCAGAGTTATCATAAGGATTAAATGAGTGAAAATAAATTGTTCAAGATAGTGCCTGGGACATACTAAACAGTAAATAATAGCAAAAAAAAAAAAAAAAAAAGTATTGGCTTTTCATTACCAGAAATTCTGATACATCATAAAGTCTTTTACTGGTTGCTGCTTTCTTTTCAGCTTGGTTTTATATTTATTTAAGTGGATAAAATGGGGAGGGAAATGTACTGGAACCACCACTAGATGTCAGTATTGCTCTGACTTTTAGTAGCCGTTCAACCCAATTAGGCAGAGAGCAATAATGAATCAAAGAAACATCCAGATTATAGCTTATAGGTAATTAGGTAGCTCCTAATTAAAAGCACAAAATTCTGTATCCATTTCTGATCATGTCCCAACCAGTAATGAAGCTGGAGCTGCTGCTGCCGCTTGGCTGAATGGAATGCAGATGAATACCAGAAGAGAATCCCTTCAGATTCTGCATCCTGGAGGGATTGGCCCCCAGAGGCTCCCCATGGCACTTTCACCACGGCTCTCACAGACCAAACAGCAGTCCTTGAAGCATGTAACCCTCCAGAAGGTTCTGAATGCCCTCTGCCCTAATTTTTGCCCCCTCTCACTACCTATGAAATTCACTACCACACCCCACGCAAGGGTCCTCGCCAACCACAACTCCTCAGCAGTGAGAGAAGTGTGTACATAGTTACCCTGATGGTACTTTCAAAAGACAGGACAGGAGGCTTTCATTGCTAAAACGGCTCTGACACCTCCAAATAGAACTGAGGACACACTTTCCATGACAAACTTAAAAAAAAGAAAAAGTTACATGTTAGATTTGTGCACACAGTGCTATAATTCAGTTTTATGTTCATTCAACAAACATTAAATTTACTAAGGGTCCCTTGTTTGGCAGGAATGTGGTAGGTGCTGATGGTAGAAAGATCAATGAGACTGTGTGGTGAGCTCCTGAGTTAAGCTGCTCCTAGGTTTGAGCCCACCTCACCGTGCGCCAAAGGTGTGATCTTGGGCAAATTGCTTAATTTGTATGACTCAGTTTACTCATCTGTAAATGGAAGCCTGTAACAGTGCCTTCCTCCTGGGATAGTGTGAGGGTGAAATGAGATCATGTATGTAAAATTCTCCACATTGTGCTCAGTACATGGTAAAGCATTCTCTGATTACTGCTTGTTGTGATGTCCTTGTCTTCAAGCAGTTTAGTGGAGGAGACAGAAAGAAGTAATCACAGTACAGTATGAGATACAAATTGTCATGGGAGCATAAAAATGAAATGTAACTAGGCTTTTATGAGACTGCAGTTGCCCCCAGAAATACAGCCTGCTTGTGTTTTCTTTTTTTTTTTAAGATTTTATTTATTTATTTGAGAGGGAGAGAGAGCATGAGTGGGAGGGAGGCACAGAGGGAGAGGGAGAAGCAGGCTCCCCGCCGAGCAGGGTGCCTGATGCAGAACTCGATCCCAGGACCCCAAGATCATGACCTGAGCTGAAGGCAGACGCTTAACCGACTGAGCTACCCATGTACCCCTGCTTATGTTATCATGTTGCTAGTTTTTAAAATGGTGGGGGGGGGGGGAGAGTCCTCAGGTGGTGTCACTTAGGAAGAACCAGGCTTTGTCCTCAGACCCCCCTGATTTGGAACCTTTAGTCTCCCATTGTTTGTTGGATGACCTTGATCAACTTATTTCCCTCTCCTGATCTCATAATAATACCTACCTCATAGAATTCTCATGAGGATTAAATGAATAACAATCCAGTAAAGTACCTGACCCCTGCACCTGGGATAGAATAGTTCTCTTCCTCCTCCTCCTGGGTTTTCTAAAGAATGACAGTCTTTTGGAACACAACATTTCCTTAAATTGAGGTTCATCTTTCCTTTGGAAGTCCCCTTTTATTACTTTAACCTTGTGTGATATTTCAGTCTAGGCCAGCAAGTGTAGCCCAGGAAAGTACTTGGAAAAGTCCAACGACTAGGTCCAGAATCCTTGCTCAGTAGTAAGTTTGTTACATGTATGTATTGCAGTTGTTGAAAATCCTTTGTCTACAAATTGCTAAATAACACTATTAATTTCTACTGTATCTGAAAAACAATTTGCTTAGCTAGAATAAATGGTAGCTCCATCCACCTCAATCCAAAATTTAAGCACCAAAACAGTAGAATCTGAATTGGGCTCACTGAACTAGTAGAAGAAGGGGTCACAAATCACTCCCAGACCCTAGGAGTGATGTGAATTGGTTCAAAAACACATAAGCACATTTATGACAAATTTATATATAAGCTAATGGCTTGATGTAGGTCTAAGAGACTGAGAATCATCATAGAATAATTGAGTTTTTGATTCAGAAATGACATGTGCAGTCTCGTGTCATCTGTGTTCCTAATTCATCACTAATCGCACTGCATCAAAATGGCACATGTACGTATAATGTCATGTGGATTTATTATATATACATATGAAAGATCATCTGGTCCAGTATTCTCATTTTATAAATAAGGAAACGCAATAATTGTCCTTGTTTTTGTGATCTCAGAGGTGTCAATCACACCACCCCAAAACACAGAGGTAGTAAATACATTCATTAAAGGTTTTTATTTTAATGGACTAATTTACCTCTCAGTTGAATATACTCGGATTCCAAAAATTGAATTACTCTAATAGGTGATGCAGATGTGGCCCAGACTTCTGAATTACCGCTTTTATGTAGACCACATCTGGTTCACCTATAAAAAGAGAATCCGTGAGCCACTTCGCTTTCAGAGATTCTTCCACCATGCCAGACACGCCCCACGCCAAGGCCTTTGCTCTTACTGTCCCTCAGCCGGAACTCTCCTGGCGCACGTGGTGACAAGGCTCACCTCCTCATTTCCATCTAGCCGTGGCTCAGGTAGGTTCTCAGTGAGGCCACCCTACCTAAAGTTGCAACCACCACCCCTTGCACATGCCCCCCCTCCTCCCGATTCATTTTTTTTCCTGCCTAGCACTTATTACTCTATAGCCTACTAAACAGTGCACGTGTTTATATTGTGTATCATAAGGACCATGAGGACAGGGATTTATGTATTGTGTGTTCACTGCCGCATCCCCCACCGAGATCAGTGCCTGCCCATGCCCAAGTAGGTACTCAGGAGAGACATGGTGAATAAGCAAATGAAAATGAGCATGAATGTCCATGACTATTTTGCCATCTAAATTAAAAAATTTCCTCTCAGGCATCTTGGTGTACAGAGCTCACAGGATAATCGAGTCTTGTCAAGAAGCCTTCATCTTGCGTCTGTTTCGCCAGAAAAACAAGCGTGGCTTTATTAAAGCTTTCACAGACAACGCTGTCGCCTTTGATACTGGTTTTTGTCACGTGGAAAGAGTGATGAGGAATCTTTTTGTAGGCAAGCTCTATCTGTGGCCAAGGTAAACAGCACTACGCGACAAATTTCTGTGAGAGAATCTGCCATAACTTAAGTGTGCACTTTAACATGATGTAAAATGTACTGTAATTGCACCTGATACGTGATTGCCAGGTTCATAACAAGTGCGTCAAATAGAAATAGATGGTCTCCACACCCGTGGTTCTTTTACAAGGAGAGAGATTTGATAGTTATTTTTCTGGTAGCCCATCAAATCCGTCCAAGGGCAGCCACTTTATTCCTTCTTGTATGTTTAGCGAGACCCCCAGGGAATCTAGAGACTCACATGTACAACAGCTTTAGGTGAACTGTAGATTTATTGGCTAAGACTCCCACTTCACTTTGAAAATTACCCGTCGGGGAATAAAGCACAAAGATTTTTGAAGAATTGATGTAAATGTCTAGGAAAAACCATAAGGTTCCAGTGTTCCAACACCTTGCACCTAGGCTAATATGTATTTTGGTTTCTTGATTATACCTTATTAAAGGGATCGGCATACTTTTTCTGTGAAGGGCCAGATGGTAACTATTTTGGGCTTTGCAGGCCACGCGATCTGACACGCTGATCCAGCTCAGCTGTTAGAGCAGCAAAGCAGCCGTAGATGGTCCGTACACAGTGGGCGTGGCTGTGTTCCCCTAAAACTCGTTCTGAAACCAGGCACCGGGTTCAGCCCAGACAATAGTTTTGCTGACCCCTGCCTTATTTGAATGATAACGTCCATGCGTTGAGGTTAAAAGTATTCCTGAAAAAACAAACTGAGGGTTGCTGGAGTGGGGGGTGGGGTGGGAGGGATGGGGTGACTGGGTGATAGACACTGGGGAGGGTATGTGCTCTGGTGAGCGCTGTGAATTGTGCAAGACTGTTGAATCTCAGATCTGTACCTCTGAAACAAATAATGCAATATATGTTAAGAAAAAAAAAAGAAGAAGGTAGCAGGAGGGGAAGAATGAAGGGGGGGAAATCGGAGGGGTGGACGAACCATGAGAGACGATGGACTCTGAAAAACAAACTGAGGGTTCTAGAGGGGAGGGGGGTGGGAGGATGGGTTAGCCTGGTGGTGGGTATTGAGGAGGGCACACTCTGCATGGAGCACTGGGTGTTATGCACAAACAATGAATGAGACTAGAAATACACAGCTCTTGAAATTCAAGAAAATCTTTGGAAACTATTTGTCTCTATAGGTTCCACGTGGCAGTGAACTCGTTTTTAGAGCAGCACAAACCTGAAGTTGTGGAAATTCATGTTTCTATGACGCCCGCCATGCTTGCTATACAGACCGCCATACTAGACATTTTAAATGCATGTCTGAAGGAGCTCAAGTGCCATAACCCGTCCCTTGAAGTGGAAGATTTGTCTTTAGAAAATGCTATTGGGAAACCCTTTGACAAGGTACTCCGTCTCTTTTCCTTTTAAGCACAGTTTGTGATGTTATAATTTTAAAGACTCCAAGTTATTTTAGTAATTGCAGTGTCCTTAACAGGAATTTGCTGTTATTTTAGAATTAATTTGGAGCTGATTTAAGGATAGCTTCTTTGGTTTTCTGGAAAGTAATCATTTGTAGTAAAATACATGGACCGACACATAAGCACACCTCTGATTTTTGCAGTTATGCAGTGATTATCTCGTATTTTAAGTATAATTAAGAGAAGGATAAATAACCTTTTTTGCTCTGAAATGACAGCATTTGGATATCTACAGGTAGAAGAGTTTTTACATAAGAATACTTCATGATTTATGAGCTTTTGTTTGGAATAAAAATAATTGGGATGAGTTTTCATTACTGAGGAATGTGAACCTTGCTCTCTTAAAATTACATTTTGAATTGAGAAAATGGTAAGACTAAGACTTTAGTTCAAGGAACTTTTATTCTAACTGATTTTGTTTGTTTTTTTGCAGTGAAAGAACATGTGCACATGCGTGAGGAGGGGGAGGGACATAGGGAGAGGGAGAGAGAGAGTCTCAAGCATACTCCACGCTGAGTGTGGAGCACAATGCAGGACTCAATCTCTTGACCCTGAGATCATGACCTGAGCTGAAATCAAGAGTGGGGCACTTGGGGTGCCTGAGTGGCTCAGTCGTTAAGTGTCTGCCTTCGGCTCAGGTCATGATCCCAGGGTCCTGGGATCGAGCCCCACATCGGACTCCCTGCTTGGCAGGAAGCCCACTTCTCCCTCTTCCACTCCCCCTGCTTGCATTCCTGCTCTCACTGTCTCTCTCTCTGTCAAATAAATAAATAAAATCTTTAAAAAAAAAAAAGAGTCAGACGCTTAACTGACTGAGCCACCCAGGCACCCCTCTAACTGATTTACTTTTATCATAGATGAGTATTAATACAGGTCCATAAATGTTGAAGATTGAATTGTAGATCCAGAAAATGCTGACTTTTAAAAATTTCTGGACAGCTTTTTTTTGTTTGTTTTTCATATTTTGGTGGAACAAATTCCTGTCTTAAACTCTGAATCAATCTGTCACTGGAAATAATGCATAGTGATTATTAAGAAAGAAAAATTTAACTCCTCATTTCTCTGATTCTTCGAAAAAGTCATTTTACTGTGAAATAATTATACATGAAACTAATTTCATGTGTTTTGTTCCTCTGTTCTTAATGGTTGGTGCATGATCAAACAACAACAACAACAAAAAACCATCAAAAATAAACCTTCACGTTCTTTTAATAGAATGTATATGTTGTTAGAAAAAAACAAAATATAGCCTAATATGTTTTGTACTAAGTTTCTGTTTATCATTCCCTGGCTAGTAAAAGTCAAAGTATTATTTTGGATATTCTTTTAGCAACCAAAGGTAAATGCAGACATAACTTTGCATCTTGTTAGAAAATTTAACTTTTGTAGGTGATTTTACCAAACAGGTATGCAGTTATATGTTCCAGTTTGTCTAGGACAGTTACAGTATCTACCTGTTGTCCTGGAATAATTATTAATAATATAATTTCATTTTCACAAGAGTCCCAGTTTGGACAATAAATTATACGGCCATCCAAATAATTATTCCTGCTGAGTATTAATTCTCTTAGATAAGATGCCACATAGTGATAGTGCTTCCATATCAAGCTATAAGTATTATCCTTTTAGTTACAAAATCAGTTTGTAAAGGGTGTGTGTATGTGTATAATATAGCTGTGGGTATGTAGATACCTATATAGTATATACAAAAAGCTATTTTGTGCTTTAGGCAACTTTTTTTTTTTAAGATTTTACTTATTTTATTTGAGAGAGAGAGCAGGGGAAGGAGCAGTGGGGAAGGGAGAGGGAGAGAATCTCCAACAGACTCTGCACTGAGTGCAGAGCCCAATACGGGTCTTGATCTCATGACCCTGAGATCATGACCTGAGCCAAAACCAAGAGGTGGTTGCTTAACTGACTGAGCCACCCAGGTGCTCCTACTTTTTAGGGTCTTAAAAAAATTCAAATTTAGTCCATTGATAATTTAACAAGTATTTTCCCATCCATGAATCTCATTAAAAAACAAAACAAAAAACCCTAAGTAAATCTTTTACACCACCAAATTAAGATACATTGTTATTTAATTTGATGCCATGTAGTTTCCCTGATATATGCCCTCTGTTCCCTGTCCAACTGGATCCCACATTTTTATCTATATAGGATAGGGTCACAGCCAAACTTGACAGAAATTGATACGTCTAAGCTATGTGCTTTGACCCATCATAAAAACAAATGATTGGGGGGCACCTGAGTTGCTCAGTCGTTAAGTGTCTGCTTTCGGCTCAGGTCATGATCCTAGGGTCCTGGGATCGAGTCCCACATCAGGCTTCCCTGCTCATCGGTAAGCCTGCTCTCCCTCTCCCACTCCCCCTGCTTGTGTTCCCTCTCTTGCTGTGTCTCTCTCTGTGTCAAATAAATAAATAAAATCTTAAAAAAAAAAAAAAAAGACTGGTTATCTGATGTTTATCAGGCCTTTTCTCCTCATAATGTAAATATGAATAAATATAAATTGACTCTCTGATCACAAAGATTCTAGGGATAAGACACTGCTTTATATTTGAAAATTTAAACATGGTTATTAGAATCTTATGAACTGAAATTTTCTATCCGCTTTCTTGGGAGATGATGTTGGGAGTTTTTTTGTGTGTGTATGGTAAAATATACATAACATAAAATTTACCACCCTAACCATTTTTAGGTATACGGGGATAATGTTCATTGAAAGTATAATTTGTATTAATAATAGCTTTATTGAACATATTTTTAGGAATACTAAATTTTATTCTTGTTTTAGACAATCCGCCATTATCTGGATCCTTTGTGGCACCAGCTTGGAGCCAAGACTAAGTCCTTGGTTCAGGACTTGAAGATATTACGAACTTTGCTGCAATATCTCTCTCAGTATGATTGTATCACATTCCTTAATCTTCTGGAATCTCTGAGAGCAACAGAGAAGGCTTTTGGTCAGAATTCAGGTGGGAGATAAAAATACTAATATTATTATGGGAGCTGGTTTGAATAAAGTGTTGGATTTTGTTGGGGAATCAGATGTAGGGAGTGCTATATTCAACTATGTGGTATACTAAGATTTCAAATTATATTTTATGTTCATAGCACAAGGATGTAGGCTTTATTGATAGCTAATGTTTCCGCCTACTTAACTTCTGTTCTGTATAATAATAAATATTCATATCCATTCCAGGCGACTTTATTTCTAGAAAAGACTCTGTATATTACAGGCAGCCCCCAACTTAGAAATAGGTTGTGTTCTGGAAGTTTAGTTGTTAAGAACTTCAAATTCATTTTCTCCAAAGAAATGGCAAGGCAGTTTAGGGTTTCATCAGCCAGAGTGCTGAATACTGAGGAGGTTTGTAGGGAAACATACATATACAACTGGCCACCATCTTGTTTGTCTACCAACCACATCTGCCCCCACTGTCGTGGCCTCTGTCACTGGCTAGACCACTGATTTTCAAAGTGTAGTCCATGGGCCCCTGAGGCCCAGATTTAATACAATTAATAATTTTTACCTCTTCCCCAGGGACATTCTTAAGTAATAAACTACAAATGCATGACAATGAAGAATACACTGACCGCTGATCCCTTTGGTTCCACTGCCTTGATTACGCTTGGGCACCAGCACTGGAAATGTCAGCACAGTGGGGGGAAAATCAAATAATGAGTTAATATTCTTATGAGAGTAGCTTTGAGGTCCAGACTCCCTGAAAACATCTCAGTGACCCCCAGACATCAGTAGGCCACACTTTGAAAACCACTGGTCTAACCAAACAGTGATGGAGGCCACAGTAAGGGGGAAGATGTGGTTCAGAGGAGAACAAGATGGCAGACAGTTGTCCTTCTAGGGCATGTGACCATCAGAGACTCATTAAAATTCATCCTAAATTGAAGGCTTTTTTTTTTTTTTTTTTTAACTTTTCCTATTAGGTTGGCTGTTTCTTGACTCTAGCACCTCAATGTTTGTAAATGCTCGAGCAAGGGTTTACCATCTTCCAGATGCCAAAATGAACAAAAAAGGCAAAATGTCTGAAAAAACAGAGATGAAAGAAGAGCAAGGTATCTTGTAGGCTTGATCTTTAACTGTGTCCTTTATTTAAGTATTTGGTGTGGAAATTCTTATCAAGTCTATATATTAATCCTAAATATCCTTCAGCCATGTGAAAAACGTGTGCCCGTATGTTAAATATATGTTACATGCAATGCATGTTAAAAAGTATCCAGCTGGCAAGTCTTAGAATCCATTGTCAGGGGATTCCAAATAATAGGTGCCAAGTGTCAGTCAGGAGTATTATCACCGCTACGTAAGAGCTACGGATTGATTTTTTTTTTTTTTTAACTTCAGAATAATAACTACTTTTGGCACCTTAAAGTCTTAACAGAATGTTGAACATTCCTTTTAGCTTTAAAAAAATATATACTAGAATGAGGCAAGTATGGATTTTATTCCAACCCTTATCTAGTAGATATAATAAATATCATTGGTTTTTTAAGGCATGGGATAGGGTTGATGCTGACCTTCTGCCTCATTCAAAGGTCTAGTTCAGAACTTAAATATGTTAGTGATGTGTTTGAGTACTAACAGAAACATTTGATTGCTGTCTACTTGTATCCCATCTTCAGGATTGTGAAAGTCAGGGGGATTTTAAAAATAATAAATACTATTACTCTGTACTGATTCTTTCATTTAAATAGCAGCTTATAGCTAGCATCACAATTGACAACAACACAGACTCTTCTCTAATTCGTGACCATGCATGTGACTTGTTCTCAGGGCACTGTGAAACCTCTATTAACGTTGGTCTGGAGTGTGTTTCATTTAGACCTTAATAAATAGACCTTTTTCAAGAAAGAAGATTCTATCTGGCCTCCAGAAAGAGGCTCAAAGGAAGGGGCTTTTGGAATGATGCTTGTGTCATCTGTTGTTTTAAAAGGCTGTGAAATACTTTATGGATAAATGTTATCACGTAGAATGAGGTTATCCTTTTATTTCTGTACAGAAACAAAAAAGGAATTGGTCCTAGAAAGCAACCCAAAGTGGGAAGCATTAACCGAAGTACTGAAAGAAATTGAGGCAGAAAATAAAGAGAGCGAAGCCCTTGGTGGTCCAGGTAGGAGAAAAGAGATGATGACATTTGCTTTCAAAGTGGAGCAAATGAGTCTTCTTTGTTAGTTCTTTAAAAATAACTTACTATGATTTTATTTATAAAATGTAAAAGAATAAATGCCAGAGGAACACTGAAATCCTAGTGGCAGCCTCCTTTTCTATTCATTCGATGTGATTTTCTCCAGGTTGAATCCTTGTATATTCATGAAAGCAGGTTTTTTTGCTGGTTGCCTTCTCAGGACTTCTATTTAAAGAGTCAGCTTATCTCCACCTACATGTTCACCAGGATTTCAATCTGGAATCCCCAAGGAGAAAGCTAATGGGCTTGCTTTATTCTCAGCAAGCATCTTTCCAGAAAAGTCTTCACTGTTCTTTGGAGCAACATTGACCTAGCCCCCCCTCCACCACCAAAAAATTCCAGATTTCAGGACTGCTGTCTTCAAACACAAGTATACTAGTAGATTAGCATGGTAGACCAAACCTGAACTACATTTAAAAAACTAAAACCCATTATAAAATAAAACTAGATTAAAAAAAAATCTATTGAGACTTTGAACTCCTACAAATCAGTAAACGCAAGCGCATAATTCTTATCTTAGTAAATGTGCTGGTGATGTTATCCAAGAACCTACAGTACTGTGATTAAAGACCCAAAGTCATGCATGCTCACTTAGAAAAATTGAAAAGTATGAAGAAAAAAGAGAAGGGGAAAAAAATGTCCAGGAGTCACACTGGCATATTTGCTTCCAGGGTTTCTTTTATGTATTTTCTTTCTCACATTGTTAAGGTCACAGTGCAGATATAATTTCTGGATATATAATTAGCAAGTCAAATGATAATGTTCTTGAGACGTTTGACTTGTACAAAATTTTTCTGAATTTTCATTTCTTTTAGCAGCGTAAAAGCTCATCACTTTTGTTTTTTAGATTTATTTATTTATTAGAGAGATAGAGCAGGTGAGGGCAGGAGCAGAGGATGAGGGGGAGAGATCCCAAGCAGACTCCATGCTGAGTGCGGAGCCCAACATGAGGTCCTATCCCACGACCCTGAGACCATGACCTGAGCCGAAATCAAGAGTTGGACACAACCAGCTGAGCCACTCAGGCGCCCCAGAGCTCCTCTCTTTTTCACCTAGCTGACAATGACTGGAGATTCTATATATATTCGTTTGTATGTATACCTATATATGTGTAACGGTTTTATCAATTTGATTGGAGAAAAATGTTACTCATTTGAAATTTGGTGCTAGGTAAGCTCACTGTTTTCTTAAATGTTTTTCCTCTTTTGTGAATTGTCTTTTTTTTTCTTTGCCAATTTAGACTATGTCCACAGTTGGTATTGGCTTTTTATATATTAAAGATATCGTCATTTATGATAGTTGTTTTGTAAAGTTGTTTTTTTTCTTTAGCTTTCTTAATGCACAGTTTTTTAGATTATAGATACAAGTCTTCTCTGAGATTTCTTCCATTGCTTTTAAGCCTAGAAAATCATCTCCATCCAGAGAGATGGAGAATAGTCACCTTTTTTTTTATGATTTAATATTTAACGTTTGACTCTGTAATCCATTTGGAATTTATTTTGGCATATAAAATCCTCTGGAAAATTATTAATTAAAAAGAGCTTCCGTAAAGCCTCCATTACACCGTGGCTACGCTTTCATAAGACTAAATGTTTCTGGCTCCAACTTTACTCAAAAGATTTAACTAATCCTGTCAGAGAGGGAAAGCATTTGATAAGCATCTGAGACCCTTTAAACAAATTGTGAATATTGTACCCTTAGCGCCGGGGGTAAGATGTGTCTTCTTTGTGGAGGGGAAGAGGCGAGGGGGCAGGCAGAGAGCAGGGGGACACATGAGGTCACAGTAACATAACACTGTTTCGTAATTTTAGGTCAAGTACTTATTTGTGCAAGCGATGACCGAACATGTTCCCAGCTGAGAGAGTACATCACTATGGGAGCAGAGGCCTTCTTGCTGAGGCTCTACAGGAAAACCTTTGAGAAGGATAGCAAAGCCGAAGAAGTGTGGATGAAATTTAGACGTGAGGACAGTCCAAAGAGAATGGCAAAATCTAACAAAAGGCCTAAAGGCCCCCCAAACAAACAAAGGGCTGCCACCAAAGAAAGGACTCTGAAAAAGAAAAAGCGAAGGTTAACCTTAACTCAGATGATGGGAAAGTCTGAAGAACCTGAAGAGGCAGGAGATGTCAAGGAAGGCTATCCTAGAGACACAGGCAGTAGCCCAGAAAGCTCCTTAGAAGAAATTAAGCACGAGGAATTTGACTTAAACTTGTCCTCTGATGCCGCATATGGAATCCTGAAAGACCCACTCACCATCCTCCATCCGCTCCTGGGCTGTAGTGACCCCTATGCTCTGACGAGGGTGCTCCATGAAGTGGAACCAAGATACGTGGTGCTGTACGATGCGGAACTGACGTTCGTTCGCCAGCTTGAAATTTACAGGGCGAGCAGGCCCGGGAAGCCTCTGAGGCAAGTTATAAAGAATATGAGCTGTTTCTTCTCTCTTTTTTTTGTGTATGTGTATATATCTACATAGAGAGAGATTTTTTTTTTTTTAGCTGAAGTACAGTTGACATACATTAAATTAGTTTCAGGTGTACAATGTCATGATTCAACCATTCTATACATTACAAAATGCTTACCATGATAAGTATATTACAATATTATTGATTATATTCCCTGTGTTGTTCTTTTCATCCCCGTGGCTTATTTATTTTTTTAAGCTGTACCTCTTCATCCCTTTCACCCATTTTGCTCATTCTCCCTACTCCCACCCCCCTTTGGCAACCATCATTGTGTTCTCTATTTGAGTCTTTTTCTCTCTTGTTGTTGTTTGTTTGTTCATTTTGGTTTTTTTAGATTCCACATATAAGTGAAATCATATGGTATTTATTTGTCAGTCTCCATCTGGCTTATCTCACTTAGCTTACTACCCTCTCAGTCCATCCATGTTGTGGCCAATGGCAAGATTTCACTCTTTTTTATGGCTCAGTAATACTCCATTGAGCTGTTTCTTTTAAATGCTTCAATTTCACGGTTCTTTAGGCTTTAACACAGACACTTTACCAGTTGCACATGGATTTTCTTTAACATTCTGTTGTTAACGATGTAGGTTAAATTTATGAATCCTTCTTTGGCATCCTGGTCAACCTGGGAAGTTTGCATAGGAAGGATGTCAGATGTTGTAGTAGAACAACAAATCTAGGGAACTATCTGTGTTCTGGTTACTTGCTGTTCTGTTGTTCTATACTGTATCCTTTCTGCATTAGTTGTAGCTTATGGGGTGCTGTATCTGAACAAGTCTAGGAAATGTATAATATCCTAACTTGTACCAAAATGTACTATAACTATGACTCAGCTAAATGGCTTTGATCTTCTAAAATGTCGTTCTTATAAATTTCAAGAAGTGACTCTAAATTATATCCACATAAAATGAGAAGGTATTTGGGGAATTATTGTACCAAGTTTTCTTGAGTTTCAAGAAATAGCAGATAAAGAATCTACAGAAATATCAGATGAGAAAATGATGCCTCTCAAAGAATACAGTGTTCTGGGTCTCCAATTATCTGAGGGAAATAAACAGCAAAATTAATATCCTGAACTCAGTCTGAACCAAAAACAGAGCCAAAAGAAACCTTCCTAGCAGTTTAATGCAGCCTTCCAGAGCAGAGATGAATGGAGCAGGTGGGTCAGAAATAACACAGGATGAAGAGATTAAACGAAGCTGGTCAAAGAATTATAGGCTGGTAAATTTTTCAGACTTTGCTACTGATCAGCTTTGTAGATCACTTGTGTGCTCCCAAGTTCTTTGTTGCCTGAGAATGGAATAGTGTGATATTTGGAAACAAAATGTCAGAGCCGGAAGGGACCTTGGAGTTCAGTTGCTCCCTGCGTTGGTGGGAAACTGGGCCCCAGTAATAACGAATGACTTGCCCTTGGCCACATAGCACTTGTGGGGGAGAGCTGAGGTCTCTGGATTCATTGGCGATGGTTTTTTTTCTCGGTCCACACTTCAAGGAAATATATCCTAGGAGCATAAAGTCCAGAAGAAATGTCAAAGGCTAAAAAAGGAAAAACCTCCGATAGAAGGTAAGGAAGAGAGTCAGAGGAGGTGCTTAATTCAGCCTTTGAGCAACAAATAAGAAAGAAAAGCAGTCCTTCCTAGGAGAAAGTAATATACCAAATTATTTTCTCGAGCCCGATATCACCCATGTGTCTTCTGCGTCTGTGTTTATATAACATGTGTGATGACTTGATTCTGTGAAGACACTGATAAAAAAGAGCCGAGAAAGAGATAAAGGTCATATAGATTTCATTTGTTTATTTCTCACTAACGTGAACTTTCACAAGCTGCGTTTTATAACTACTATCCAACTTTGCAAATGATTGTTTGGCAGAGGTGTAAAGAAAAAATTGAAAAAAGAGAAACTGCTGAGATTTTGTGTTTTCTGATTTGTTTATAGTTATGAAGCAAGGATTAGTCTATCCCTCTAGTTATATTTCAGTGTTTACCTAAACTCTGTTCCTCCTTTCGGTGAAGGGGAAAAACGTGGTAATGAGACTTTTACCAGGTGGAGTTTAGGCAGCTTAATTTTAGGTACGTGATTAATGGAGCCTTTTATTCTTGGTCAAATATTTATTATTTGAGCAGTTTAGATTGCTCATTTCAAATGCTACGCTCTTCCTTTCAGGGATTAAAAATTACGTTTTTACAGCCTAAAAGAGTTCTGTTTTAACTGGCAGGGTCTACTTTCTTATATATGGAGGTTCAACCGAGGAACAGCGCTATCTCACTGCTTTGCGGAAAGAAAAGGAAGCTTTTGAGAAACTCATAAGGTAAAAGATAGAGGCCTTTTAAGATCTAGAGGCTTCTCTGGATGGGGGCATATCTGACTGCCCTCAGGAAAGATGGAGGGGGGAAGAAGTTGGGAGCATCACCTCAAGATAAACCTGTGGTGTGATTCATCCCTGGGTTATGTGCACATTTCTTGTCTCCTCCCTCTCTTTTCCACGCATCTCCAGTTGCCTTTCAGTGGTTTAACAGGATATTGGAAACGTGGCGAGAGCTGCTTTTCTGCTTGTAAAGACATGTAACATAAAACACCAAAAATACAGCTCAACCACTGCTTTTCTAAGATACATGTTCTTAGATCTCCCCACCCAGCCCCCACCCCCCCACACAAGCTTTCTCCCTTCCCTTGGAATTATGACTTATTTTCTCCTGGTGAAATTTCCATTGTCTGTGGGTGGGTGACCGCCTTACCATTTGCTGGGAAATGCTTTTACAACCGAGTCAGTTCAGATCACCAGCAGTAGAATCACTCTGGGAAAATATTTTTTTGAAGGTGTGATGTTTATCTGAACATACACGTACTGTTTTAGGATGAGTGTCTGGTAATGTTCCAAATCCAAATAGAAAATGCTTTCCAGTGTAACATCCGGAAAATGTTCTAAGTGATATGTGCACAGACTAGATGGCCACCTTTTACCCACCACAGGTGTTTGAGAAATCTGATAACCTTGTACCAGGGGTGTTGTCAAGGAGATGGCAGCTTGGTGAGGGAAGATGGGTCACATGATCTCTAAGGAGCCTCAAAAGACAGGGCAGGGGCTAGATGGGGCATCCTTGAGCTGAGCCAGAGAAAAGGGTAGACCAGAGGACACCATGGCTTGGACTGACCAATCTTCCAAGCCACAGATATTGGTAATGCATCAGTGGCAATGAGAGGGCAGAAATCATTTTTAGTGGCTGTTAGCATGCCAGGGCTCTACACAGAATTTCAAAATGAACAACCTTCCTCCAACACGGACTATGGGCTCTCAGTGTACACCTAAAATCTCCCTGTACCCCAGTCCATCCAGGGCATGCATTCCCAGGTGCCTCCTGAATCAGGGCCACTGAGTCCCTGTGGAGCGGCTCAGCATGTTACATGGGCAGAACCCCGCCCCGCCATATCCTTTGTGAGTACCACGTGCCTTGGCCACAGATTCTTTCAGCCTATGAAAATGTTTTCTGTTAATGTGCTCTATGGGATGGTTTATATGGTATATGTGTGTATGTATGGGGTTTTCTTTTTTAAGATTTTACTTATTTATTAGATAGCATGAGCGGGGGGGCGGGGGTAGGGCAGGAGAGAGAGAAGCAGACTCCCCAGTGAGCAGGGAGCCCGATGTGGGGCTCGATCCCAGGACCTTGGGATCATGACCTGAACCAAAGGCAGACGCTTAACCGAACTGCTTAAAATAAATAAAACATTTCA
Source organism: Mirounga leonina (assembly GCF_011800145.1). Lineage (NCBI taxonomy): Eukaryota > Metazoa > Chordata > Mammalia > Carnivora > Phocidae > Mirounga > Mirounga leonina. The sequence goes on from NW_023270453.1 coordinate 32,422,085, forward strand.
GAAAGTGTGATAACCAACCAGTTGTTAAACAGCTGGCCTCTTCTTGTCCGAAGCTTTTAGTGCTTCTCTGTGTCTTCTAGACCGTCACTCCCCCAAGACTCAAAACAGTCAACAGATGTTTACTGGGCATCTCTGAGGCACCAAGCCCTGTGCTGACAGTAAAATGCTGTAGTCACAGTGGTGCTGGAGGTCCCTCCCCTCCTCGGGCTCATCCCCCAGTGGAAAAGACGAACATCAGGTGATGATGAATACTACACTAACTAGACATGTACAGAGTCTGGCTGCAAAGGTGAAGGAATGGGGTGCGCTCGCGCAGGTCAGACCTGGCCCGGGGCAGGGCCCCGGGCGCCTTCACAGAAGAAGCGACAGGTACGCAACGCCTGAGGAGTGTGCGCTAGGTGCTACGTCGACAGGGCGGGAAGGGGCTTCTGTGTGGGGAAGCCCCAGGGTACCCGAAGCCCTGCTGAGGGCTCAGAACGTGCCTGTAGAGACGGAAAGACAGTACTGACGCGTTCTCAGTAGGAAGTCTGTTTTTAGAGGCTCTCGCTGGCCTCCTAACAGAGGAATGGATGGAGCAGGGAAACGAGTCCGGAGAAAAGGTGGTAGCCACGATTAGGTTGACGGGGGAAGGGAACAGATTGAAGAAAGATGCAGGCGATGGAATCACAGAATTGGTGCTAGGGGCGCCTGGGTGGCTCAGTTGGTTAAGCGTCTGCCTTCAGCTGGGGTCGTGATCCCAGGGTCCTGGGATCCAACCCGCATCGGGCTCCCTGCTCAGCGGGGAGCCTGCTTCTACCTCTCCCTCTGCCTGCCGCTCCCCCTGCTTGTGCTCTCTCTCTGTCAAATAAATAAATAAATTCTAAAAAAAAAAAAAAGAATTGGTGCTATAGGATGTGGGTCAGTATCTCTTTACAAAACATCCTCTGCCTGAGTCTTCATGAGTTAACCATCCCTGAGTTACAGAGGAGTACAGAGAGCCAAGATCATTCAGATTAGGTTACTGGTGTTCATGCTGAGGGTCCCTAAGACCACCTGCCGGCTCAGTGATTCACCAGAAGGGCCCACAGGAGCCAGAAAAACCGGTATCCTCACAGTTTGGGTATATGACAGCAAAAGGACACAGATTAAAATCAGAGAAGGGTAAGAAGCATGGAGCCAAGTCCAGGAAAGCCCAAGCGTAAGCTCCCAGGTGTCCTCTCCCTGTGGAGTCACACGATGTGCTTCATCCTCCCAGGCGCAGTGTGTGACAGCACATGGCGAGCGTTATCCACAGGGAAGCTTACCCAAGCCTTGGGGTCCAGCGTTTTTATTGGGGGTCAGTCACGTAGACACAGAGTACCCACACGACAGACTCCATCCCCCCAGAGCAAAAACAGGTATTCACCATAAATCAAGTTGTGCACGTAAATCATCTCATCAGACTGCTGCCATGTGGCCTCAGGCCTCAAGGCATACAAAAGCCTCTTATAATATGGGAGGATATTCCAAGGTCTCAGGGCTCATCTCCCTGAGGAGACTGGGCTTTTCCTGCAGGGTTGTAGCCAAGAGAGCCTGGTAAAATGTGGGGAAGAAGGCACCTGAGTAGGCGAGTTTTCAGGCTCCAGGCTGCCTCTTCTATAATGCATCAGGAACCTCATCTTTAGTAGATTGTGGCTAGTAGATTGTGGCAAGATACTGCAGACTCCGTGCCATTCCTGCTGTATACAAGTGAGTCTCCACATCAGAGGGCTCGGTGACAAGGTGTGGATAAGCCTGGCCCATACTGGAATCCACCCAGCAGAATCTGGAATATGGACTGTCTCCTGCGTTTCAGTCTACCTGATAATTTCCATATCACATTTTAATGTAATTTTATCTCTGGCTTGGTTTAATTTCCTAGCTCTCAGTGGTGACCATCTACTTATTTTAAGGTAGATCTTCCTGTATTACATAGCAATCAGATAGTTACACCATTTAGAATCTTAAGATATTTACCTTCCCAGAAAACTTGGGGAATTTGAGAAGTGTTTGTTTTGAAAAGGAAAATATATGTGAGGTGCGTTGCTGAAAGAGCCATTTGCACCAAGCCTGTACTTGGAAATTTAATGTTAGAATAAGACAATGTGCTTTTGCCAGGACCTCCGTGGGTGATGTCGTAAGAATAAAAGCAGTGCTACTATTTAAAATAAACCGAAAGGAAGGAATCTGGCAAACTGGCGGTGGAAGGATAGCTTGTCTGCGCTAGATCAGTTGATTACAGATGTCAAGAGAGAAAAAAAAAAAAAAGATACTCCTAAGTATTGATAATAAAATGCTCCCTGGATAGAAAAATTGGCAGTAATATTCTGAGTATACATAGTTTTAGAGAGGTCACTGCTTTTCAAAGGCAGGGGTAAGGTTCTTTGGAATTTTAGTCAGAAAATGTGATCACCAGGGCCCCTGTCTGGCTCGGTCGGTGAAGCACACAGCTCTTGGTCTTGCGTTTGTGAGTTCGAGCCCAACGTTGGGTGTAGAGATTCCTTAAAAAATAAAAAAAGAAATATGTGATCCCAAAATGAGTTAGCATGTGGGCCAGAATACATGCCCATTGGAGGAAGACTTCTAGTTCAGCACCTCCTCCCTATATTATCATTGTTGTGGTATCAGGCTATTCAGATATCATTAAAGATCTTAAAGCAAAAATAAGAAACCTCTGTACTTTAGATTAAGTGGAAATAAGAATCTGCATTTGTAATTATCATTTTGTATGTGTCACACGGAGCGACTTGGGTAATTATGCTAAATGTTGAAAGCAAAGAACTGAATATTTATTATGATGGCAAGTTTCTGTTACATTAATTTGAGTTACCAGTTAGGGAGACTTATTATGTTCTTCACAATCCAGGCTTCATTTCAGGAGTTTATTATTTCTTGGATTCAATTTCCAGTTAAGTTATAACATCTCATAGTAAACTAGCTGTTTTTATATAACAATATTAATTGAAACCGTTGTGGAATCATCTGAAAGCAAATCTTTGGTTTTTCAGCATTATCATGGATAATTAGGGAATGAGGTTACCACATTATAAGAAAAGCACAGTTACAATAACAGCTAACATTTTATAATGCCTATTATGTGCCAGGCACTGTTCTGAGTACCTTCTACAGTGGATAATTCTCCTAACGTGCCTCTTTTGAGGGAGGTCTTATTATTCCCATTTTACAGATGAAATTGAGGCACAGAGCCATTAAACTACTTGCCCAAGGCCCACACGGCCAGTCAGTGGTTTCAGATTCACGGAATAGGAATATTTTCTAACCCACTAGGCTATACAGCCACTCACAGACTACAAATTAATCAGAAAATGGGGATGCCCCCATGTGTGATACGTAGCTTAGCCAGTAAAGTAAGTGGAAATAAAGAGAAAAAAGATCCCCAATATTAATCCCAAATGTTAAAGAAAAAGAAATTGAAGAGCAATAATTTTTCTGAATAGTTTGCCCTTTGTCCTCAACACAAGTCCAGTAGGTGTCACGGAGCAGTAAGGAGTGGCTTTCGGGGCCACAGCCATTGCAAAAACTATTCCAGCAGGCCACACTTGATGCTCGTGTTGAGAATCGTGAGGAAGAACAGACCTGGAACTATGCCAGCCCCATCGTGTGAACTGTTTACAAAATGCTATACTAATAATAACTTTGTGTTTGTATATTGTTTCAAAGAGTATAGAATTTAAAGTTGTAATTTCTGTTCTTCAGTGGTATCTTGGAGTCGTACCCTGTTCTAAAACATCGTTTATCCAGAGTGGTTGGAAAATCGGTCCATCCGGTTTTATTTCCTGTAATTGGAAAGTCTTTGCTGTTTTAGCCCTTACTGAAATGATTAGTGAGTACTGAGGACCCGTCCGCCTTCTGCCGCACGGTACCCTGGGCTCTGTTCCTGCCGTTGGTCAGTCCCACCATTGTTTCGTGCCTGCTCATGCTCCCCGAACTCAGTGTCCCGCCCTACGAGGGCCGAGAGCCGGCCTCATACATCCCTTCTGTCCCTCCTAGACATGGCGCTTGCTGGTTCATGGATTGATGATAACGTACTTCCCTGGTTTTGAAAAATAAGACCATGGCAAGCCTGGCTCCTTGGTTATCGAGGATATTTTCATAATTGTCGTCCCTGATTACGAGTCTTAGTTGTGGTTGTACTGTCCTGTCAGTCTACCGGATGTGGGATACCGAGCTACCTAGAAGACAGGAATCACTGTGTAACCATGTATATATCACAGCACCTAACACGACAGGTAGGAGCACTCCAGAAAGGTTTTTAAAACAAATGCATGAGCGAGGGAATTCATGCTGCGCTATTGCCAACCGGAGATGTTGATTTTTTGTTTAAATCTCTGTTGGGGCCTCCCACCTGGAGGTTTTTAAATCGAAGTTCCGTCATCTGTGCTTTGATTTTCTTAATCATTGATTTGTAACCATTCCTATTTATGATTTACTCTGAACGTATTAGAATATAAATTATTTAAATTATTCTTAATGCTCAATAACACGTTAGCATGTTTTTATAAAAAGTCTCAATCTCTTGGTGGCATTTTTTACCTGCTTATTTCATGTCCCAAAGTGCTTGAAGGACATAGAGAATGGAAAATAAACAGCAGCTCTTTTTCACTCTGGAAGATCGGAAGTAGCACCCAACCAAGAAATTCTTTCTCCTTCCTTTACCTGTCGCTCATTTGTGTATATTTACTGTACTTATTTATCTAACATATTTCTCATCTTGACACTCTTGTGGCCATTTTCTATGTTAGAATCTATAAAAGATTAAAATCTGGAATTTGGGAATTCGTTCAACAAAGTGTTTAAACTATTTTCCGCCCCAGGGAGAAGGCCAGCATGGTGGTCCCTGAAGGAAGGGAAGGTAGGGGCGAAGCAAATCCGGAGCTGGTCAGGGGCTCCGTGGCTGCAGGCGCTCCCACCGACACCCGGAAAGCAGGTGAGACCCGCCCTGTGCCACGCATTCCCGGCGCCTGCCACGGAGGCCCTGGGGTCCTAGAGCATCTCTGCAGAGGTGGGGTTTTTCTCAACAAACTCGTAAAACTGGGTGCCGGTGCTGCCTTTAACTAACCACATGTCCCTCCCAGAGCTGTGGCTCCTCATCTGTAGGATAAGGGGGCTGCGTTGTAGGCGCCCCAACCTTGAAATCAGTCACAGTCCAGCCTTGCTTGTAAATGTGGTTGGCTGGCTGAGATTCAGAATGTACTTTTGCAAAGAAACTTTGATAAGTGGCAGTTAGGCTCTTCTTTTTACCCGAAGAAGCCGCTTTACCGCAGATAGACAGGAGTTGTCTGGAGCACATCCCCACTTCTCTTCTTGCCTCCGTGTGTTGCTTCTTGGCACTTTCCCAGATCCCAGGTGCGTGGCTCCCTCCTTGCAGTGCAGTGTCTGAACCGTGGCGTGCCAGCAAGACGTGCTGAATTCCAAGTGCAGCGTGACCCAGAAGTAAACCCCCCCCACCCCCGCTTCCCGAATCCCCGTTTCCCCATGGCAGCAGCTGCGGTCAGCCAAGCGGCCTGAGGAGCGCAATACGATGGAGCTGACTTAGCCTCTGGTGGGGGCCCGGTTAAAGCCACGAGCCTCCCAAACCCGGTATACTCGGGCAAAGCCTCAGAGGCTTGTTAAAGCTATGGAGCCACAGGCCTCACTCCATGGAAATTCTCATTCAGTGCATCTGAAACGGGGTCAGCACCTCAGGGCCTTCTGATGGGAGTGGTCCCTGGACTGAACTTTGGGAAACGTGGCCTCAGAGCATCTAGGTCTTTTTTGAAGAAGATTCTTATTAACTCAGATAGGTTGGTGACATTTCATGCAGAATATAGAACGCCAGGCCGAATGAAGGAAGCTAGATTTGAGCATGTAGGTGCCACACAGAATGCTATTTACAGAAGTCTGTCCTTCGGAGTTCAGCCCTCCGGGCCCTTGTCGTCATGCCCTGCGGCCGCTGTAACAACTGACCACAAACTCAGGGCCTTGAAACAGCGTGTACATTTCTTATCTTACACTTACTGTCGTAAAACTCCAAAGTCCAAACGGGTTTCACTGTGAGCTGGGCTGTGCTCCTCCTGGAGGCTCTAGTCAGGACTCCATCTCCCTGCCTTTCCCAGTTTCTAGAGGCACCTGCGCTCTTTGGCTCCTGGCCCCATCCTCCACCTTCAGAGCCGGTGGCTCTGACTCTGCCCTTCCTGCTTCCCTCTTTCACTTGTTAAGGACCTTTGGGCCCACCTGGATAATCCAGAACAATCTCCTAAATTTAATCACATTTGCAGTGTCCCTTTTGCCATGTAAAGTAACATATTTACACATTCCAGGGATTAGGACATGGGAGTCTTCAAGGGACCGTTATTCTGCGCGCGGCAGCCCCTAGTCCTCACAAGTGTTGTCCATAAGCCAGCAGCCTTAGCGTTACCTGGGATGTCGTAAGAAACGCAGAGTCTCAGGCCCCACCCCAGACCTACTGAACACAGAACCTCCTCTAACTCGCTTCCAGGCGGTTCTGGGCACATTCAAATGTGGGAAGTTCTGGTCCACCGGCTTCTTCCATTTTCCCACGTCTAGACTCACTGGTACAGGAACTGACGGCTCCAGCATTTTTCACGACCGCTTCTAAGGCAGTTGACTCAGCAAGCGTTTTTAGGCGTCTAGTACATGCCCAACTCTGTCATAGGAATTAGGAATGCGATGGTCAGTAGAATGTGGGCAGTGAGACCATCAGGGACCGGACGTCCAGGGAGCTGCAGAGGGAAGGCAACAGCAAATGCTGGTGTTCACGAATCATCATGACTTTCCTCGCAGCTCTATTTAGTTTAAGAGAAATCGCCTTTATGTACTCTGTAAACAAACCTTTGTGAAAACACAGAAAAATGAGGAGTAACAACACGGGGTATTATGTTACCGTGCATCACAGGTTGACAACAGAAACACAGACTGGATTTGATTTTTTATTTTTTTAAAGATTTATTTATTTATTTAGAGAGAACGAGCGAGCAGGGGAAGGAGCAGAGGGAGAGAGAGGGAGAGAAGCAGGCTCCCCGCTGAGCACGGAGCCCAACGTGGGGCTCAATCTCACAACCCCGAGATCATGACCTGAGCCAAAATCAAGTCCAGCACTTAACCAGCCGAGCCACCCAGGCGCCCCAGAAACACAGATTTTAACCTTCAGTTGTTCTCCTCCATCTTTGGGAGCTCTTCCTCAGGGCCATCACCTAAGATGCTGCTTTTTGTTCCCAGGTGGCCAGGAACAGAGCAGGCCGCAGCAGACTATCGTCGTGGATGTGCGTGAGTTTCGCAGTGAACTGCCGTCCCTGATCCACCGTCGGGGCATCGACATCGAACCCGTGACTCTGGAGGTCGGGGACTACATTCTGACCCCGGAAATGTGCGTGGAGCGCAAGAGCGTCAGCGACCTGGTCGGCTCGTTGAGCAACGGCCGCCTGTACGGCCAGTGCGTGTCCATGTCCCGCTACTACAAGCGCCCGGTGCTGCTCATCGAGTTCGACCCCCGCCAGCCCTTCTCCCTCACGTCCCGCGGCGCGCTGCGTCAGGAGATCTCCGGCAACGACGTCAGCTCCAAACTCACGCTCCTCACGCTGCACTTCCCCAGGCTGCGGGTCCTCTGGTGCCCCTCGCCTCACGCCACCGCCGAGCTGTTCGAGGAGCTGAAGCAGAACAGGCCGCAGCCCGACGCGGCCACGGCCGTGGCCGTCACGGCGGATTCGGAAACGCTGCCGGAGTCGGAGAAGTACAGTCCCGGCCCCCAGGACTTCCTGTTAAAGATGCCGGGGGTGAACGCCAAGAACTGTCGCGCCGTGATGCAGCACGTGCGGAACATCGCGGAGCTCGCCAGCCTGTCGCAGGACAAACTGGCGGGTATTCTGGGCAACGCCGGGAATGCCAAGCAGCTCTATGACTTCATTCACACCTCTTACGCGGAGGTCGCGTCGAGGGGGAGGATGAGAAAATGAGCGGTGACGGCTGTCCTCTTGTCCCGAGAGCGCGCTTCCCGGCCGCTCTTTGCCGGCATTCCTGGGTCCCCATTTATCCTTAGTTCCCGATTGCCTCGTCTCCGGCCCTTAACAGCCGAGCTGCCCGCTTGCTGGCTCTGCGCGCCAAAGCCAAGCCTCCGCTCGGAAGTCTAGGTTCAGGCACCGTTTGCACGGCCCCGCGCCTGCTCTCCTCCCTCCCCTCGCTGCCCAGGCCAGGGTCCGCATGCTCCGTTCCTAAGTGAGGTGGGTCCGGAGCCGGGGAGGTGTCCGCCGGTGTTTCTAGAAGGCCGTTCTTGAAACAGGCAGCAATTTATGTTTCTGACACAGACCGGTAGAACACATAATCATGTTCTTACCCTCTTCAGAGGCGCCCCGGCACCCAGAGAAGGAAACCCCTCTGCGTCCTTCACCAGTTCTCCCACATTGTCCTCAAACACGTTCTTCCATCTTTCTGCCTCTAAGAGAAATTCCTGGGGACTTCCTGGTGCCCGCCCGAGTAAGACAGCCTCCTCAAAACCTCCCTGGTTCACTTCCTGATCCCCCGAGCATATGCGACACGTACTATGACTCGACTGTGCAAAGCCGGTAGTTTTTAGACCCGAAATGAATTCGCTCTTTCCAGAAATTGATGGTGCAAGTGAAGGAGTCCTTGGAACGCTCACTTTTTCAAACATTTAACCTCCAAACTCTGAGGTCTCTAAGCCCGAAAGGCGAGTTAGAGTCTCTTAAGACTTCCTCATCCCTGAGCCTCTCTTCCCACGCCCTGAGACCACCAGCACCAGAGCTTCTCCCTGCGCAGCATAAGCTCACCCTCTGATCCCCCTTCTTCCTGTCCCTCTGCGGAGTGCCTCCTTGCATCTCTGTGAGGGTTCCCACACAAGTAATTGAGTGGCCCACCAAGTCTTTAAGATTTGGTTTTCCTTCCTGGAGTCGAGATAAAGGACTTAAAAAGTAAATGGAAGATCAATGCATAGAATATCTAAGAATTCCAGAGAAATCTATACATACTTAAAAACTCACAAGTCCATCTCCTTCTCAAACCTTCCGGCTGGGTTAGATTAGCTTTTTACTGAAGTGTACATATGGGACATTCATAGCATCTTTGTGCCGTTTTTAAACTTTTATATTTCACCATTATTAAGTTAGGTCTTACTCTCCTGTCTAGTAATGAGTAGTAAATTTTCTACCTCAAGAGCTGATGTGGGTGTAGACATCAGTCTCACTAGCCATTCCACACAGTCACACGTTTCCTCCGTGTCGGCCGTGTTTTTGTTCGTCACGGTCTTTGAGCTCAGAGTAGACACTGGACCACATAACACATAATGGTCTTCACCTTCACAGAAGTTCTTTCAACAGACCTCTCCAAGTTGAACCTTCCATGCCGACTTCTTGTTCTCTGGGTAGGTTAACCTACATTGGTACTGCTAAAGTAGATTTGGATTTCAAACTCGATACAAGGTACCACAAGAATGAATTAAGGGGTATCAGGGAAGCGTGTTGTTACATGGAATTCTGTATAGTGATCTGAGGAACAGAGAAGAGGACAGGAAACAAAAGTTAAAGATAGAATAAAGGGTTGGGCTACTAAATGTTGTCCGAGGGTTAAAAAGCTACCTTGGAGATTAGAAAACAAGATGTCAGGTACGTGTGTTAATTTTCACTTCTTTATGTATTTAAGAGTCCAGTCAGAGTGAAAAGTACATTAAAATCGACATAGCTCCTCAAAAGGAGATGGTTATTATGATTTTTCTTCACCCTAGTCTGGCGCTTCTGCTTCTGGTACATAGTTTCTGGTTTTTCTTGTGGAATTCCACCTGCCTTATATTGTTCTTTAATTACATAAAAGGCAGATCAGAACATAGCACATCTTTTGATATGGGTTTCACTCCAACTTAAGCTTTCAGAAATCAGCTCTGTACTTAAAGCCGCCATTTTGAACAGCCCTCGTCATCTAGTACAACATGGAAAACAGCCTTCGTTGTATTTAGAGAGCCGGTGTCTCTGGCTCTCAGATGCTGTTTTTTGCTGTTGTACGTGCTGGACATTTGAAGACGTACACTGTCTCATGTGTATCTGAATTAGGACTGGTAGTTTCTAATGAATTCGAAAATGCTCATTATAGACGCAAGGCTCTCACTCCCACTTCCCCTTCCAACTAAATAAATATATTTTAGTGTGTCTCCAGTTATGGAAAGCCTTTAGTACAACCATCGTGTATTGACTTTTATCACATTCTTTTACAAATTTTTACAGTCTAAGAATCCTTGGCAAGGGAACTAATGCATGAATTTGCAAAATTAATGTATCACTTTATTATCTAGCATCATACTGTTACCTTGGCCTTTTTTCTTTCAGAATAGTAAATATCCCTTTTACTTATGAACTCATGTTTAGCTTTTTAAAAACCTTTTTTTAAAAACCTGAGATCAGCATTATTCTATTTTACCAAGTTTTTTGCATAAAAATCAGAGCGTGTGGAAGATGAGAGAAAACGTTTCCAACTTTGTTTAAATCATAGTGCCTCTTGATATTTTTTTAAAGTTGTACAACAAGAAATCATTTTATATAGTAATAGTGGCCATAAATAATGTCCTTTTGGCAAGAAGTTGCCACTTCTTCAGTCTGGGGCTCAGGAGACCATATGTCTCTGTATATTTGAGTACATCCAGAATGCAGTTTCCCAGCTCACGAGGGACTGAAAATAATTGTCCCATTCATCAACCCATCGGGACACAGAGGGTTAAGTCTAGATTTGGTTGTGTTGAGATAACAGAATATAGAATTAATAACTGGCCTTCAGCAGGAAAGTCTACACTGAAGCAAATGCAAAGAAGTGCGTGGGGGGAGAGAGACAGACATCATTAGTCTTTGCTTTTGTTTTTCAAGCATAATTTGATTTTCCTTTGGCTCAGAAAACTTTAGGGAAATTCTCTTTCCTTTGTGTTCAGTTTAGCCTAGAAACATCCTTTTAAAAACCAACAGTTTAGGAAAGTTCTTTTCTCAGTCTTGAATATATTAAAACATATCCAGACTTCAATGTGCATTGTCATTTTTCTTCATTATTTTGCTTTCTATTTTGGTTTATCGCTACTTCCTGTCCAATTTCAAACTCCCGTACTTAACCGTCTTTATCCACAGGTTTTTGGTAAGCCACGCCACTGCTGCTTTTTGATTTAAGGGTATGTAAGCCAAAATTTGGATGGGAGGGAGACATAACTGATTTATATCAATTTGTAACAAGAGTTGTATGTGAGTGTGTTTTTAATAAAATGTGTATTTATTCCGTATTTTCCTCAGCATTTTGTGGGCAAAGTAAAAATAACAATGTATAGTGAAAGGACATGTATTCCCAGCGCATTGTATTTCCAACACGTTGGTAAATGTAATTTAAAATGAAGAGAATATTTAATGTGTTTTTTGTTGTGCAGAATAAATGATTAAAGCCGAACTGCTCTTCCAAACCCCTGCTTTTGCGTTTGACATGCGTGATAAACCCACTTTCTGAGGCCTTAGCATGATTTTCTTTGGGTTATTTTTCCCTTACTGCTTTTTATTTTGTACATGTGTCCTTAAGGAGGGGGAGAAAAAAAGACTATTCTCCTTCTGAAAACACTCATTTGTTGACATGTAATGAATATGTGGTAAGCACAATGCTTGGAACATCTTAACTCAACAGAGATTAATTTCCTGCTGCCCCTGACTCATACCATCTTCTTTTTTCTTTTTTTTTTTTTATTCCTTCAGCGTCAAAGTTGAAAGTAAATTATCCTTTTGACACATCTAGAATTTACTGTAATCTCTTAGGTTTAATTATTTAATTAGTTTACTAATTGGCTCACTTTGATGATTTTGTTATTTTGGTTTCTGCTTGAAAACGTAGAACCAATCCCTTTTTTTAACAAGGCGTAAGACGGGTTATTTTTCAAAATGTTTTGATGTCAGAATAAAGACTCTGGTAGAATAATTAACCCTTTCTTAGGAGTAGTGCTATAACTCACATTTACTGAGCTCTTGTGCCTTATCCCCTTTAATCTTCATGACAAAGACCTAAAGGTAATATCACGGAAAAGCCTCTCGCTGTGGTTGAAACTGAGTGACAGAGAGGTTAAGTCATTGGCCCAGGGTCACTCAGTAGTAGATGACGGAACCATATTTGAACCCAAGCAGTCTGACCCCAGAGCCCATGATGAAACACTGCTGACCAGTGGTGGGGGGAGAGGGGTTTATGTCCACCTTCAAATACCTAATTACAGATATGTCGCAGAAAAAGCAAATTGGTTTGTTTTCACGCCTCTCTTAGTTAACAATGTCAAAAGCAAGTATGCACAATTTAGAACTCGGCCAAAGAGAATACCCGAGTACCCTGGGTGGCTCAGTGAGTAGAGTGTACAAGTCTTGATCTCAGGGTCGTGAGTTCAAGCCCCACACTGGGCGCAGAGATTGCTCGTAAAATAAAAAAGAGCTGGATGTCATCTAGTAGCATATGCCACCTGGGGAGTCATCTGATTTCCAGGGCTCCTGACCTCTTACTATTTTGCAACTTTATGAGAATAGAGGTTAACGTGTAGAAGCCCTGACAGCAATACAAATGATTCTTGTTCAGTAGCATTGCAAGGTATTACCTAGCAACACATGAACCAGTTCTGCATTTATTAGCAAATTTATTTCTGCATTCATTTGACCAGCTACAAATCTCTGGGTCTTTCATTTTCTTTTAAATCAGTCCTAACATCTTACTGGTTTCCTCACTAATTGAATCTAACAAAATCTTTGACTAATGGTTCTTGTTTTGTTTTGTTTTGTTTGTTTTCTATTTGTATGAGAGTCATGTTTCTAACTTCCTGAAAAAATTATGTTTTGCAAGTGGTGTTGCCAACATGAGCTCCCATATGATGAAAAAACTGTATTTCCAGCCTCATTCAACCTAAAATTAAACCTCATAAACTAGAAGATGGATACTATACATAGGCATATATATAAATATATATTTAAGAACTGTACTTTGATACTAAGATGTTAATATTACAAACTATCAATCAAATATTTAAGAACGATAGGCTCATTTTAAGATGCTGGCTCAGTAGACCCCTGTTTCTCTGTTTGCAAAAATGCAACTGAATATTTAATCCCAGGTCTGATTCTGTGTAGCCACTGACTATGAGTGTTAAGGAGACTGATCCAAGAATGAGAAAGAAGAGGAATTTTAGATATTCCCAAGGATCCACTTGCCTGACGAAAATATTTCTACATCAGAAGAACACTGACTGCTCCCCAGGGGCCTGGGAGTCAGGTAAACAAAATCAACTTGTGCTTTCAACCAAGAGTTTCCCAGGATTCATGAAAATAGTAAATAGACCATGTCTAATGAAGATAATGATATTTGGGGACCCTTTTCCAACAGAATTTGATGTCGGTGCAAGCATGCCTTTCACTGAGAGATTTGCTTTTCTGTGCAGCTTTGTTTCTGGGAAGGGCGACGCCCAGCAGAAGCGTAGGGAAGCAGATAGCTTAATAGACTAAGGGAAACATGACTGGGCAGGTTTGTTTTCGGCATAAGGCATTTACTGCAGAGGGCAGAGGGCTGTCTCTGGGCTTGATGCTGCAAAAGCCCATGCCATCAGGGCGCCTGGGTGGCTCAGTTGGTTAAGCGTCTGCCTTCGGCTAGGGTCATGATCCCAGGGTCCTGGGATCGAGTCCCGCATCGGGCTCCCTGCTCTGCGGGGAGCCTGCTTCTCCCTCTCCCACTCCCCCGCTTGTGTTCCCTCTCTCGCTGTGTCTCTCTCTGTCAAATAAATAAATAAAATCTTTAAAAAAAAAAAGCCCATGCCATCAAGGGACATTCAGCTTTATGGTGAAGAGAAGCCAAAGAACATGAGCAAGAAAAATAATTAAAATGCCACAAGAGAGGTAGAAGTGTTCCGGAGGTCAGAGGAAGACCTCATATCCAGCTGTAGGGATCCAGAAGGGCCTCAGAGAGGAGGTAGAGCTCAAGATGAGTCTTGCAGCACAGCTACAATTTCATCAGACAGACGCGGGTGGTGTGCACAAATCCACCTCCAGAGCATTAGCAAAGAAACCGGGAGGGAAATGGTGGTGTTTAAAGAAGGAGTCGACAACAGCAGATTTGGGGCAATTCGCTGGGGCCATATCTTAGGGATCTCTTCCGTGCTAGGCTTGAGGAGTTTGTTCACATTTCAGCAGGAAAATGAATGAGTAAGGGAAGGGCGTGATCAAGAAGTCTGTTTTACAACTGTGGTCTGGCAGTAGTGAGTTTGAAATGGAAATATTAGTTGAGCGCTTACAATGTACTGGATATTTTATGTACCTTACCCTATTATGTCCTTATACCCTGAAGTAGGGCTCTTCCCTGCTTTGCTGATGAGGTAGCTAAGACTGAAAGAGTAAAAAATTAAAGTCACAATGGGGGCAAATGGCAGAGATGGGACAGAAACTCCAAAGCCGACTGATTTTCTGCAGCACCTTGCTACCTAGAAGGAAGGACTGGAGATGGAAAGACCATTCTGGAAGCTGTGGCAACAACCCAAGCCTTAGAGAATGACAGCCAGAACTAAGATCGGAGTTTTGGAAATGGAAAGAAGGCCAGATATTGAAGAGGAATGTGGCAAAGAACATCAATGCCAAGGCGGAGTCTAAATTATTATTTAGGGTTTCAGCTGAGGCTCAGAAAATGATGATGCTGCAAAGAGAAAGGCCCTGATCATTTTGTAAGGAAAGTGAGGTTCGCTTTTGAACAAGCTGATTTTGAAATAACCAATAGTGGGGCAGACACTCTCAATTCAAGGTGTAGCTGGCGTCTGCACTGAACCAGTGGGGTCCCTGGGTGGCTGTCGGTTAATCATCCAACTCATGATTTCCGCTTAGGTCTTGAGATTGAGCCCCATGCCAGGCTTTGCACTTGGCGGGAAGTCTGCTTGAGATTCTCTCTCTCTCTCTCTCCCTCTGCCCGTTCCCACCCCACACTCATGCTCTCTCTCTCGAAAATAAATCAATCTTAAAAAAAAAAAGTGAGAACCGAGGACATCAGATAAATGATTAACAGAAAAAATATGAAACAGAACATCAGAAAATGCCCAAATCTAGGAGGTGAGAACAAAGAGGAGGCAGACTCTGAGGAGATCCTGAATCTCTCACAGCCACCAGAATCAAAGGCAGCCAGGAATTTCCCAGGAGTGGCCCACAGGGTTAGGAGCTGAGCCTGGGCCATGTCGGTAGGCTCGGACTGGGACAGGGATGACACCACAGAGCGCCCTGGTGGTGGTGCTGGGCGGCACTTCCAGGGAGCCTGCGGGCACACACCAGGCGGGCGTGGGAGGAGGCCGGGGCACGGTGGGGCTGGAGAAGAAGAACAGGCGAGCAGCACTCCGAAGGTGATCTTGCATGTGGGTGATCAGAAGGAAGGAGCAGAGCCGAAGAAGATGCTAGAGAGAGCAGATCATTAATGGAACCAAAACCCACTGTTGGGGGTCCCTGGGGGTAGAGGAAGGGAGACAAGAGTGATTTTGCTTTTCTTCCTTTCACACCCACAGAAAAACCCATTTTTGTACCATTTTTGTATTGATTTGCCTCTTCTTAAAAACCAACATTTATAGCACCGTGTACCCCCTGCTTGGAAGGGGCAAGCCACAAGTAGTAACAATAAGCCCTTTTCCGAAATGTTCTATTTTAACAATACAGTACTGCTGTTTGGCAATGAGGTCGCCGGGTGTTTAAGCTGGCAGGGGGTGTGGCCTAGAACCCCCTCCATCTGTAACCTGGCTGTAGACTTGTATTATTATTTAAAGCATCCTTTGCACAGATTTATGAACCCCAAGTATGTGCCTGCACATGGGGTCTGAAAACACAGTCGGCGATCGGCAGCCCTCACCAGCCAACGCGGAGACTTGGTAAGGATTTTTATTTTGGTCGCATTGAGCTGACTGTAACTGGGGCGGCCGAGTTGCTATGGTGATTTCTTCCCCAAACAGAGCACTTTGCCGCAATACATTGAGACAGCAGATAAATCTACTTTATGTTGACTCGATCATGACATGAATTCACATCGAAACATGCCCCATGCGCCCATCAGGACTTGGGTGTAGGAATCTTCAGTCGGGGCCAAGGAGGTATGGACTACAAGAACCGAAACTTGGGCCCTTTGAACCGGGGGCCTTCACAACGCAGGCCTATGGAAGCGGGCTGGCTGGCTCCGGGCCCAGACTCCGACCTCGGGGCGGGCTGCAGCTGGGAGAAGGTTCATCACTGAAGCAATTCCCTGTTTAAGTACTCTAGTGTGGGCATAGGCTGAAAGTTGTGACTCACGCCCAGCTCTGTCACTCATTGGGGGTGCAGGTTGGTCGGGTGGCGGGGAGATGTTGGGCAGGATGCACAGAAAACTCAGCGGTTTCTTCCCATCCCTCTTGCAAATCTACAAGCTGCTAAGATCTGGTCTTGGAGTGTGGGAAATAAGGCAGGCCCCTTCCTCTCCGGGCGGGGGCGCTCCTGGTCTCCACCAGCAGGGGTCCCCATTGAGTCACAGGTCCTAAACAGAGCTCCGCGGGAGTCGCTGGACACTTTAAGGATGACTGCACTTTGAATGGGGGTGTATCTGCCTCTGATTCTTGCCTAACCATGACAGGAGAGGGAAGAAAAGTAGCTGCCTGTTTCCAGCATGACTCATTATAAACAAACGGAGGACAGATTGACTGCCTCTTATCAGAGCCCGAGTATGTGCTCCAGGACTGAGGGTGAGTCAGACTGGAAGTCGCAAGTCTTTTGTTGGTCGAAGGGATTTTTGTTCCTTGCGGAAGAGGTGGATTGGGGGGTGGGGTGTGGATGGCGGGGAGGGAGTGCTATTGATTTCTTAGATACAATCAGTGACCCCACACGGTGAGCCCTGGGCTTCTAGGTGAGGTCAAATCCCCCACTCCCCCCAACCAAAAAAGGCTTCCAAATTGAAAATTAAAACTGGCCAGGACCACGTGGAAACCCATTTAGGGTTGAATCTTGCTGTGACAGTTTCACAACATCCACATATGCCAATAATCATCAAAGTGTACGCTTTAAGTATGTGCGGTTTGTCGTATGTGAATTACCCCTCAAAGAATTTTAAGAAGAAATACAATTTCTTGGGGGAATTTAGTGGCGAGGGGGGGGATCCCTGGCCAACCCATTTTTATTGTGATTTATCATGAAGCCATCTGGACACCCCCTCACTTCCCTATCCACCCCCTTCTGTTGTTCTGCATTTGGGTGCAAACACAGGCAAAGTGCATGCACCTGAAGGGAGCATGAGGTCATATCATCTCATGCTGAGATGCTGAGCCTGGATCCCAACTCTCAGAGTGTGTGTTGGGAGGCGGGTTATAATTTATGCCTCCTGAAGGAAGGCAGGCAGGACAGGTAAAGCATAGGCCGGCAGCAAATTTGGAGTGCAGGCAGATGTTGGGTAGCAAAGGAAAAACAGCATTCCCGCCCCGCCGAGGTCCCCACCCCTCCCTGGCAGCCATAAGACCGCAGCAGGCTGTTTATGCCCCAGGTGCCTTCATAGTTCAGCGAATGCAAGTCAGGGCAGGCCGACGGCGGGACTGTTGTCAAGAGCTCAGCGGGGATGGGCTGTGCCGACAGATCCCACGCGCGTGAATGACTTAACACTTGGACACCAGCAAGCGAGTGAATTTAGCGGAGAGTGAACACACGTGTGCTTTAAATGCTGACCAAGAACCGAGTGAGCCGGGCAGGTGGAGTGAGGCAAAGAACGGCAATGAGCAGAGGGCTGGCCCAGATTTAAATGCGAACGACCTCAATTAGGAAAATAGGGACAAGTGTGTGTCCGTGGACTTGATGATGAGCTGCTTCTGAAACGCAAGTGACATTTTTCTCCTTTCGGAGAATGTACACTCGGTGGGTAGGAAGAGCGACTCTTCCTCTCGCAAATACCTGCTTCTTACCTGTTTCTTTCATGTTTCTGTGTGTCTGCTCCCCCTGCTGTCTTTTGGTGAATATGTTCAGTGTTACACATAAGACTGGGGGGATTTGACTGTCACCTTTAACAAAAGGGTCATTAATGTAGGAGGGCTTTGTCTCAATTCCCTGATCTCTCAATCAGTCACCCTCACTAAATGTGTGTGTGTGTGTGCACATCCGAGTGTGTAGGGGATGGAATATTTGAGTGTATGGGGGCGTGTGGGTGGTGTGTGTGTGTGTGTGTGTATTTCCTGCCTCCGTGGATTCCGAGTCTCCTTGGAAGCTATGTCCTTACCACAGTGGCTGATCTCACATATAATGGCTACATGTGTCCTTAATCTCCGAAGACGGAACCAAATTTCAACTCTTGTTTTGATGTACCCCCGTAAACACAGCCATACCTTTGTAGATCACTCTTCGCTATATAAATACGATCTGTCGGAAGAATGTTTCACTCAACACGTGTTTCTCTTATGATCCAGAGTCGTCCACGTTATTATTTGGAAAACAAGGCCAGTTTACTCAGCACACATTCATGAAGTGCCTACTGTGGGCCCAAAAGGACCCATAGGCCGGAGTTTCGGGCTGTTTGTTCCCAGTCTAAAGGAGTCCGAAAAGCAGAGCCAGGTTTTGTATTTCTAATAATGGAATTACAGTCAAGAGTTACTTATATTTGGAAAAAAAAAAACCCAAAAACTACAAAAAAGACAAAACAAAACAAAACCAAACCAAAACAAAAAAACGTGCACTCATTGCCTGGAAATGACCAAAGCTTCCAAGTGCTGTGCTATGCATTACGGAGTCCTGGGCGGGGGGGGTGCGGGGGGGCTGTGAGCACAGGTTACAGAAGTGGTAAGAGTATACGTCGTGGCGAGCTGCCAGGCAAGGCCTTATTTCACATTTAATGCCTTGTAGGAATGAGATAGCGCGTGATCTGAGGCTTTCGAGCAGACCAGAGTTTGGTTGTCTTAAAAAGCTACGGCCCCCACGTCCTAGTTGTTCGGGATCTTCAGGCTAGTCACTGGGTCTCTGGTGTCACAGGGTACCTTTGAAATGGGAGAGAATTTTTATAAAAGGAAAGACGTTCTCTGGGTAGGTCTGTTTAAAGTACGCCTTAGGGCCCTTTAGGAGACTGTGGCTTTCAGTCGGTGCTCAAAACCTTGGTCCTGGGTCCCTTTCGATGGCCTCTTCAATCTGTCGTCCAAATTCAAGCTTTCAAGGATTCCTCTAATTAATATTCTTGTTTCTCTTACCACATTCTAACTTCGGTTTAACGGAAGGTTGTGTTTTGTTTTGTTTTGTTTTTTTAACTGGACCGCCAGTACACAGACTGGGAGAAATCATCATCTTGGTTTATCAAACACACTCCCCACTGATCCATGCATGACCTGCTTTGATTTAGTTTGTTCGTTTTAATAATGCAGAAAGTACTCCTGAAGTTGGCACCCTCCGCAAAAAAAAAGCTAGAGCTTTGACCCTAAGATTATAACCTACATCTAAGCCTAGGGGTCCACCCTCTCAACCCTATTACCCTGCTCCTCTCAAGCCAAAATGAACCCTCATCCTGATTTATGTGTTCAGGATTCCCTTGCTTTTAGTTTTATTGCTTCTTATAGATATTATATATATTCCCAAAAGGGTATATGTGCGTGTATGTATATATATGTGTGTCAGTCTTAACTTTGTAAGAAAGATATCGTGTCATATGTAACCTATATTGGTAAGATCCATCCTATTGTTGTGGGTTGCTGTCATTCACTTATTCTGGCTTCTCTGTAATATTCCATTCGATGAATATACCACAGTCTACCCGCCAATCCTCATTCTTTAGCATTTGGATTGTGCACAGATTCATGATTTTGTAAATGGTTCTTTCATGAACATTCTCGTACTTGGCCTTATACATGTGCAAACATTTCTCTTGGGTACACACTTAGGAGTGAAATTGCTGAGTTCGATAGTAGGTATGTGTCCCATGTTAGGGCACAATGCCAAACTGTGTCCTGCAGTAGGTGTCCTTACCTTGCATCAGCAATGTGTATGGATCCATCCAAACCCTCCATGACACTTGGAATGATCAGACCTTTTTTTTTTATGTTATGTTAATCACCATACATTACATCATTAGTTTTAGATGAAGTGTTCCATGATTCATTGTTTGTGCATAACACCCAGTGCTCCATGCAGAACGTGCCCTCTTTAATACCCATCAACAGGCTAACCCATCCTCCCACCCCCCTCCTCTCTAGAACCCTCAGTTTGTTTCTCAGAGTCCATCGTCTCTCATGGTTCATCTCCCCCTCCGATTTCCCCCCCTTCATTCTTCCCCTCCTGCTATCTTCTTCCCCTCCTGCTATCTTCTTCTCCTTCTTCTTTTTCTTCTTCTTCTTCTTTTCCTTCTTCTTCTTCTTTTAACATATAATGTATTATTTGTTTCAGAGATACAGGTCTGTGATTCATCAGTCTTATACAATTCACAGCGCTCACCATAGCACATACCCTCCCCAATGTCTATCACCCAGCCACCCCAGACCTTCTTCACGTTCGCTGATGGATTTGTGTATAACATAGGACCTTGTTATGGTCCTGATTTGCATTTTCACTTGTTATGCTGAGCACCTCTTTGTATGTGATTGGCCAAATACGTCTCTTATCGCCTGAGAAATATCTATGGTTTTGCTCATTTTTCTACAACTGTTTGTGCTTTTTTTTTTTTTAAGATTTTTATTTATTTAGGGGCACCTGGGTGGCTCAGCCATTAAGCGTCTGCCTTCTGCTCAGGTCAAGATCCCAGGGTCCTGGGATTGAGCCCAGCATCAGGCTCCCTGCTCCGTGGGAAGTCTGCTTCTCCCTCTCCCACTCTTGCTGTGTTTCCTCTCTTGCTGTGTTTCTCTCTGTCAAATACATAAATAAAATCTTTAAAAAAAAAAAAAGATTTTTATTTATTTATTTGAGAGAAAGAGAGAGCATGACAGAGAGAAAGATCACAAGCGGTGGGGAGGGTTAGAGGGAGAAGCACACTCCCTGCTGAGCAGGGAGCCCAACACAGGACTCGATCCCACGACCCTGGGATCATGACCTAAGCCGAAGGCAGATGCTTAACTGACTACATTCTCATACCGATCCTTTGCACTTCTTTTCATTTTCTTTAAGGTATCTCTTGATAAATAAAAGTTCTTAGTAGAGTAAAATGTATCAATCTTTTATAATTAATGCTTTTTATTTAAGAAATCTTTTAAGAAATTGTTTAATAAAATCTTCTACTATAGTATCTATCTAAAAGCTATTTCTCTGTATTTTATACTAAAAGTGCAAAGGCTCTCTCTCCCAGCAGAAGAAGCTGAAAATACAGGTGGGAAGCTAGGAAGCAGCAGAACCCCAAGCACAGTGACCTACAGCAGGGGGATGGGTGAGATATCAGGGTGACAGGGCCAGGCCCTGGGGGATTTATACCCATGATTGGCTCTTATAATATTTATTAGTTGTATTGTTTTTTTTCCCTCTAGTTATATCGGTGTTTCCTCCATGATCTCACCAATTTTAGACCATGGGAAAGAAAAAGACCATAATCCCATCACTGGGGGATTTTGCCATACATTTTCACATGCAACTCTCTTGATACACACCTCTCATTCTCCTCTTTATCTTGACATCAGTACCCCGACCCTAGCCATGGACACTTTCTAGACATTACCTTCCTTGACCTAGGAGTAACTTCTACCAGTGTTGACCATTACCTTAAAAAAAAAATACAATGAACTTCTGCAAAAGAAATTATACTTAGGGGCGCCTGAGTGGCTCAGTCAGTTAGGCGTCCAACTCTTGATTTTGGCTCAGGTCATGATCTCAGAGTTGTGAGATCGAGCCCCGAATCGGGTTCCATGCTGAGCATGGAGCCTGTTTAAGATTCTCTCTCCCTCTCCCTCTTCCCCTCCCCACCACTCTCTCTCTCTCAAGAAGAGAGAATGGAAGGAAGGAAGGAAGGAAGGAGGAAGGAAGGAAGGAAGGAAGGAAGGAAGGAAGGAAGGAAGGAAGGAAGGAAGGAAGAAAGAAAGGAAGGAGGGAAAGAAAAGAAAGGGAAAGAAATTATACTTAGAATCTTGTGCAGTTATTGGAAAATAAGGGTAGGCAAAATAATGTCTCATTTTACTAGCCAGAGTTATGATTTCTAACATTTTGACATGTATTCTAGACTTTTTTCTATCTTTCCTTACATATGTATTATATTCCATTTAAAATGGAATTTTCCTATATATACTATTTGGTAAGGTTGGTGGTGGTTGTTTTTTTTCCTAACATTGTATCCCGCTTTTCCAGTGTAAGAAACATTTTTCTACACCATGATCTGAGGGGTACAGAATATCTCCTTGTGTGGGTAAAATCTAGAATATTCCCCAAGCATGCCTCACAGCCACCAACCAATCCAAACGGATGCTTTCTAGTGCTCTCATACCCTCAGTCATCTTTGGGCTTTATTAAACCAGTCCATACTGTTGACCTTACATTTCCAATTGCTCCCTATTAGAAGCAATGAAGAAATGAGCATCTTGTACTCTAAAGTTTTGTGCACATCCGTGATCACATTCTCAGCATAACTTGTGGTAAGTGGGAATTCCTAATCAAAGAGTAAGAAGATGTTTTAACTTTTTGATAGATGCGGCTGAATTGCTCTCCAAAGAAAGGTTTTATCCATTTGTATTCACATTGGCAGAATATAAGAGAGGCTATTCTCTCACACCCTCACTAAGAACAGTGTTGTCCCTTTTACCATTGGTACGCTAAGTTCAAGGGCTGGGTTTCCTAGTTTGTATTTCTTCAGTTACTGTGAGGTTCAGTTTTTTCATATGTTTTCTGGACACCTGTTCTTGAGTGTGTGTTCTCCCTCTCTCTCCCTTTCCCTCTCTCTCTTTCTCTCTCTCTCTCTCTCTGTGAATTGCCTATTGGTGTCAGTTCCCCTTTTTACCCATCAAATGTTCTTTCTCTTATATATTTTTGCGAATTATATCTGGGGAGGGTTTTAGGAAGTTCCATAAACATTGCAAATATCCTTCTAAATGTGTTTTGTCTCTTTGTGCTTTTGCCTTTCAGGTTTTCAAAATTGTATATGTTGTCAAAGCTTTCAGTGTTTTCAAAACTCCTTTTTCATTTGATAATGCATAAAATCCACCTAAATTTTCTTCTGGGATTCTTGTTTCTCGTTTTTTTACATGTAAATCTCTGTTCCATTGAAAACGTATGTCGGGGGCGCCTGAGAGGCTCAGTTGGTTAAGCGTCTGCCTTGGGCTCAGGTCATGATCCTGGAGTCCCGGGATCGAGCTCCACATCTGGCTCCCTGCTTAGTGGGGGAGTATGCTTCTCCCTCTTCCTCTGTACCTTCCCCTCCTCCTTCTCTCTCTCTCTCACTCTCTCTCAAATAAATAAATAAAAATCTTTAAGAAAAAAAAAAAGAAAACTTATGTTGGTTTGCGATGGAGCTCACATTTTTCAAAATGGTTAGCTAGTTGCCCAGCACCATTTGTCGAAGAATATTTTCTTTACTAGCTGATGTGAATTAGTACCTTTGTCTTAATGCCGTATTTGTGTTTATACTTCAATATGTTTCTGGGCTTCCAATTCTGTTTCTGTTATGTGGATTGTTCCTCTATCATATGAGTTTAATTATCACTTTATAATAAATTTTGATATTTTTTGGACAGATGCCTCCCGATTTTTATGCTCTTTGAAATTTTTATTGGCTAGCTGGCTATCCTTAAGCATTTATTCTTCCAGATGAATATTTAAGACTCTTTCAGTCAAGTTTCCAACAAACATTATATTTTTATTTTTATTGGAATCACATTATATTTATGCTATTTTGGTGATAACGGACACCATTACAATGTTAGGGAAATGACATGTTTTACTTTACTTGTGTTGAAGTCGTTTTTCTGGTTCTTTGGTACGATTTTCTGTTTGAGTCATATAAATCCTTGGCTCATTTCTTGTTGAGTTAATTCAAAGTTTTTTGTTGCTATTGCAGATTGTGACTATACTCCCTTTCCTCCCCCAGCCCCTCATTATTCTGCTATATTAATTTTTATGGATTTTATAACTATCGCACAGAACTCTTATTCATTTTAATGGTCTTTCAGTTGATTCTTTTGGAGAGTACAGGTAGGCCATCCCTTCATTCAAAAATAATAATGATGCTTTTGTCCCCTTTTCAATATTTATACCTCTTTCTTGATTTCTTATCTTACAGCATGGGTTGGAGAATTCAGATGCCCGCAGGCCCAGGCAAGTAACATAAATGAGTGAATTGGGACAGATGAGGTCTTTGGCAAACAGGAGAAGACAGGTCTTGTCTGAAGGGGGAATTCCATACTTAATTCCAGCAATTTCTGCTGTTTGGGGAATAGGCCTCATGTTGACAGATGGTCAGATTAAAAACAAAAACAAAAAAAGTATACCAAAGATCATTTTTTAATAAGATACTTAGTTAAGTATCTTAAACATTGAAAATGAATTCAAATTTTTTAAACATCAGGCAATTCAAATATAGACTGACAGGTTCAGCCCAGGGTCACAATATGCCCCACTTTGGCTGGAGCTTCTAGAATTTAAGAATGTATTGAGTTGGCTCAGTTGGTTAAGCATCCAACTCTTGGTTTCAGCTCAGGTCATGATCTCAGGGTCATGAGATCAAGCCCTGCCTCGAGCTCTGTACTCAGCATGGAGTCTGCTTGAGATCCTTTCCCTCTCCCTCTCCCCCTTCCCCACTCTCTGTCTCAAATAAATAAATAAAATATTTTTTTAAAAAAAGAATGTATTGAGTTGGAAAACTAGGCATTCTTGCCTTATCCTTTACTAAATTAGTAAAAATGCCCCCAATTATTTGACCAATTAGCTATTTTGTAATCTCTTGGTTTATTATTTTTCATATTTAGCCTCTGCCTCTCTCCAATTTAACAGGAGTATTGCCGGAAGAGAGAAATTTGAATTCTGTTAGCTGGTACAGTTTTCTTCTGTGCCCTGTGTGATGGATCCATAAATTTTCTATTATCAAACCATCCTTGCATTTGTAATTGGTAAAATTAAACTATACTCAGTCATGTTATAGTATTCTTTCAAATATACAGTTGTATTCCATTTTCTGTTTTATGTAATGATTATGAAATAGGAGGAAATAAGTTTTGGGTTTTGGGGGGTTTTTTTTTTTAGAGAGAGCCGGCAAGCAAGTAGGGGAGGGGCAAAGGGAGAGGGAGAGAGAGAATATTAAGCAGACTCCATGCTTAGTGCAGAGCCTCACATGGGGCTCAATCTCACAACCCTGAGATCATGACCTGAGCCAAAATTGAAAGTTGGACACTTAACCAACTGAGCCACCCAGGCGCCTCTGGTTTGAGGTATTTTTAGCAGAAAACTTCACCTATTGCCTCTCTGTCTCATACCACCACTATCTTCTACTTGTTTTCCCTGGTAAAGAGTGTAACATGATGCTTTGAGGGAAAGGAGGGGTCGTAAGACTTCATCACATCCCCTCAGATATGCTTGTGCATTGGAGGATGACAATGTGGCTTTTGTTTTGTTGGGGGAGCAAGGTTAAAGCTAGATTGTTCTCAATAAAGAAATCTTGTTTTTATAGAGGCTTTTCGTGGGTGGGGAAGACTTTGAACAACAGGACGGAGATGTGTAAGAGTGTCTACTGTGTGGTTTGTAACGTGGTTCATTTCTCTGATGTCCCACAAAATCATCAAGGAAGTATCCATCTGTCTTCAGTGTGTTATAGAGCTGGATCTTTCTCCGCAGTGTAACAAACTGCTATCCAGCAGCTAGATAGACCCAGGCAAGGGCAGCTTTATAGGGCCCTGCTCAGTCCCTCCTTTGGCCCCACTCCTCCCCAACAGGTGAAGAGACCACAAGACCCAGGAGACAGGCCCTGTAAGTAAGTGCAGGCCTGTTGGGGTTGGGGATTCTGGGGGCCTGCGTACCAGGGCCCTGTGCCCTCTGCCTTCAATACCCAGGACACCAGAATTTTCTACCTAAATGATGTTAGCCTGTACCCAGGGTTGGTGCAGGCCTCCTTCCTGGTCCATCCTCCCAAGGGAGAACCACACTACAGGTGTGTGCACTCCTGGGCCTGATAGGGACCCAAGAACAACAGATTGCGTGGAATATAGACAAAGCCTGGACATGTGGACCAGAGTGCTCGCTCTATTCCCACAAGGCCCATTCTGATGTAGGAAGGAGCTGGGAGCCATAAGGACATTCAGCTGTCTTTATACCCGACAATAATATCTCAGACTGCTGAGGAGCCTGGGAGAATTATAAATCCAAGCTTGGCTTCAGAAGTGGTTAAGTATATTCATCAACAGAGAAGTAGAACAATTCTTAAACACGGTTGGTCAGCTTGACTTAGAGCTTTAAATCTTTGAGCCATATGGCATATGGACGTCCTTTTATACTGTTGCTCCTGGCCCCACAATTATTTGGAGAAAACCCAGTTGCTGAGTTCACCCTTCGAGGCCACCTGGGGGGAGACCCGCAATAGGAAGCAACGCTGGGACTTTTGTATTTCTTTGCCTCCCTCATGGCAAATTCCCATATAGTCTCTTCCCTTACAAATGGACTGAAATCACAAAAGAAATAGAAAAATACTTGCATCCCTATCTATATTGGTCTCTTAGGGTTGCCCTAACAAATCCCACAAATTGAGTTGCAAGTTTATACTTCCACAGCTCTCCATAGTTTGAAGGCTACAAGTCCAAAATCTGGCCATGCACCCACCAGAAACTCTAGGGAAGAATCTTCTTTGCTTCTTCCGGCTTCTGGTGGCTCCCAGAAACGCTCAGCATTCCTGACATGAGGCTGCGTTGCCCTCATCTCTGCCTTGGTCTTCATATGGCCTCTTCCTTCTGTCTCCATATGTCCTCTCCTCTTCTTGGAAGGACACCAGTCCCTGGGTTTGGGACCACCCTAATCCAGTACGATCTCGTCTAAATAATGACATCGGCAAAGACCCTATTTCCAAATAAGGTCACATTCTCAGGTTCCAGGTGGATGTGGATTTGGGGGGAGACACCATTCAGTCCAGTACGCTATCCCTAAATAAGTTTGGTCTATGATGTATTGTTCTCTCCCTGTGCATTTCTGTCTCTCTTCTCACTATTTGCTTCTCAGGGTTGGATTAGATTTGTAGAATTAATTAGGACACTTTGAAACTTCCTTAGACCCTGGAAACAATTAAATTAGATAGAAATTATGTCTTACCTTAAGGGTTGAGAGAATTTGTCCCCCCACCCTGCAAATCATCAGGGCCCAAACATTTCATCACAGTGGCCAAGAATGCCTTATCAGTCTCATCCATGACTTTTTGTCTAGTTGGATTTTTTTCTGCCTGTTCTTGAGTGAATTATGTTGTCTTATTCGGGCTAATATTTTATCAGCATAAATTTAAACACAGCATGCTCTTAGCTTTAATCTCCTTCCATGTCTTCGTTTCTAGTCCTTTTTATACTCTAGTGCTATTTATTTGGTTTTGTTTTGTTTTTTTCCTCATGCAACCTTGCCAGAAGTTCATCTCTTTTATTGGTCTTTTTTTTTTTAAAGGTGGGATTGTTTTATATTTCCCCCTGTTTTTTTTTTTTAAGATTTTATTTATTTATTTGAGAGAGAGAGAATGAGAGATAGAGAGCACGAGAGGGAAGAGGGTCAGAGGGAGAAGCAGACTCCCCGCTGAGCAGGGAGCCCGATGTGGGACTCGATCCCGGGACTCCAGGATCATGACCTGAGCCGAAGGCAGCCGCTTAACCAACTGAGCCACCCAGGCGCCCTCTTTTATTGGTCTTTTAAAAGAACTAGCTTTTGGTTTATTTGTTTGTTTGTTTGTTTCAGGAGTAGAATTCAGTATTTCATCACTTACATAGAACACCCAATGCTCATCACAAGTGCCCTCCTTAATGCCCATCCCCCATCTAGCCCATCCCCCATCTAGCCCATCCCCCACCCACCTCCCTCCATCAACCCTCAGTTTGTTCTCTATCTTTAAGAGTCTCTTATGGTTTGCTTCCCTCTCTTTTTTCCCCCTCCCCCTATGTTCATCAGTTTTGTCTCTTAAATTCCACATATGAATGAAATATATTATCAACCCTAACATTTTTCTGTTTTCTCATTTGCTTACATCTGCTTTTTTTTTTTTTTTAATCTTTCCTTCTTTCCTTCTGCCATCCATAGATTTATTAGTTTTTATCTCAGTGGTTGAGTTAATTGCTCATTTCTTAAAATTTTTTTATTTGATCATAAAACCATTCAAGCTTTCTCTTTTCTCCAAGAAGTAGCCAGAGAGATGGAGGCAGTGTGAGAATGTTGTAGGTAGGAGAGAGGGCCTGGAATAGAAAAGATCGAACACACATTTCTCTCCTGGGGACCTGGCTATGCATCCAAAAAGCCAGTTGGGCAGATAATGCTGCTATATGCATTAGTGCTTGTCTCCTGCTGCTTCCTGCCAAATGCTAACTAGAGGGCCAAGGTGTGGGCGCCTGGGTGGCTCAGCGGTTAAGTGTCTGCCTTCGGCTCAGGTCATGATCCCAGGGTCCTGGGATCGAGCCCCGTATCGGGCTCCCTGCTCGGCGGGAAGCCTGCTTCTCCCTCTCCCACTCCCCCTGCTTGTGTTCCCTCTCTCATTGTGTCTCTCTCTGTCAAATAAATAAATAAAATCTTTAAAAAAAAAAATAGAGGGCCAAGGTGGTCTCTAAATTGCTAAAGACTGAATGTTTGGATCCCCTTAAAACTCACAGTTTGAAACCTACTCCCCAGTGTGATGGTATTTGGAGATGGGAATCTTTGGGAGGAGTTTCGGTCATGAAGGCGGAATCCTCGTGAATGGGGTTAGTGCCCTTCGAAAAGGGACCCCAGAGGCCTCTCTCACCCCTTCTTCCGTGGGAGAATCCTGAGAAGATGACCATATATAAACCAGGAAGTAGGCCCTCCCCTGACACCAAATCTGCCAGCATCTTGACCTTGGACTTCTAGCCTCCAGAACTCTGAGCAATAAATTCCCATTGTTTATAAACCACTGGTCTGTGATATTCTGTTGTAACAGCCTGAACAGACTAAGATTCTAGTCACGGGCTGGACTTCATCTTTCCAGCAGTCGATACCGTAATGGTGACCCTTCAAACTTTATCCCCTAGGGTTCAAGGCCTCTCTGAATCAGTTTTGTCTTATCTGGGGAGTCCTGGGGCCTTAGTGATAATTGTTTGGAGTCGCACCAACCAGCCTGAAAATGCTATGGCCATCCGTGACAGACAGCTGCATGTACTGGGCATGTTTCTCACACCCTAGTATAAGAGCCTTCTCCAACCCCAACCCCAACTTCCCTAATACTCTCTCCTCTCCTCCTGGCTCATGAAGGAGCAGTAAGATCAAGACAAAAGGGAGCCTGAGATGAGGGTTGATTGAAAATATGAATTGTCAATGTCAGCAGAAGTTTGGGGGTAGGGGCAGAGCGGGGAATGAAACACACTTTCCAGCCAGACCAGGTTACACCTGCTTATAAGGCGCAGTGGCCGGGCATCCTGGAACCTCAGGAGAGGACAGCAATGGTCTGGGGCTGGGACACCTGACCCTGAGCCCTGGTCCCTAAGTGGAACTTGGTGTAGGACCTTGTAAATATCCTCTGGGCTTTTGTAGGTGGTGGTCAGCATAAAGGAAATGCGAAGTCTGGGATGTGGAAGAATGGGGGTCTCTGTCAAGCCCCAACTGCCAAACCTCCCTTCTTTTTTTTTTAAGATTTTATTTATTTGTGAGAGAGAGAACACAAGCAGAGGGAGCAGAGGCAGAGGAAGAAGCAGGCTCCCTGCTGAGCAAAGAGCCCAAAGCGGGACTCGATCCCAGGACCCTGGGATCATGACCCGAGCCAAAGGCAGACACTTAACTGACTGAGCCACCCAGGCTTCCCCCAAACCTCCCTTCTTCACTGGATATAGATCTTCACTCCTCATCAGTTCATTGCAGAGTCTCAGTCCTAGAATTTCATTCCTAAAATGATGAATAATAACAAACATCTATTGAGCTCTCCCTATGCGCCAGATAGCATGCTTAGTTTGTTGGGTTTTTTTTTTTAACTGCTTCATTGGGATAGAATCTATATACCATAAGATTGACCCATTGTGAGTGTGCAATTCAAGATTCTCAGAAAATTTATAGAGTTGTACAGTCATTATCACAATCGGGTTCTGGAACATTCCCTCACTTCCCAATATTACCTCAAACCTGTTTGCAGTCAATCCTCATTCTCGCTCTCAGCCCCAGGAAACCACTGAACTGCTTTCTGTCTCTACAAAATTGTCTTTTCTGCACATTTCATAAAAACTGAATCATTCAATCTATGATCTTGCATCTGGCTTGTTTCACTAAGTGTGTTTTTGAAGTTTGTCTACGTGGTAGCCTGTATCAGCATTTTGTTTGCTTTTTATTGCTGAGTAGTGTGCCGTTGTATGGACAGACCACATGTTGTGTGTCTATGTGCCAGATGATGGACTTTTGGATTGCTCCAACTCTGTAGCTATCATGAATAACACCGCTGTGAGCATTCACACCTACAAGTCTGGGTGTGGACATATCTTTCCATTTCTTTCGGGCAGATACTTTGGTGAATTGCTGGGTTGTGAAGGGAGCTTGTGTTTAACTTCTTAAGAAACTGTCAAACTGTTTTCCAAAGTGGCTGCACAATTTTATGTTCCCGCCAGCAATCTGGGAGGGACCTGGTTTCTCCATATGTTGCTAACACTTGCCATTGTCTGTCTCCTTGATTACAGCCATTCTTGTGGGTACATAGCAGTAGTTGTGCTTTGTTTCTTTTTTTTTTTTTTTTTATGTATCTAATCCTCCCTCCCACCAACACCGTATTAGTCAGGTTAGGGTAGGTGATGTTGCGGTAAGAAACAACCCCCAAACCTCACTGGATTAAAACAGCAAAGGCTTATATCTCACTCATGCAATGTGTCCAGTGATGAATAGAGCCAGGAGGGATGGTGCTCATCAAAGACACTCAGGGACCCAGGCTACTAGGAACTCCTGATGTTAAAAAAGCAAACTGCGCACTAACTCCTAAAACTTCCCCCTGGTGGTGGGAAATCACTCTCACTCTTATTTTGCTGACCAGCAAGTCCCGTGGGCGTAGTTAATGTCAAAGTGGGTGAAAAGTATCATAGTCATTTTATCATGTACCTAAAGAGGAAGGAGAATTAGAAGATTTGTGAAAAGACTAATGACTTTTCACAAATACTAAGAGGAAGATATTGCTGTCACCATTTACCAAACTAAAAGCTCAGAGCTTAAGTGCCTTGGTGGAGGATACGTAGCTAATAAATGAAAGCCTGCATTGGGAAGCCTCCCAAGCCTGCATTCACAACTACTACTTTAGATTCCATTGAGATACTGTTAATTATGGATAGATTTTTCGAGACATCCCCATTGGGAGAGTAGGTGAAAAACTTTGGCACAGGCTTTGCTTGATCTCATAGCAGGATAGGTCACAGGTCTAGAGAGATCCATATCATGGTCACCAACTTCTACTGGATATTGGTTTCTGCCTTAGACGGGGGTCCATGTAATCCTATCTCAAAAGGTAGAGAAGACCCATATCCTGTCACTACCTTCATAACCACAGATCGTATCCCTCGGGTTCTGGAACATTCCCTCACTTCCCAATATTACCTCAAACCTGTTTGCAGTCAATCCTCATTCTCGCTCTCAGCCTGCCTGCCCCCTCAGCAAGAACCGAAAAACTCTCAAAAAACTCAAGACCCAAGAGCCCTGTGTGATTGGATCCAGTCACATAAACTTCTTGGAAACCAATCGGAAACCAACAAAAACGCTGATGGAGGGTCCATTTTAGTAAGGCATAGCAGCAGGTAAGTCCCTGGTGCCCCAAGGGAAGGGGGTCTGTGGAGTTCTAGGTACTATGTGCCGAGAGCCCTGTGCTGGTGAGGGGTGCATGCTCTAGGCTCAGACCTGGTTTGGAAACCTGGCTCTGCTGGCTGGCCATGAAACCTTGTGCAAGATCTCCCAGCCTCAGTTCCCTCCTGTGAAAATAGAAATAATATACGGGAGGATCCTTTCCACGGGGTTGCTAGGATTTAATCAGAAAACATGTGAAAAGCACTTAGCATGGCGCCTGGAACTTACTGAGGTTCAGTGGTCATGTTAATAATACCAACAGCATCATGGTTGTCATCAAAGTATTGAGGTAGATGGAGACAGGAAATTCTCCAGATTTGGTGCTCAGGGCTTTGCTGGCCTTTGATTCATGTTCTTGACTGAAGTCATCCTTGGATAACCTTACCCACCTCTGATCATGCCCTGCTTCTGTCAACGCTGGTCTAGGGCCATGTATAATACACTGAGGTAAAGGAAGGGAATTCGAGAAGAATAAGATAAGAACAGACCAGTTAGGAGCAGGAGAGACATTAATTTCCTGGAGGGTAGAAACAACATAGCACTATGGTTAGGAACACAGTTCTGCCTTTTTATGAGCTCTGTGACCCTGCGCAGGTCACTTACCCTGTCTGTCCATCTGTCTAGGAGAACTCATAGAGCAAGGTCATCAAGACAACTCTACTTTTGTCCCCTCTTATCTCCTTAAAATTTTGGGGAGGTATGTCCTTGTCTTGGCACAAGATGGAAACTTCAGGTAGGCAACATGACCTTCCCTTTCACGCCTCATTTTTACAAAAAAAAAAAAAAAAAAAAAAGTCATATGATTTCTAAGTCATAGATGAGTCTCATTTCCAAAATCAGAATGGCCTATCCAATATATTAATCAATCCTTCAAACTTTAAAGATAAGCCTATCTTCCTCTTCCTCCATCTGTGGCCCACCATCATGGCAGCTTGCCTTTGGGAAGAGGGAAATAGACATGATCTTCCCCTGAGACACACACACGAGGGATTGGAAAAGAGAAAATGCAGGGCAAAGAAGGGTGGGTGGGTGGGTGGGTGGGTGTGGAGTCCCTACTTGACTATTAGAACCAAAAGATGGTGTTGACCCCTCTCGGTATGCTCAAGTCCCACATGGGGTCATGGGCGGGTACTGGAGAGTCCCCAGCACCAGGACGGTATAACTCAGACCACGAGCCCCCTCACCCCCCGAGGTGTCTGATGATCTGCCTCCAGCCTCTGTCTGATGAGGGCTTGTGGCCCTTCTAGGCCGCCCTGTGAGATAGTATCTAAGAGGATCCAACAGCCAGCTCACTCATGTGAGGTTGCAGGGAAACACATGCACTCTTGGCCAGAATGAGCGTTGGATTTGCAAACTTCCTGGCCACATCTCCCACCCTCTGGACTTCTCCGAAGTGAGTCAGACACAGCTCCCTGTGTCTCCATCTCTCCAGCTACAGGGATGGCTCATCAGACTCTGCATAGGGTCTCAAAGAAGCTGCTCTGACCAAACTTGAGAGGCAGGCATAAGTTAAACACCCCACCTCGTGTGTGTGTGTGTGTGTGTGTGTGTCTGTCTGTCTGTGTGTGTCTGGTGGTAGATGACAGCATGGTATTTGAAAAAAAAAAACTTGGTAAAATCCTCTCTTAATACCTATTGAGTCTTTTATACCCTCTTTGTGGCTTAGGGATTTGTGAATGAGGGATTAAAATTTAAAACTAGGTGTAAAGTCTTTGCTGGGAAAATCTACATCTTCATCTGGTCACTGGCTTTGCAATTTCTGTTCAAATCTCAGTGTCTTGGCAGAACCTCCCAATTTACCATCCTGTTACATGTAACATGGGGGATCTTATTCGTACTTGCCCTGTGGGGTTTTTAGGAGATGCCTCAATATAATTGCTGGCACTAAGCAGAGCGCCTGACACTTAGAAAGAGCTCAGATACACGCTGATATGATAGTCTTGGCTCTGAGCCTCCCCCCACCCCCCACACCGAGTGGAGAATGTGCGTTCAGTGAATGTTAATGACTGACTTGTAAATGGCTATTCCAAGGCAGAATAAGGTAAGCGCTAACTAGGTGCAAGCGCAAGTTCCATATGGTAGCCACCAAGCGAAGCCGTAGGTAGTTCTGCTGGGTACAGTGAAGGAAGCTTCGGCAGAGTGCTTGGGATTTCAGTAAACAGAGAATGGAGCCATTGTGCGAGTGCATGGGAGCAAGCTGCTGGTACGTGTTTCTGGAAGATTCCAACAGGGTGAGAAAAGGGAGTGCAGGATGAACTCTCGCTTATAGGTGGGGCTGGGCTGTTAGCGTGGCCAAATTCTGCTGTATTCTGGGCCAGCCAGGCTCAGCTGGGGATCTGTTGGCTGCATGTGATAGGAAATCAACCTCCAGCGGCTTAAACTTAGAGGGAACATCCTGGCTCCTGAAAGTGCAAAGCTCAAGGGGCAGTGCAGCTTCAGGTGCAGCTGGACTCAGGAACTGGTCTTGCTCAGCGCTGATTTCACTCTCAGCCAGGCTCCCCGCCAGAGGGGCCAGAGGGCTGTGACACTTCCCGAGGTGCCTGCCTCCAGTGCCACTCCAGAGGGAAATTCAGTTTGTCTTCATCCCAGCATCCCCAGAGGGAGTCCTGAGATTCACAGTCACCGGCCTGACCTGGATCCTGTGCTGATGGGGAGTCCTGGGCTTGGGCGGCCCCAGCCCCTAAAACCCGACGGGTGGGTACTCCGTCCTCCAGGAGGCTGCTCTTAAGTTCAACCGCCTGCCTCCCAGTCCCGACTCACCAGCTCTGTGACCCCGAGCAAGGTCACACTCTCTTGGTGCCTGAGTTTCTTCATCTGTAAAACAGAGAGTGGAATGGTCCCTACCTCGTAGAGGTTTTTAGAAAGATGAGGCTTTTACCAAGTGCTTCGACCGGTGCCTGGAATGAGCTGGCCAAGTGCTGATTTGGTGACAGCTTCTAGCTACTCCAATGACTGGACTTTGTTGTTCCATCGCTTTATATGTGTCCCCAGTTATGCCAGGTCTTTCTACCCCAACTTGTCTATCACGGTGATGTGATCACAGCACCTCTCAAGTGTACTGCTCGGTGGGGGGTCAGAGCAAAGTCATGGCCGGCTGGGACCCCAGGCCCCCTTGCTCCCCACAGGAAGGGTCCCCATGCTAGAGGGGAGTCCTTTCAATTTGGGGCTCAGCATCGGCAGTGGAAACCCCAGCCATCCCCATGCTTGGCCTCATAGGAGCGACCAAGAGGGAATACTACCATTTGGTCCCTTCCCTTAGGGAGTTTGCAATCTAATCTAAAAGACCAGAACACTCTGTCAAATACAGCCTGAACCAGGACCCATTCCCAGAGGCAACTGCCAAACTGACCAACTGTTTGTAGAGTGACATCCTTCCTCTACGGCCCCCTCTCAGTTATAAAGTGAGTAAGAATTTAGTAAAAAAAAAAAAAAAAAGTGAAGGAGACAGAATCGGGCCAATCCCCCATGTCCAGCTCACCGGCTTCCCCGCTCCCCCTTTCCTGGACGACACTTAAAAAGAAAAAGGACAACCCTTCTTCACTAGTACCAGCAGGGTAACCTGAGAAACATCCCTTTAGCGCATCTGTCCCTGTGAAAAGGACCTTTCAGTGACACTGAGCTGAGTGTATCCCGCTCTATTTATAGGCACTGTTTGTTTAATTTGAGTCCGGTCTCTAAGAATAAATAATGAACTCATCCTGGGGACAAGCCAGAGCCTACAACTCTGAGGCGACCCGTAAATCCCTTTTCCTTTCCTTCTGGTTCTGGAAGGGATTCTGTAGTTCAATGGTGAGCCGCTTTTCTTTGCTGGGCTGGGGCGGGCTTGAGACCCAGGCAGGTTTGGAGATTTGGTTTTACAGAGGTTTTTCCTGAGGGTTCTGGGGGAGTTTTTTGGTGTTTGATTTTGAATTGATCTTGAAGAACAAGATCTTGGATCTCTCTGTTACCTCCAAAGGAGGGACAAAGACCACATATCTTGAGCCCTTGATTGGTTAAATGTCAGATGCAAAACGAACCACTGGGACACAGCCATCCCTTAGAAAGGAGGATGTGGCAATGGAGAAGAGAAATCCCTTTCCTTCCAGCACCCTCCTGACCCTGTAGCAGAGACTGGGGCCAGCCTCTCAAGGTACGGTACCCTTCCTGGTGTGTTTTTGTTTTGGTTTTTGTCTTTCCAGAATGTGTGATGAGGACCAGGAGGTATAGCTCACTTAAACTCTAAGTATCTAACCCCGGAATATGGTGCATATGAGTCCAAAGGAGCAAACTTGGGTAATTTGTGCTCTGAGCTTCTCCCATGCTGACCTGTTGGTATAGTGATTCCTAGAAGCAGACTCACTGAGTCTGAAGGGAATGACCTAAAGGAAACCATTGGGTTTGGTTCAGTATGTTTGTATATTATAGCTCCCCGCCTCCCATTCTCCCTTTCCAGGAATTTATCCTTGAGAAGGCAACCATCTTCTTTGGTAAGGGAAAAAATAGTGTCCATCCATTTCTTTATTTTCCCAGCATCTGCTGACTCTCTATCTGTGACAGATAGTCTTCTAGGCACAGGAGATGCCTTGATGGAGAGGACAAGGTGGTCATACAGTGACAAGGTCTGATTTCCTTTGAGAAGTTCAGCCTCTTTGCTGTCTCCCAGCTGCGTCAGGCTGGCTGTGACAGGCTTTCCCAGCAGACCCTGAGCTCCATTCACTTACCCATCTTCCATTCAGAAAATATTTATAAGGCTCACTCTACAAGTTAGGCACGGGGTTGGTTACCTACACCACTGGATACAGTAGTGGGCCAATGAGGTCATCCCTAACTTTGAGAAGTTTGGAGTCCGGTGGGGAAGATGGACATTACTCAAGTAATCACCTAAATATAGATAGTATTACAAACGTTGGGAAGTCCTGTAGAGCAAAGTTTAGAGTGTCGTGTGAGAGCCCAAGAGAGGGATGGATCTGGTTGGGTGAGCAGAGAATCAGCAACAACCGAATATTTGAGTTGCTCCGGACGGCATGCCATCTGCTGAGTACAAAGACAATTGATGTCTATATGTAGGTATCCTTTTGAGTTTCCATTAGCTGCACGGAGCCCACCACACTCACCTGACCGTCCTGAGGACTGTCACAGACTGGTAGGTCTTGGTGGCCCTGAGGAGAGTTTGTGTCCACCAAGAGCCTGGGGGTTCCTCTGAGTCATCAGCGTATTGAGGTTCTGATGTTGATTTATGGAGCAGCCGTGGACAAGGTAAAATATTCTTCTTCTTATGAGACATTCTTCTCTCACTGCCTCATTGGGGAAGGGAGTAAACAGTATCATCCCATGTGGTTTTCACGCTATTACTCGTGAATGGTGGTCTTGCCACCCGAGTCAGAGACCCGGATGGAGAGATGCCCCCCCCCCCCCCCCCCCGCCACCGTACCTCGATACAGCTTCACGCCCTCAAACGTTCACGTGCATTGGCTTAGGAAAACAAATTCCTCAAAGAAGCATTGGAGCTTCCCAGGTCTCTTTCTGTACTAACTTCCGTGCAACTTGGAGCAAATCCCTTTAGCAGAGAGCGCATTTCTTCATTTGAAAAAAAATACCACTTACCACATTGTGTCTCTTTCGTGCTCATTGTTTTGGTAGACACCCAGTTAGGGACAAATGTCAGAAGTTACCTTGCTCTTTAGAAGTTTACA
The DNA here is from genome assembly GCF_011800145.1 of Mirounga leonina. Lineage (NCBI taxonomy): Eukaryota > Metazoa > Chordata > Mammalia > Carnivora > Phocidae > Mirounga > Mirounga leonina. The sequence continues at coordinate 32,459,652 of NW_023270453.1, forward strand.
AGGCCATTCAGAAAGGAATTCTCCTTCACTGACTCAACCAATTTTTATCGAGTACCTACCCTATGCCAGCCACATAACCAGGATTGGGAGGTCTGCACATCAATAGGATAAGCACCGTCCTTGCTCCGTGGAGCTCACAGTCTAGCGAAGGGAGAGAGATACTCAAACCATCGAGGCACAGGGTGATCACAAAGATGGTTTTATGCACTAGGCCAGTCAGAGAAGACTTCCAAGAAGTGGTGACATTGAAGCAGGTTCCAGGATGATGAGATAAAGCCAACTGAGAAAAGATTTAAAGGAATTCAAGATCCTAGACAAAGACCAAGGGGGAAAGGCTGTTGTAGCATGAGAGTGATTGGCTTGTCTAAGGAATGACCAGAAGCTGGTATTAAGCGTGTGATCGGGGGTGAGTGATAAGGAATCCAGGGCGTAGCATGTAAATTTTATTTTGAAGGCAGAGGAGGCCTTTGGCACATAAACAGATGACACTTCAGCCTGTGCCTACCTATCTACCTGGGAGGGATTCTGTTGCCAGGGTGAAATTTTGGGACTAACAGACCCAGGACTCTTAGAACTCAGAACCCCAGGTTAACCTACAGATAGAGAAGAAACTGATGTTGGCCTGTTTCTGGATAAGAAAGAACAGTCAGGTCTAACCTTGGGGGCTTTCCTGGGTAGGTAAGGATCAAGCAAAGTGAATAAAGCACAAAACAGTCTCCTGATTGTTGCTCAGCATCCATTCCCATCACCTTTCGGGTATAGTGCTCAGAATCTTCAGGAAACCATTGCATCCCTGTTCTTGGGAATCTGGTTTGCTTAATCTAATCAATGTGTTTTTTCACCTTCCTGCCCCTATACCAAAGTGATTGGCTCAGGGATGGCCATATAACCCAGTCAAAGCCCATGAAACACAAGAAGACATTTCTTGGTAACATCTGACCAAAAGAAGTTTCCTCTCTCTTCCTTGGAAGCTGTCAGTATGGGGATGTAAGGTCTAGATCCACTGCTACAGCCATTTGTGACCATGGAGGAAGATTCTGGAACTGCTAGATTGTTGGGGAGCACAGCATGGTGCCCGAGGATGAAGCCGACACCACAGAAGATGGAGCTGAGAGATGGAGCAAACTGAAGCTTTGGGACAGCATCAAACCCCTTGATCAGACTTCACCTGAAGCCTGACCTTTGGCTAGGCCTTTCAGGGGCCTCAGACAATTAAACATTATTTATTACATAACCCCGTTTAAGTAGGGATTTCTGAGTCTTGCAACAGAAAGAGCCAATTTGATGCAAACCTTAGAATAGGTACCCAGCAGTGCCAAGGGCCTCCTCTGCACCCCGGGGCCTCTAGAAGGAAGTGAGCCTGTTCCAGAACCCAAATAAAAGGTCTCACCTCCCACTTGTCTATTTCAGGGTTTCCATGCCTCCCGTCTCCATAGCACTGTGACTCTCTTGGAAAGGCAGAGGAACCGGAGAAGGAGAATGGGGCCTGTTTCCAGGCTGCGTTGCCACGCTGAATGGCTGGGGAGGCTGGGGGGCTGGTGAGAGAGAGGCAGCTTCACGCTTGACATTTCAGGATAGAGATAACAGGGTAAAAATAAACCCCCAAGTGCCTGCAGCCGAGCTCGCTTCTCTCCTTCACAGTTCTTATCTCTCTCGCTTTGGGGACAGAAAGGTTCCTTTCAGGTCACGCTGGGCCTGAATCTGCGCCGCCCGCCTGGGTGGGGAGGAGGAAGTGTGGCTTAACACCTTTTCCTGGCCTGCCCATCCACCTCCGGGAAGCCAAGGGATTCCCTCCATCCCACAACCCTGCTCCTGACTGTGCAAATAAACTTTCGCATCTTTGTCCTCATCTGATGCTCCTGTTGCTGGTGCAGATGAGCCAGGCCAAGGAGCTGGGGTCTCCATTTTCCAGATGCCAAAACAGCAGGGCTCAGAAAGTGAAATGATTGATTGGGGCAGCTCATGACTTCTGATCTACACTCAGGGCCTTTTCCATCTTTCTGTGTTGGACCGCAGGTAAAGAAGAGTTACCGCCCTTTCTGCAGGCCAGCATGCAGCCGTTGGAAGCTGGACACCCCATGACTGGGGGGTTGGGGGTGGATGGGGACATTCACACCACTTGCTCCATAAATATCACCCCATGCCTCCTGAGAGCCTCACCCCTTGGTCCCTTCCCAACCACACATTCCCAGAGCTTTGTAGGTACCGGTGGGCATTCTCCTTGTTTGCTGTAGAGGCGTGGCTGGGATGACATAGTGCTAAGGGGCAAGAACCTCGAAGGTTCACCAAGACCCCCTGGGCCTCAGTCTTCTCCGTCTATAAAATGGTGACAAAAGTAAGCAGTCATGTAGGACTGTTACAAGGGGTAAACAAGCCTGTGCCTACCGCTTAGTCATCTGGAATTTACAGCTCCAATAGCTTTCCCTGTACCAGTGTTTGCGTACGGTGACAAAATGCCACTCACCTCCGCACGTAACAGAAGCCCTCTGCATTCTTTGTGTCTCGGCGGCCAAGGATTTCCACCGAGCCGTTTTATCAGTTAAGACTCTTGGTGATTGCAAGTCACCGAAGCACTGATCCTAACTGGATTACATGAGAAAGGGAATTTGTTGGCTCCGTGGGGACTCTCAAGGCAGCCAAGGGTAGAGGCTAGCTTCAGGCACAGCTGGATCCAGGGATGGAAATGATACCATCAGAATCGGGTTTCCCTCTCTCCATTTCTCAGCCCCCTTCCCCCGTGGTTGGCTCCCTCCTCGTGGTGGCAGAAAGGGCTGCAGGAGCTCCCGAGCCTCATCGGCTCAGGATCGAGGCCAGTGGGAAAGAGCCAGCCCCCGGTGTTCCCAGCATCTTCCTCCATGCATCTCTCTGCCCTTCCCTGAACCCACCCATCATGGTGGCCAGAGGAATGGGATGCCCAGAGGAAGCCAGGCTCGGATGGCACGCCAGCCCTAAAGCCATGGGTGGGTCTGCTCCACTCAAATCTGGACCCGAGAGGACAGACTGGTGGTTGTCCGAAAGGAAATCGGGTATGGCAGCCAAAAGATAGGTGTCCTTGGCAGCCACCCACGCTCTCTGGCCTTGTGGCCCAAAGTAGACCTTGATGACCTGGCTTCTGGAATCCCAGGGAACAGAATGGGCTGTGAGTGGGTGCAAAGCCAGGCTGAGTAGCTCCAAAACACAAAAATGGAAAATTCCCATCTGAGGTTGCTTGGTGCCAACTGCGGCTCAACTCGACCCGCTGACCTTGAATGGGATCCTTCCCTGCACTTGACCCGCAGCCTGCCAGGGGGAAGGCTGGTATCCTGGATTGGGGGGAGGGGCTGACAAACTGGGGACCTTTCCAAAAGCCTTCGCCATTAGGCAGTGTATCGCTGTTCCGCTTCGATTTTTATTAGTTACTAATTATTTGTCTTTCATCTGAAAAGGAACCAGCCATAAATACAAATACAGAGTAACCCGCACCCCCCCAGCCCCGGCCTCCTGGCACACACCACACTAATCACAATGCAAAACAGCACTGATATAAAATTGCAGCTAGTCGCTCTTGCTTGCTGTGGGGCTGAGGATTGCTGCTTGCCACTCTTAAAAGGAAGGTTAGCAAGCATCAGGGAATGATAAGGACATACCCAGCACCAGCACCAACTGGAGACTTGATGGAATGAAGACAATTAAAACAAATTAGAAAGGGAATAACTTCCCACCAGGTGATTCCATGGTGTTGAACCCTAGCGAAGTGCTATTTGCATTTCCTGCCTGTACCATCTAGCTATTTGCATTTCCTGCCTGTACCATCTAGAATTCTTTGCTGGGGGGCGGGGGGGGGGGGGGGGGGGCGTGCTTTGCCTGCAAGAATATGGTGAATACAGTTGAACCTGCAAGCACAAAGATACTCTAGAAGCTTCCCTCTCCCCTCACTTCCCCAAGCCTGCTGCGGCGATGGAAAAGAAATGGAGAAGAGAACCAGAAAGATTTTTTTTTTTTTTAATGGTGGTAATTATATATGCATTTCCAGTGGGAGATTCTGGGAATTATTCCTAAAAGGCTGGAAAGAATTTCTTCTTTTGATCTCCACTCTGAGCCAGAGAAAATCAAATTAAGAAAGAAAAGCAACTGAGAATTCTCAGTGGGGAGGAAGGAGCAGGACTGGGGCTGCCAGCAGGGTCCTGGGGAAAAGAAGAGCAAGGGAGAAGACCCAGCACCTTCCTGAGAGGATCCTGAGGCTGTGTCTCCACGTCTTGCCTTCGAGGCTTCCTTCCCTTGCTTTCAGGGGCCAGGAGAAAGGTCCCCTTGGAGTCCCTGAGAGCCCCGGGGGCCGGCCAGCCTTCCTCAGCGATGGCCCCGACTTCTGGGGAGCCCCCCAGTCCTAGCCAGCCTTCTGAGCCGCCATAACCAGATCCGCCAGTGTAGGTGGCAGCTCTTTAGAAAAAAAAAAAAAAATCCTCCCTTTGAGGCTCAGGGAGAAATGGTCCTGTCACTTCCCTAAATCTTCTCCTGTGGTTGCTAAGCAGCACGCCTCTGCCCCTGCACTTCCCTCGGCTCCCTGTCTGCCTCTCTCCACCCTCCACCCCCTCACACCCCCGCTCACAGTGCTCACAGTGCTCTGCCTGGCCTGGCTCCCGCTCAGAGGACAGTCCCTGAGCGCCCGTCCAGCTCCTGGGGCCTCACAGCGCCTCGCATCCTGCTCTGCACATCAGGCCCTTCGGTCCTGGCAGGAGAGACCCCCAGGAGCCTCTTCGGGCCCCCACAGAGCTGAAGCCTGCCTTCCCTCCCTCCTCCTCCCTTCCTTCGTCCCTCCCCCCCTCCCTCCTTCCCCCCCCCCCCCCCTCCTACCCCCCCCCCCCCCAAATAACACTGAGCGCTTACCATGAGCTGGAGGCCCCGGGGAGCTAGTGGGGTGCAAGCACAAGCAGCTGGAGCATCATAGGGAAGCACTAGGGATCTGGAGGCTGGGGCACCTCTCCCCCGGGCCCTTGGACACATCCCTGTGCCCCCCCATGTGAGTGAGGGCTGTGCATTTTCCTGAGTGTGGAGCATGAAAGGGGGAATTGGCAGCTACCTCACCAAACATGCCTTGCACATTCTCTTCTGAAGACCTTCTCCCGCCCCTGGGTCCCCTCTCTGATGCTCTCCTAACTGCCTCTTCTGGGAGCTCTCTGCTTCCTCCTCCGGCTCCTGCGCTAGTCCCCTGCTCCCCCCCTCACCCCCACCTCTCCCCTGTCTGCCTTTCAGGCAGCTGATTGCTCTTCTAGCTTTTGCCTTCAAACATGCAGGAAGCCTTGCTCGCTGCCACCAAGCTCATGTCACAGCCATCCAACGTTCTGGACCCGATCTGGGTGCCTTCATGCAAAACAGCACTCCAATGGCATTTAGGGGTGGATTCAAAGTATAAAGAAAGTCACATAAATGGTAACCCCCAGTTTTAATAAATCGGTCATTTCCTCTGATGGGGGGCGGGGAATGATCTCAAGGAAGGGATGTACTCATGAGTGGGAGGCGGGGAAGGCCTGCACTAGTGGGATGAATCATCCTGATCTGCTGCGCACCAAGGGGTCCCAGGCTGCAGAACTTTCTGTACTGAACCAGATGGGACAACTTGGCCACCCTAGGCTGTGCTCCATCTGTGGTGCTTTATCTTTTAAGGACGGGTATATGGGACTTTGCTACATTATCTCTGTACCTTTTTGTAGACTTAGAGCATTTCATTGTGAAAAAAGGAGAGAGAGAGAATCTCTCCCAAGGGATGTGTGTTCTGGGGGGGACTCCCAAGAGAAAGTCACTGATCATGTGGGGAGATCAGAGAAGATTTGTAGGAGGTACTATTTGAGGTGAAATTTGAAGTCTAAGTGAGAATTCCTCCAGCACTTAACCACTTTGTTCTGGAATTCTTTTCCTGCCTCTCCGAATACCTCGCTAAGCTGCTGGCTTCAGCAGAACCAGGACCGAATGTCATGGCTCATTTTACGCGTCAGCCTGGCTGGGCCACGGGGTGCTCGGATCATTTGGTTAAACATTGTATCTGGGGAGTCTGTGAGGGTGTTCGTGGATGAGATGAATGTGTGATTGGGTAGACCGAGTAAAGCAGATCCCCTCCCTGAGGTAGGTGGGCCTCGTCCAACCCGTTGAAGGCCCAGAATAGAACAAAAGGCTGAGCAAGAAAGAATGCTTTCCCTCTGCCTGACTGTCTTGGAGCTGGGACATCGTTCTTGTGCCTTCGCTCTCAGACTCAAACTTATACCATGGAGGAGGCTCCTGAGTCTCCAGCTTGCCCACGGTGGATCTTAGACTTCTCAGCCTCTATAATCACGTGAGCTAATTCCTTATAATTACCATCTCTCTAGCTATCTATCCATCTATCTATCTCCCAGGCTCTATTCTATTGGTTCTGTTTCAGTGGAGAACCCAGACCAACACACAGGGCCTGGTACTTCCATCCCCAGCACCTAGCCCACACCCTCCATGCATGGTAGGTGTTCCACACACATCTGCTGAAGGAAGACACAGAAATGTAGACAGTGGGAACTGCATGGGGTGTGGACTTGTGTGGGTCCCTGGCTCATTTGGTGAGCAGAGAGAGACTGGTGTGGCCAATGTGCGGAGAGGTAGGTAGCTGGGGAGGGAGGGAGGGAGGGAGGGAGGGAATGGAGGGGTGAGCAGGAACAAGGATAGAAAAGCAGATAGAGGTCAGGTCATCTAGTACCCCCAAGCTGTGCTCCACGCCCTTGTCTGGAGACTAGAGGGGGAAACTCACATGTAGGCAGGGACTCGGCAGGCCCTGCAGGGAAGAACAGAGCGGGGCTGTATGGCCATAGAAAATAGTGAGAGCTGCTCCCTGAGGAGAACCTGCCTGGGGAGGGGTAGTGCTCAGCTCCAACCAACTCTGCTTATGCAGGAATAGGGCTCCATGTCCCAAGAGAAGCTGGAAAAGCCAGCTCTCATGCAAAACTTTGAAATGTCTAAAAAACTCAATGCAGGCCAAGCAAAGGCCCATCTGTGGGCCTCCAGTCCTTGGAGGGAAGCCAAATAGGGTTTTCCAAACAACGCGGTCCCACTCGAGTTTGGGATGAATGGCTTTGGCAACAGGCTGAACAGGAGGAAGGCAGTGGCTGTGGGCAGCAAGCGGTGACCCCCAGAAGCCCTGCAGAGAAGATAAAGAGCTTGATGGCAGCCCTGGGACTGATTTTTGGAAGCCCCTCCTTTGCGTGGGTGGCGGAGCAGGCCAGCTGGACCCCAGAGAAATGATGGGGAGTGGAGAGAACAGACTGTCACTTTTCTCTTCGTTCCCAAAGCCACCCGTCCCATTCCATCCTCGCCCACCCTCGGCCACGAAGACCCCGGGGTTACTAAGGGCCAGTCACTGGACAGACGTGGCCACAAGTGATCGCAAAGGACCACGGGAGAAACTGAAATGATGCATCACTTTCCAGGCTGGGTTGTGACCCCAGGGAATCACGGTGGGGTGACTGCAGGTCAGTTGGATGGGGAGTAAACAGAGGCTATGCTCTGACCTCCTTGGACCATTTGGGGGTGCCGCCACCAGCAGGCTCTCCGCACTGGCCAGGGCACAGCCCACAGGGCCCCCTGCGGCCCTACCTCCCTGCTTCCTTTCCATCAGCCACAGACTTGGAATGTGGGGAGACCTGAACCAGGCACAGAGACTGCAGCTCCCCCAAAACAAACCAGCCACATCCCAGAGGGAGCTGAAGGATAGCCAACTTGCCAGGGCTCTGTGCCAGGGGCGGGGGACACTGACATGTGGAGACAGAAGCTTCGAGCCCAAAGCTCCGAGAATGCGCTTCCCAGGGTGTGTTCAGTGACTGGAATTTCCTCTGTGGGAGTGGTCCCCCCAGCAGCGACTACGGGAAGCCAGAGTTATCATGGACCCTGGGCAGCTCCCAGCACAGGCCCCGATCCCATCTGTCTGCCTGGCTGTCCCCCAGGTGCTGGGCTACCACTGGCAGGGAGCGCTGGGATGCACTTGAATTTTACCTGCCAAGGGCCCCGGGCCAAAGCGTCCAAGCTTCGTATCTCCAAGAAGGGCTGAGTGAGCCCACCCAGCTGTATGGGGGAGGGTTACAAAACAGATATCGGTTCACCTTCCTTCCTCTCTTCCCTCTGCCCCCAGGGCTGCCCCCGTTCCACCCAGCCAGCCTCCAGGAATTGATGAACAATAGCTGGGAGTACCAAAATGACCTGTGGAGGGTGATGGGGGCAATTTATTCATACATTTACTTGATTTCAAGAGTAGTGAAAGGAGCTCTCTTCACAGGCCTTTTTAAAATAGTGAAGAATGGGCGCCTGGGTGGCTCAGATGGTTAAGCGTCTGCCTTCGGCTCAGGTCATGATCCCAGGGTCCTGGGATCGAGTCCCACATCGGGCTCCCTGCTAGGTGGGGAGCCTGCTTCTCTCCCTCTGCCTCTCTCTCTCTCTCTGACTTTCATGAATAAATAAATAAATAAAATAAATAAATAAAAATAAAATAGTGAAGAAGAGGGGAAGAAAGTGGGGGCTCTATTTTTCTTTTTTTAAGATTTATTCATTTCAGAGAAAGAGTAGGGGGAGGGGTGAAGGGAGAAGGACACAGCAGACTCCCTGCTGAGCAGGGAGCCTGACGTGGGGCTCCATCCCATGACCCCGAGATCATGACCTGAGCTGAAATCAAGAGCCAGATGCTCAACTGACTGAGCCACCCAGGCATTTTAAAAGTGTGGGCTTTCTTTTTTTTTTTTTTTTTAAGATTTTATTTTATTTATTTAGTTGAGAGAGAGGGAGAGCACAGAGGCAGAGGGAGAAGGAGAAACAGACCACCCGCTGAACAGGGAGCCCAACACGGGGCTCAATCCCAGGACCCTGAGATCATGACCTGAGCCGAAGGCGGACGCTTAACCAACTGAACCACCCAGGTGCCCAAAGTATGGACTCTTAAAAGCAATTCTACTCAGTGAGTTTTGATTGCTGGCCAATCATGTGTCCTTGCAAAGGGGTGAAGAACCCAACAGAACCTGGGTCTCCCAGCAAGACTCGTCCAGGGAATGGGAGGGGAGCTCGGACTAAAGCCTTGCCAATAGCAGGTGGGAAATTCAGAAACCAGGTAAAGCTTGTGCATCTAGTCTTCACTAGTTAGGATTATTGCGTCCCTATTGACAAATAAGATTCCATTGTATGGAATTGTAGTCCCCCCTTACCTGCAGCTTTGCCTTGCACAGCTTCAGTGACCATGGTCAACAGAAGTCCCGAAGCAGGTGACCCTCCTTCTGAAGTATCATCAGAAGGTTAGTGGTAGCCTAACGCTACGTCACCATGTTTATGTCACTCACCTCACTTTATCCCGTCACCTAGGCATTTCATCATCTTACATCATCACAAGAAGGAGGGTGAGTCCAGGACAATCAGCTTTTTGAGATAAAGAACATGTGGTACAAATATACAATGGAATATTACTCAGCCGTAATGAAGAATGAGGTCTCGCCATTTGCGACAACATGGATGGACCTAGAGGGCATTATGAAAAGCGACCTCAAACCACCTCAAACTGGTGGTTGCCGGAAGGGAGAGAGTGGATGGATGGGAAAAATGGGTGAAGGGGAGTGAGAAATGGGGGAAGGTACAGGATGGAATGAAGAAGTCAGGGATGGAAGGTACAGCACAGGGAATATAGTCAATGATGCTGTAAAAATGTTGTATGGTGACAGATGGTAGCTGACGGTAGCTATGTTTGTGATGACATAGCATAAAGGACAGAGCTGTCAAATCACTGCGTTGTATGCCTGAAACTAATATAACATTGTGTGTCAACTATACTTCAATTAGAGAGAGATACAGGGCGCCTGGGTAGCTCAGTCAGTTAAGTGTCTGGCTCTTGATTTCAGCTCAGGTCATAATCTCAGGGTCCTGGGTTTGAGCCCCACATCAGGTTCCACAGTGAGTGTGGAGTCCACTTAAGATTCTCTCTTTCCACTCCCTCGGCCCCCCCACCCCCCAGCTCATGTGTGCATGCTCTTCCTCTCTCTCTCTTCCAAAAAAAAAAAAAAAACAATGCCAAAAAGAGACATTTTGCAAGAGACCACATTCTCATACCTTTTATTATAGTATATCATTATAATTATCCTATTTTATTATCAGTTATCATTGTTAATCTCTTACTGTGCCTAATTTAAAAATTTAGTATTTATACTTTATCCTAAGTATGTGTGTATAGGAAAACAACATAGTATATATAGGGTTCGGTACTGTCCACAGTTTCAGGCATCCACTGGGGGTTTTGGAACGTATCCCCACAGATAAGGGGTGTCTACTGCACCACATTTTATTTATTCATATTTCGGTTGCTAAGCCTTTGGGTGCTTTCCACTTTTTAGCTATTATGAATAATGCTACGCACATTCATGTGTAAGTTTTTGTGTGGACATGTTTTTATTTCTCTTCCGTATACCTAGGAGTGGAATTGCTGAGTCACGTGGTAGCTCTGTGCATAACTTTTTGAGAAACCGCCAGACCGTTTTCAAAAGTAGCTGCACCCCTTGGCACGTCCACCAGCACTATATGAGGGTTCCTATTTCTCCAACTCCTCACAACACTTGCTATCGTCTTTTTTACTACAGCCATCCTAGGAGGTATGCAGTGGTATTGCATTATGGCTTTGATTTGCATTTCCCTGGTAGCTAATGAAGGTCAACATCTCTTCGTGTGTATATTGGCCATTTGTTTATCTTTGGAGAAATGTCTCTTCGGATCCATTATCTGTTTTTTCGTTGGTTATTTGTCTTTTTTTTTTTAATTTTATTTATTTATTTGAGAGAGAGAATGAGATAGAGAGAGCACAAGAGCGGGGAGGGTCAGAGGGAGAAGCAGACTCCCTGCGGAGCAGGGAGCCCGATGCGGGACTCGATCCTGGGACTCCAGGATCATGACCTGAGCCGAAGGCAGTCGCTTAACCAACTGAGCCACCCAGGTGCCCCGGTTATTTGTCTTTTAACAATTGAGTTGTCATAGTTCTTTGTGTAGTCTAGATACAAGTCCTTTACCAGATGTATGATTTTTCCCATTCTGTGGATTGTCTTCACTTTCTTAGTGTTGTCTCGGAAGCAAATGTCTCATTTTGATAAGGTCCAATTTATCGATTTTTCATTGTTGTTGTTGCTCATGCTTTGGTTGTTACATCTGAGACTTCATTGCCTAATCCAAGGTCATGAAGATTTACCCCTATGTTTTCTTCTAAGAGCTTTATAGTTATTGCTTTAAAATGTAGTTTTTGATCCACTTTGAATTAATTTTGTTTATAATATGAGTGCAGGGTCCACCTTCCTTCTTTTGCATGTGACTATCCAGATGTCCCACAACCACTTGTGGAACTGAATTATCTTGGCTCCCTTGTCAAAAATCAATTGACCATAAATGTGAGGGTTTATTTCTGGACTCTCATTTCCACTCTATTGGTCTAGAAGTCTATTCTTATACCATATCCACACTATCCTGATTACTGTAGCTTTGTAGTAAGTTAGGAAATTAGGAACTGTGAGTCTCCAACTTTGTTCTTTTATTTTTCAAGATTATTTTTACTATTCCAGATCCTTTGAATTTCCATATGAATTTTAGAATCAGCTTGTCAATTTCTGCAAAGAGGTTTCTGGTATTTTGATAGGGATTTTATTGAATCCATAGATCAATTTGAGGAGTATTGTCATCTTAACAATATTAAATCTTGCAATCTATGAACATGGATATCTTTCCAGTTAATTAGGTCTTCTGTAATTTTTTGCAGCAGTATTCTGTAGTTTTCAGTTCAAAAGTCTCATGTTTCTTTGGTTAGATTTACTCTTCAATATTTATTCTTTTTGATGTCATGGTAATGAAATTGTTTTCTTAACTTCATTCTTGATTTGCTCATTGTCAATGTATAGAAGAAATACAATTACTTTTTGTATATTGATCTTGTATCCTGCAATGTTTCTGAACTCATTTAGAAGTTCTAATGTTTTTTGGTGGATTCTTTAGGATCTTCTACCCACAAGACTATGTTATCAGCAAGTGAATATAGTTTTACTTCTCCAGTTCCAATCTGGATGCCTTTTATTTCTCTTTCTTGCCTTATTGTCTTGCCTGGCTAAAATCTCCAGTAATATTTTTTATAAAGATTTTATTTATTTGACAGAGAGAGAGCACAAGTGGGGAGGGGGAGCAGCAGAGGGAGAGGGAGAAGTAGGCTTCCCGCCAAGCAGGGAGCCAGATGCGGGGCTCCATCCCAGGACCCTGGGATCATGGCCTGAGCCGAAGGCAGACGCTTAACCAACTGAGCCACCCAGGCACCCAAATCTCCAGTAATATTGTGTAGAAGTGGCAAGAGTGAGCATCCTTGTCTTGTTACTGATCTTAGGGGGACTGAAGACTGATCTTCAGTCTTTCACCATTATATATGATGTTAGCTCTGTGTTTTTCATAGACAACCTTCATCTGGTTGAGAAAATTCCCTTTTCCTCCTAGTATGTTAGGTGTTTTTATTGTGAAGCATGTGATTTGCTTTTCCTCTCAGCCTTGTGAGATTTATCCATGTGTCACTCTAGTTTGTAACACCTACTTTTCCTGAAGACTTTGTAGGGCAGATAGAGAAGCCTAAGTCACATATCACCCATCTCCCTTAGTTACGTCTTCCTCATATCTCTCACACCACTCCCCAAATGCCCCTGCCACAACTCTCTCCCCCTCAGACAAACTCTCTCCTCTCTCACCCACTTTCCAAACCAAAACAAAAACTCTCTTCCTTCTCATCCTTCTGGGGACAATTATAGGACAGTGGGAGTTCCATAGAAGAATCTCTTCACTCTGGTGGGAGGGGAATGGATCAGCAAAGTTTTCCTGAAGGAGGGTGAATTTGAGCCTAGATTAGAGTCACGGGTAAGACGTTGCCAAGGAAAGGAGGAAATTGAGCAAAGGCATCTTTGGGGATAGGTTGTGCTCTATCATTAAATGAAACTGAATGCAGACCCTAACAAGATCCAGGCAGCTTAGACTCAATTGTTATTACAAGGATCTTCCACACCTACGATAATTGCATCAGTTGGGTCTATAGACTCAATGTGTTTTCTGTTCTCTAGAGTTGCCCTGTCCAGTATGGTAGCCACAAGCCACATGCAGCTATTTAAATGTACAGTAATTAAAATTAAGTAGCATGAAAAGTTTAGTTCTTCATCTGTGGTAGATTCATCTCTAGTGATCAACAGCTACATGTAGTTAGTGTGTATCAGAATGGACATCATAGCTCTGAAACATTGCCATCACCATTTCAGAAAGGTCTTTTGCACGGTACTGCTCTACTAACCTTGGAGGGAGGGAAAATGTATATTTTGAAGAAGGGGGAGAGGAGTTTGAGCCAGACCCGTGAGCACTGGGCATGAAGTAAAGGCAGCTGACCTGGAGGTTAGTAGGTTAGGTGCAAGTTTTAGCTCTGCCACCCCTAATTCTTTGGACAAATCACTTCCCCTCTCTGGTTTTCTCATTGCCAAGAAAATGAAATTGTTGGGCGATGCAATCCTATGAGCCCATCCAGTGATTTATAGATTCTATGATTGCTTAGCTGAAAGGGAATATATTAAGCTGTTTCCTCCAGATGTAGAGAGAAGAGCCTTGGACTCAACAAGAGAGCAGATGGTTCTGGAACTACCCAGTAGACCTTGATGGGCTAGTCATTTAACTTTTCTGAACCCTATTTCTCAATCTGCAAAGGGGGCATTATTGGGAGGGCAAACTGAGAAGAAGTAAAGGAAAGCACTTAGAGAAGGGACCACGGACCTAAGGAAGAATCTGAAAGACCAGGGTTGGATGGCATCATAGAGATTGTTTAGAGTTGGGGCAGCCATACGAGGAAACCAGAGAAGAGAGGCAAGAGGGCAGATCTGGGGAACATGCAGAGTGGCAGAGAGAAGGTACCATTACTGAATGCAGATGTAAATTACGTGCCATTGACATTGTTCATGGCATCACCTTGACATTTCCATACGCATCGTGTTCCCTCCTGAGCAACTCTGAGAGGCAAGTAGTCATGCCCTTTTCATAGACGAGGAAATGGAAGCTCAGAGAGGTAGAACAGCTTAGGTACATTTCAACAACATAGTGGACGATAGACCTGGAATTTGAACCCAGGGCCGCCTGAGTCCAAAGCCCCAGATCCTAACCCTTCTGCTTCAGGGAGCCTAACACGTAATGGCCATAGAGCTTTAATCCTATATGGAATGGGGGAGCAAACTGTCGGTGGTTTGTAACCCTAATGGTGTCATCATCTTTTTCCTTATATCTAAGTGAACTCTTTCAAATGGAATGAGTTTAATTCATTATCCTCCCCCAGCATATCCAGCCTCCCAACAAAGATGATTCAAGAGGCCCCCAAAGCAGAGCTAAAGTCAGCCTTTCATCCTGGCCACCCCCACCCCCACCCCCGACTGCCCTAAGAATTGCCAGCACTTAGGAGACCAGTGTTGAGCCTGAGATTTCACTTCTTACACTCCTATCCAGAACCCTCTAAGGGAAACACAGAGGTCCTGGCTGGTAGGGTGGGAGCCCTGGCACTCAGGCAATGCTGAGGAGGCACAGTATGGAGCGTCACCCTCTATGGGTGTAGCGAGTCTGGTAGTAGATTGCACAATCTCCATTTTGGGGCCTGGATATTGATCAATTGCAATCAAAAGCAGTTGTACTGATTTATATTTTAAATGATCTAACTTCTTCAGGGCATTGAACCTTTGTCTCTGCAGCGATCAAGCCAAACAGCAAATAGAAACCCTCACGTCGTATCACTAGGACTTTAGCGATTAAAAACAGGATGGCAGGTTGGGGCCCTACAAAGAGAGAAGAGGGAAAAACATTGTAAATACCATGTACTTGTGACCCTTTTGGCTGAACTTGAAAACTGTCTTCATTTGCAGTTAATTAGATTAATTCAGCTGCGATTACAAATGGAATCTCTTGCTCCAGCAACAACCAACGTTTGTTGGACATGTGTTGTAATCTTGACTTTAAATACAACCACATGTATGACATATTTTGTTTTCTCTTGGCCATTGGACTGGAAAACTATTAAGACAACATCTGCTTTGCTTTCTGATTGAATCAGGGGCAAAGAACAGGTCTCTCTAGTGTCCTTCAGATCATGCCTGGGATATCGAGTTACAGCTGCTAACCACTTTCCCACTCCCTGAGAGTCTGATCCTGAACATGAGTTTCCTACTGGAAACTCTGGTCTCACTCACCCAAAGACCAAACTGCCTTCTGATCTTTGCTCCAGGCATGAAGTCCACCCTTGCATGCCCCATGCCTCTCCAACTCACTATTATAACCCCTCATTGGATCTGTCGGGGGGTTTTTTAGGTAATACTCAACCCGATTTGAAATTATTTTCTTTTCCTTTTAGTTGTTTGTCTCCTCCAAGGGAATATTCTCTCCGGGAGGGCAGGAACCATATATATATTCCCCTTTCATCCCCATCCAGCTATGCCCAAGAGCACTTAGCAGGCAGCTCAATAGGTATCTGTTATGTAAATCACAGCGTTCCCCAACTGGGTGAAGAATGAAGTAAGTCTGAACCATTCGCTGAGAAAATTATTGGCTCTGCAATCATTTCAGTCCTTCTGATAGCACCAAGAGTTGCAGTTTGGTGTGACTGTTATCTCTAACATCTCTTTTAAACATGCTATTCCTCTCCCCACCCTCCCTGCCACCCTTTTAAAAATCTCTCTGTCTATTTCAACAGAAAGGATATCTCTGGGCTCAGAGGTAAGGACAGTGGCCAAGCAAGCTAGAATTTAATAACGTTGTTTTGTTTTCTGAGTGTTTAATTTTTTTTTTTTCAAATAATACTTGTGGCTCTCCATCTATGATGGGAATAGAATTTTTTTTTTTTAATTTTTATTTATTTATTTGACAGAGAGAGACACAGTGAGAGAGGGAACACAAGCAGGGGGAGGGGGAGAGGGAGAAGCAGGCTCCCCGCAGAGCAGGGAGCCCGATGTGGGACTTGATCCCAGGACCCTGGGATCATGACCTGAGCCGAAGGCACACGCTTAACCGACTGAGCCACCCAGGCGCCCGAGGGGATAGAATGTTTTAAAAGAAGTTTTGAGTTCAAGTGTATTGTCTTAAAGAAAAATGGTCACAGTTTGGGAGGAACGAAGCAAAAAGCCTTTGAAAGTGGTATCTACCTGTCTGAAGCTTTGGAATGAATGAATGAGTGCATGCTATAGGTATATCCACTTGTAGTTCGGTTTGGCCAGTGCCCTCTGGAAGAGAACTTTATTTTTCTCTCTTCTCCAAATGGTTTAGGTTTGTGCTTTTAAGTCCCACCTCCTAATCTCTTCCTCTTCCTCTTTTCCCCAAGGCTGCCCTTGGCTGGTGGCAGGAGGGGGTGGGGTGGGAGGTGGGGATGGGGTTACTATTTGGAAAGAGACCAAGGAAAGAGAGGGGACCTGGGACATTAGGCCTAATGTGGGTAGCCGCTCAGGACATGGAGAGGAAATATGTAGGACTGAGTCCTGAAATTGCAGTCAAATCATGCATCTTTCTGGAAGGAGGTTTGCCACCATTCATCAGGTGCTTAATGTGCCCTGAGGTTTCAGAACTACTGGCCTGAGGACTCCACCAGGAGGGAATTGTTACCGTGGAGTTCTGACCCTTGGTTTTCTGCCATACACAGCTGGTCAGTTAATAATGCAGCAAGTTAATAATTAAAATGGGGGTTATGTGATCCTTAAAGATGCACAGTGGCTCGCTCCCGTGTTCACTTGAAGACCACTGTTGCCCGCAGAATCCGCGGGATCTCCCAGAGGCCTCTGGGCTTACCCCTGTCGTAAGCACAGGAAACAACCAGGGTCTGTTATTGTATCTGTGTCCACACTACACTTGGGGCTTATGCACACAAGGACCAAGTCTGTCTGGTTTACCTTCTGCCTTCATAACTCTTCATGCTTAAATGCCTGCCCCTGCTCTCCCTGCTCCCAGCTTCCCCATACTCTCTCTTGCTAGCATCCCAGGATCAGAGTGGGTTTATAAGCCAGGAGGCAGGAAATCAGGGCTGGCTGTGTGACTTCAAGCAAGTTACTTAACTTCTCTGACTCATAGTATTGTTAAATTTAGATCACATACAGGAACAAATGTGGGAGCTCTATAGAAAGTTAGCAGAGTCATAAGATGTAAAAGGTCTGTTCAGAGGGCAAGATTCAAGTAACCCTTGTGACCAACAACTCATAGAAGCTGCTGGAACGAGGCTCTTCCCGGCCAGAAACGAGATGTGGAGACTTTGCACCATTTTTAAGCATGATTTTTTTTTTTTTAAGGTGGGTCCCATGTAG
Organism: Mirounga leonina; assembly: GCF_011800145.1. Lineage (NCBI taxonomy): Eukaryota > Metazoa > Chordata > Mammalia > Carnivora > Phocidae > Mirounga > Mirounga leonina. The sequence goes on from NW_023270453.1 coordinate 32,476,982, forward strand.
ATTCTTCAAAACATAGTAAATAACCCCCCCCACACACACACACACACACCATCAGTAACTACGCACCCTGGGTATTTAAAGTTGTTTTAACAACTTTTATATGTGTAAACCACCCTGCCCTATTCCCAGGCCATGTGAATGAAGTGTTTTGATTGGCCCCAGATGTGATCATGTGGTTGAGAACTGACCAATTGGATTATCGCATTCCCCCAGTCATAAGTTATTGGCTCAAGTAAGAGAACATCACTTAGTTTGGGCCAATGAGATGCTAAAAGGCTTTTACAGAAATTTCCTAGATGTAGTTGCGTTCCTTTCAAATAGATCAGAGCCTAGCTTCATGTAGGGCTATAGTTGCTGCCTACCTCTTGGTAGCGGGAAGAGAGAATTTGTCTGAGGATGCGCAACAAGAAATGTAACAGGAGGGGCGCCTGGGTGGCTCAGCCGGTTAAGCGTCTGCCTTCGGCTCAGGTCATGGTCCTGGGGTCCTGGGATCGAGTCCCGCATCGGGCTCCCTGCTCTGCGGGGAGCCTGCTTCTCCCTCTCCCACTCCCCCTGCTTGTGTTCCCTCTCTCTTCCTGTGTCTCTCTCTGTCAAATAAATAAATAAAATCTTAAAAAAAAAAAAAAAGAAAAGAAATGTAACACGAGATGGAGAGATGGAGTTTTGATTTTGTTCCTTAAGTCCCTGTATCCAAATGGGCCTGAATCGAGCTTTTTGATATGAGATGTAAGTTGTGTTTGTTTGTTTGTTTTTAAGATTTTATTTACTTGTCAGAGAGAGAGAGGCAAGCAGAGGGAGATGCAGGCTCCCCGCTGTGTAAGGGGCCAGGCGTAGGACTGGATCCCAAGACCCGGGGATCATGACCCAAGCCGGAGGCAGAAGCTTAACTGACTGAGCCACACAGGCACCCCTGTTTGTTTGCCTCTGAAGCCATTTTGGCATGACTTTTGCGTCCCCTGCAACCATAAGAGTCCTGACTGACTACAGTAATCTTAAATCTTTGTCAAGAGCCATTTCTTTTTTTTTTTTTTTTTTTTGGTAAGATTTTATTTATTTATTTTAGAGAGAGAGCGCATGCACAAGCGGGGAGAAGTGCAGAGTGGGGGGAGAGGGAAAGGGAGAAAATCTCAAACAGACTCCGCACTAAGCGTGGAGCCCGACATGGGGCTGGATGTCACCACCCTGAGACCATGACCTGAACCAAAACCAAGAGTCAGACACTCAACCGACTGAACCACCCAGGTGCCCCAAGAGCTGTTTCTTTCTTGATGTTGATTGCTTACAACCCATGGCCTCAGATCCCATTGGGACCCACTGACACATTGAAATTATGAATCTTAACTTTCATTTGTATTTTGCGTCTGTTTTGGTACCACAAAGATAGCAAGAATCGTCTATCACGTGTATTCAGCACACTACAGTTTATAAACAGTTTTCACAGGTGCCGTATCATATAACTGTGTATTACCCCACTTTATAGATGAGTAAACTGAGGATCAGAGATTTGAAGGGACCTTGTGCCCAAGGCCGCACAGGTAACAATTCATGGTCTCTAGCCTAAGGGCTTCTGGTTCTCAGGAGTGTGTTCTTCCATACTTACCTGTGGCTGGTGGATTAAGGGTTTGAGGAGATGCAGGTTAATACCGTAACGTCAGGAACAAAATACTCTGTTGGCTGAACCCAACATTCCCCTTCCTACAGCATCATTAGGGGGGTGTCCCCATGCCCCTAATCTTCTGTGTGGACTAGCAGATGCCCAACACGCTGTTGGTAGGGTCCACAATACCAGAGTAAACCTGGGACTTCTTTACTCCCAAGCTGAAGCTATGTCCTTCTCAGACTTTGGGAAAATTTGCATCCTGAAGTATTATGCTCCTCTTGCCACATCATACTGTTTTCTGCCCTTGTGCATAAGCGCCGTTCCTACCTTTTCCCTCCAGTGACTTAGTCATCCTTCCTGTCTTTGTCAGGCTTCTCGGTTGAAAACAACAGAATCCATGTTAGTGATTTTGAAAAGAAAGGGACAGTGTTAGGTGGTATTAGGTAGCTCACAGAATCTACAGCAGGACCAGATAATCGGGCTTGGAGGGCACACAGCCAGGAGCAACACCTATGACTTAGCTGCAAGAGAGTCTAGGAAAGTGAGCTTCTGGCTTCCACCTTGAAGAGAAGAGAATCTTAAGTCGGAAAATTTCCCAAACCTAAGAATTGTACGTAAGAGGTGTCATCGAATGCACAAGAAATTGTATGTTAAACTTCCTAATTCTCCTTGGATGTCACTGCTGCCACTAACTCACCCCTGCCCCCCCAGGACTTGTCCTCCTCGTTCGGGACTACTCCTGTGTTCTTGCAGGACCCTATGTCCTCAGCTATGATGGCGTGTGGTTGTCCTTGACCTACTCCTCCCCCATCCGAGAGCATTCTTTCTCCATTCACAGCGCAGTTCACCCTGCCCAAATTTGCCCTTCACTTCCCAACCAGCACCCTCCCACCTGTTCACCTACTTAACTTGGGTTTATTCTGCATGTCTCACCTCAAAAGCAATATCCTCAGAAAAGCCAGTGCTGATTCCCTTCCCAAGTTATGTACTATCTTGGTCCTTTCAGGCTGCTGGAACAAAAATACCACGGACTGGGTGGCTTTAGTCCATAGCCATTTATTTCTTACACTTTTGGAGACTGGGGAGTCCAAGATCAAGTTCCTGGCAGATTCCGTGCCTCGGGAGGACCCATGGCCTCCCATGGCAGAAGGGTTGAGGAGCTCTTTGGGGTGTCTTGTATAAGGGCACTAAATCCCATGCATGAGAACGCCACCCTCATGAACTGATCACCTCCCAAAGGCCCTACCTCCTAATTCGGCTTTGGGGGTTACGTTTCAACTTATGAACACCAAGGGGATGCAAACGTTCTGTAGGGAGCATTCATTCACGGTCTCCTGTCCTTTTAAATTCCTCTACTTACCGTAGTTTATATATTTTAAAACCTGTCTCTCCTACTGGGGAGAAATGAATCTGAGTGATAATTCAAACGAATCAGAAACGAATCTGAGGGATAAGTCAAACAATGCCAGAAGGAGGGAACATTGTGAGTAGGATGGCGAGGCTGTTTTTCTTGGAGAAGGCAAAGAGGCGGTTACCGTTCTCCATTCCTGGAAGGAAGTAGAAGCTGGGTGGTTGTGTAAGAGGCACGGACTTGCAGATCCTCTGGGGCACACTGACCCCAGGTCCGTGGCAGGAGGACGCCTGCTGGCGAGAGCCCTGCTGGAGGGCAGGAAAGCAGTGGGTGGGTAGGAAAGCTCTCCAGCTTTGCTCCTGGGGTGGGGGTTGGGGGCAGAGAATAGGAGGGAAGCTACTCCCACTTGGTGAAACCATGTTTTAATTCAGCTCATCCTGCCTCCTTGGGATCCTCACGCTTGGGAGCCAAGGCGTGGTGGCCCTTTTCCAAAGTGTCCTCGCTGTGTGAGAACCATAAATCCCTCATTCTTTCCATCTCCCTGGCCCCCTTCCCCAGCAGACAAAATGCCCAGATCTCTCTTATCTGTAGAATCTTCCCTTACCCCTGCTTTCTCTCTCTCTTCACTGCCAATATTCTAGAAAGGGCTCGCCCTCCCTGTCTATAGCTTACTATCTCTTTAACCCCTGGCCATCCAGCTTCTGCTGCTTAGTCTACGGGACTGGGTTCTCTGAACCAAAGGTGTACACGGTCCTGAATCAGTCACTCCTCCCTTTCTAGGGTCTCTTTGAGAGCTTTGTGAAAGCTTGGGACTTCCCTTCCAATGAAAACACACTCTTGCCTCCATGTAAAAATTTGCAAGTAGTTTCAGAAATCCACATGACTCCTAAACTCAACCCCCAATCTCCAGGATAATAACCTCGTTCCTGAGTGCAAAATCCAGAGGTCTTTTCTTAACCAGTTTTGGGGATGAAGAAGAACCCAGGCTCTGAAGTCAGTCAGTTTGTTGTAAATCCTGGCCCCACCCTTCCTGGGGACCTGGGCATGAGCCTCTCTGAGCTGAGTTTCCACAGTTATAAAACAGGGATAATAATATCTACCTTTACAGGGTTGTGGTGGAAACTTAAATTAGTTCATTCAGGTAAGGCATTTAGAAGAGTACTTGGCGCATAGTAAATACTCGCATGTTCATCATCGTCGCCTTTATTATTATTTTCGTTTCAGTGTTTCTTATTCTCACCGACCATATTCATTCTGGATCAAACATGGTTTCACATCTGACTCACAGATATGTCTTGTGGGCTGTACGTTATTCTAAAAAAAGAGAGAGGGGGGCGCCTGGGTGGCTCAGTCAGTTAAGCGTCTGCCTTCGGCTCAGGTCATGATCTCAGGGTCCTGGGATCGAGCCCCGCATCAGGCTCCCTGCTCCGCGGGAGGCCTGCTTCTCCCTCTCCCACTCCCCCTGCTTGTGTTCCTGCTCTCGCTATCGCTCTCTCTGTCAAATAAATAAATAAAGTCTTTTAAAAAAAGAGAGAGAGAGAGAATTCATTGACAACATTTAGAAATTAAGAGTTCACACGATAATCTGTCTTTTTTGGCTTCTCTTGGAAAATCACATCTGACGATCCTGGGTCATTTCCACCTGGTGTCATGGGCTGGAACGGGGTAATGTGAGCAATTCAGCAATTTGCCTCAGTTCCCACCCGTCCCAGCACTGAAACCAAGAACCCACAGCCCAGGATCATTGCATATACATAGCCCTGTTCCCTGACAGTCAAGAAATCGCTCTTGTACCAAGAGAAATGAAAGCCAGGCCAAGGAAGCGTCTGTGTTTTAGAAGAAAGCATAAATGCGTCTGCATAAGTAAAGATGATGCTTGTGAGTTTTACTGTGTAAACACCCTCAGCCACTTGCTGATTGCCCAACCCCTGCAGGCATCTGAGCTTCTCTCTCTGGCTCTAGTCTTGGGCACTGCTGGCCTCCTTCTCACATCCTTTCCTCTACCAGCTTCCTGTCACTGCCCCAAAGTACTTCTTTTTCTCTTTTCTGGTTTGTTGGGTTTTTTTTTAAGATTTTATTTACTTATTTGAGAGAGAGAAAGCACAGAGAGAGAGAGAGAAGCTGACTTACCACTGAACAGGGAGCCCGATGCGGGACTCGATCCCAGGACCCCAAGATCATGACCTGAGCCGAAGGCAGCCGCTTAACGGACTGAGCCACCCAGGCGCCCCAAAGTACTTCTTTTTCATCTCACTCATCTTGTGGTGGAAATGACATAGGTGTCAGAGCTGAACAGATAATACATGCAATCCGACCTCTTCTGAGCTTCAGCTTTGTGTTTATGGAGAAGACACACACGCTTACCTGGTAGGGCTGTTTGAGTTGAAACAAGGGAATAAACATCCAGCCCTTAGCACGATGCCTGGCCAATCCCAGTTAGTTAATAATGCCAGTGCCTTTCCTCTGCCTAAATGAGAACCCTCAAGATTCTTTCCTCCTGTCCCTTCCCTCGCTGCCTGGTCCTCTGGTTTGGGTGGGCTTTCCCTTTCCTATAACTTCAACTGTTGCTTCTTTACAATTAGTGTCCACAGCGACTGAGGCCGGGGTGTCTCTCCTCTTCTTCCTCTGCCTCTACGTCTGACAACAACTTTAAAATGCCACTTTCTAGAGAGAATGGAATGATCATTCTATCTCTCCTACAGCGTGTCGGTTGATGGAATTGGTTTTTCTATTCCTAGGTTATAGACTTTCCTTTCAGCTTTACAACTCTTTATTGGTAATAGATACAATTTTAGAAATACTGTTAAATTTGGGAAATTGCCATCAGGTTGCTTTCATGCACATGCTGAAAGGTTTGGAGCACTTTTGCACAGACCAGCTTCTGGCTCTGTGCATTTCAGACCTTCTTTCTGCCCCACCACCCACGTACTTGGGGAGAGATTCCTATCACGACATATCTTTACATCATCATTCCAGGTTACTCAGCCAGTGGGTAGCGAGAGTATTCCTGGAACCTATTCCTGCATGAAGATAGCTAGCAATTACTGAGCTGTAGAGGAAGTGAAGTGACTGTGAGCTGCATAAATACATCCCACTCAGCATAGAGAACAGCAGGTGCAAAGGCACGCCACTCACCTGTGGGGGGGGGACACCAACACTGGGTGTGTTAGTTTTCCCTTGTTACTGTGACAAACAGCCACAGGTTTGGTGGCTTGAAGGGGATATATTTATGCAGTTGCATGATGGATCTCCAACTCACCTTCCTTAAGCTAGACCCAAAAAGCATCCACAGAAATTCCAGGGCCACCCAATGCAAGAGGAAGTAAGATGGGTGAGATAGAAGGGAAGCCACCTGGAAGGAGGGTTGGCCTTAACTGGTTGTGAGTAAACGATCCTATTCTTGCAAATTTGATGGAAACGCATGACCATGTGAGCACCTTGCTAGGGTGTTGGAAGTGTCCATGCAAGTGATAAACCCTTAAGCTTCAGTTTGGCAGGTTTCACGGCATAGTCCCCTCCGTCTATACTCTCTTCATTCTGGCAAACTGGATCGACACCGGTTGCCCGAGTGCCCCCCATGTTACCCCCTTGCCTTGCCTTTGCTTGGGTTAGACCACCCTCCTTCAGACCAGGTCCTATCTAGGTCAAACACCTGCCTCCCATGAAAACATCCCGGACCAGACCTCTTCAGTCAATTCTCTCCCATCAGCCTCTCCACCCTTAGAGAATCTCATCCTTTATGCTTTTTGTTGTATTTGGCAGACATCACCTTGTATTTCGGTCTTCCATTCACTCAGTAAGCACTTGCTGAATCCCCATCATGTCTCAGCCATTGTTTGGGCACTGGGAATACCAGAAAAGAGGCCAAGTCTCATTATTCTTGGACCTTACAGCCTAGGCAGGGTGGGAATTATAAGCACCTTGAAATGCAAAGAAGATCATAGCAGAGGGTCATAGGGCTGTGGAGAAGACCAGAGTGATTAGGGGAGAGGGATGCTATCTTAGCGGATGATCATGGAAGACCTTCCACGAGCTGACACTGGAGCCAGTCCCAAGAAGAGCTGCAAGAAGGGCGTTCTCAGCATTGGCAACGGCAGGTACAAAAGCTGTAAGTCAGGATACTACAAGGTCGTGGTGGCTCCAGATAAAATTATGTTGGGGGCCTCTCTTCTTCCTATCTTCCTATCTCTCACGAGCCACTTCTGTCTCCTACCTAGATCTTCCCTTTCAGAGAAGGATCCTCTTCTGCTTGAAGCTTCTGGTCCCTGCATCAAAACCTGCCAGTTCTATGTTCTGGGGCGGGAAATGCCTCTGGTCGTGTGTTAGTTAGTGAGCGGCTGCTGATGCATGACTTCAGCTCACATAGTGTCTGTGTTTACCAACAAGACTTTCGAAGGGAAAAACAATGCCTTAATTTCAGGATGGGCCTCTGACAGCAGGACTGTATCAGTCAGTGTGGCAGGTCACTAGGAGAGGTATTTTTCGATGGAGTGAGCATGCAGGTCCTGCAAATGGCCTGTGGTGTATTAGCTTTCTATTGCTACTGTAACACATAACCACAAGTTTGATGGTTTTAAAACAACATCTATGTACTCTTCCGCCGTTCTGTAGGTCAGAAGTCCAAGTACAGCGTGACCCGGTGAGTCCTTTGCTTAGAGTCTCACAAGTCTGAGACCAAAGTGTCAGGGGGACCACGTTCCTTTCGGGAGGCTCTGGGAATGAATCTGGTTCCAAGCTCATTTCAGTAGTTTGCTGAATTCAAGTTCCCTGTGGTTGTGGGACTGGGGGGTCTTTGGAACTGGGGGCTGCCCACATTCCTTCTCATGGTTTCCATGTATCCCCCCTCCAGCAGCAGTGGGACAACTCCCTCCCATGTTTCAAATCTTTCTGAATTCCGTGACTCTCTGCCTGCAGCCAGAGAAAGTTCTCTGCTTCTAAGGACTTTTTTTTTTTTTAAGATTGTTTATTTATTTTTCCTTGAGAGAGAGAAAGGAAGAGAGCACAAGCAGAGGGAGAGCTAAGCAAGCTCCCTACTGAGCAAGGAGCCTGATGCAGGACTCGATCCCGGGACCCTGGGGTCATGACCGGAGCCAAAGGCAAATGCTTAACCAACTGAGCCACCCAACCGCCACTCCAATTTTTTTTCCATAAGGACACCAGTCTTACTGGATTTGGGCCCACTCTCATCAAGTATGACTGCATATTAACTTGATCATTTACAAAGGCCCTGTTTCCAAATAAGTCACATTCACAGGTCCTGGGGTCCTCAACATAGGTGTGGGGGACACAGCTCAACCCATAACAGGTCTGTGTCAGTGAATGGGAATGAGGGCCTTATGGCCCAGGCCAGCCACCCCTGGTCCCATATCCCCACTACCTCTCGCTTTTACGCACCCACTTACCTCTCTGGCCCTTACTTGACACTTTGTACCCAGAAAACAAATATAAATACTTCCTTTACATTCAACTGGAATAATAATATTCATTTAAGTATGGATCTGATATGCTAGTTAGTTTTCTAGTACATGTTAGAACGTATACATTAAAATGATACATTTATCTCTTATCAAAGTTTGGGAAACATTGACCTCATTTAATCCTAGGCTGTTTTCCTTTTATTTTTTTCCCCAGATGACTGAAGAGAGGCCCAGGGTTCCCTGAGCTTGCCCAGTCCGGCAGGTGCCCTGGATGCCCCTCCCCAAGTGTCTCTTCCCATCAGAGGCTCACCCTCGGGTCAGTCCTCATAAGACCATCCCCTGTTCTCTGGATGTTTCTTAATGTACAGGTTTCTTAGCCGGCTACTGACATTAGGCGCAGGACAATTCCTTGTGTGAGTCTGTTCTGTGCATTTCCCATCCGGTCCCCTCCCATTGCATCCCAGCCCCAGCCCTCTGCCATGGTGATACACCTAGGCACCCACTCCTCTTTTCAAAGCCCTCCAGTTGAGAACCACTCCTGGGGAGTCTCCTCATCAAAACAATCCAGTTCCTGGTGCCACCCCACAATGCCCATGTTCTCTAACCATTTTCCTGGTAAGCCAAGTTGCAGACCATGACATGACCTCAGATAATCAGCTTTAATCCCCAGTGGTGCAATCACAGGGTCTCCTGCCTACACTGGGGTGTGGTTCCTCAAAGCATAGACCTGGGATCCAGACTGCCTGCTTTGACTGGCCCTGCCACCACCCCGGGCGAGTGACCCAATGAATCAGTGCCTCCATCTCCCTGGGAAGTGAGTTAATGCATGCAGAACACCGAAACGGTGTTGGGCACACAAGTGACAGCAAATCAGTAGCGGACCCAGGGGCTGAACCCGATTACATCTCACTCCATAGCAGTGCAGCGAGCACTAGCTGAGAGCCAGGAGACCAGGTTCCAGGAGCTGTTTGGTTCCTGCCTCCGCAGGGAGGTCGCCAACCCTCGGTGGACCTGCTTCCTCACCAGAAAATAAGGGCTTCGGACTGAACGCTTTTCTGAGCCTCCTGCTGACTCCTGAGAACTGTCTCTTCTGTGACACCCCCGTAGCTGGGCCAGAGGGGAAGTCAGCAGCGGGGCCGCGAAGTCAGCAGGAGCCCAGCCTCGGGAGCACCTAGCTCCCCTGCTCTCTGTGCCTCCGAAGGCCGCCGGCTGGTGGAATGCACATGGGCTCTCACCCCTTGCCCTCCCCTCTCCATGCCCAGGTTCCTACCTGATGAAACTCAGGGCATCTGAGGACACGGAGGTTGTTATCTGGCCCAGAACGCTGGGGCCCAGTTTCCAGGGAATGAGTCAGGTGAGGCTGCAGGTAACCCAGATCGCCACTGTCTGCGTGGTCCCCAGAGGAGGCTGCCCAGGAGAGGCAGTGTGCCCAAGGGACAGCACGAGTGCGGCGGGGGGGGGGGGGGGGGGGGGGGCCGCTTCCTCGGCTTGGCTTTGATGGCAGGACATTGATTCCTAAGGACAACCCCAAGGGTGGAGGAGGAGGAAGATCAAGCAGCTCCTAATAGCTGCCGATTCCACAATGCCATTCCCCACATGCGCATGCACACAGTAACCCTGAAGCCAACTGGTGACGATCAATATCGTCGCTCTGCCATTTACTGCGCACCCACCAGGTGTGGGGCATGGTGCCAATAGCTTTCCGCGCAATATTTTTTCCTTTTAAAATATTTAATACTCACACAGCCCTCTGAGTCAGGAGTCTTAGTCCCCAAAATGGGAAAACTGAGATTCTAAGACCTTAAATATGGTGGTGCCCAAGGGCCGAAAAGAGCAGAGCTGGGACTTGAACCCCAGCAGCCCGACTCACCATCAGGACACAGCATCTTGCCGCCCTTGTCAAAGGTCTTACCCCTGCCTCCCTGGCTGCCCTTTAGAGGCTTCCATGTCCCCTTGAGAATGCCCTGGATGCTTGTTTTAACTTCCTTCCAACTGGATACAAAGGAGACTTCAGGGGAGGGCATCAGTGGGGAGAACAAACCCACCCAGAATGCTGGACCCAACCTTTTCTACTGGTGCCCAATGCCATCACAAAAAGGAAGGTGAAAGGCATCCTGTTCCCTATGACAAATAACATGCCCAGCCCAATGCCCTTGATCTGAATAATCTCAGTATCCATATACAAGAGTCTAGCAAGCAAGAGATATCATTCCCATTTTACAGTCGGAAACACTGAGGTGTCTTGTCTCAAGATCATACAACTTCGGAAGCCGCAGTGGGGATTGAAACCCAGGCCTAGAGGCACCAAGAAGGGCAGGAAAATTCAAAGAGCTGTAGGTAGGCAGTTCAAAGCAGCTCAAAGCCTGAGTTTGTGCCAGGACAAGGGGCTCCTCCTCTCCAGGGCTAGCCGCCCAACCAAATGGCCAGAAGGGAGCCCTGAGCAGATTGTGTCCCCTGCCAGGCCTGGGCCAGCACTGCTGCCCTCTGCCTATTGCGCTTCCAGGAATCCACAGATCTATCACTCAGCGTCACAGATATCCATCTCCCGGCTCCAGGAAACCCGAGCCTCCCCACGCCTGCCCAGCCAGGATCCTAGGACACAGGCCTGGGGGAGGGGAATCAAGGAGCAGGAAGACCTGGGTCTGGGCTCCTTTTTCCTACTCGTGGAGTCAGACCAGGACAGACATTACGCTAAGTGTGTTCACTAGTTCCTTAGTCACTTGTTAAGTTCTTGCTATTTGCTGTGCACAGTTGTAAGCCCAGGGGGGAAATCATAGTAAATAAGACAGGACTGCTCTAGAAAGATACTTCATCTTTTTTATGGCTGTATACTGCTTTGTTACTGTCCCCAAACCTTTACGAGTAAGCCCCTTTAAAGTTTTTTTTTTTAAACCTATTTATTTTGAAATAATTTTAGACTGGCAAGAAGTTGCAAAATTAGTACAGAGTTCTCATGTACCTTCCTCAGACCTTCCCCAGTGATAACATCTTGCAGAACCACCATACATTTTCAAGACCTGGAAACTGACATTGATACAATAGTATTCCTTAAACTATAGACCTTCTTCAGAGTTCAGCAGAGTTCAGTTTGACACATGTATGGATCTGTATCCACCATCACAATTGGGATACAGAATTGTTCTATCACTACAAAGAAATTTCCTCATGCTACCCCTTTATAATTACACCCTCCCCTACCCAAACCCCTGGCAACCCCTGATCTGTTCTCTATCTCTATAATGCTGTCATTTCAAGATACTTATACACGGAAGCATATAGCATGTAATCTTTTGAGATCAGGGTGCTGTTGTTTTCATTCAGCGTAACACCCAGGTTGTTGGATCTATCAATCCTTCATTCGTTTTTTGTGGCTGAGAAGTAGATGGTTTATCCATTTGCCTGTCAAAAGACAGTGGGCTGGTTCCAGTTTGGGGCTATTGCAAATAAAGCTGCTATGAATGGTCGCGTACAGGTTTTTGTGTGGATATAGGTTTTTAAATTTGCAGGTGCGCCATTGCTGGGTCATATGTTGACTGCATGTTTAACTACAAGAAACTGACAAAGTCTTTTCCTGAGTCACTGTACCATGTTACTTTCCCACCGGCAATAGGAGAGGTTGGGTGCTCTACATCCCCACCTACACTTGGTATGTCAGTATTTTTTCATGAGAGCGCTTTTTTTTAAAAATATTTTATTTATTTATTTGACAGAGACAGAGATAGCGAGAGCAGGAACACAAGCAGGGGGAGTGGGAGAGGGAGAAGCGGGCTTCCTGCCGAGCAGGGAGCCCGATGTGGGACTCGATCCCAGGACCCCGGGATCATGACCTGAGCCGAAGGCAGACGCTTAACGACTGAGCCACCCAGGCGCCCCTCATGAGAGCTTTTCTAATAGGTGTACAGTTATATTTCTTTGTAGCTCTGTTTTGCATTCCCATAATGGCCAAATCTATGCATGTGCGTATTTGCCATCTGTCTTCCCTCTTTGGTGAAATGTCCGTTGTCTGTTCACATCTACTTTTGCCCATTTCCTAATTGGATTTTTCCTTCTCTTTTTTGCCGGAGGTTTTAAAGTCCTTTATATATCTTTTTTTTTTAGAGAGAGAGAAAGAGTGGGGGGGGAGGGGAAGAAGGAGAGGGAGAGAGATAATCATAAGCAGACTCCACGCCCAGCATGGAGCCCGGGACAGAGGGCTTCATCTCATGATCCTGAGACCATGACCTGGGCCGAAATCAAGAGTCAGACTGACTGAGCCACCCAGGCGCCCCCTTTTATATATTCTTGATCCACGCCCTTTTTATATTTCTGATCCAGAATTTTGCAAATATTTTCTCATAGTTGGTGGCTGTCTTTTCATTTTCTTAGCTGGTTCTTTCACAAAACTACAGTTTCCGATTGTGATCCAGCCCAACTTAATATTTTCTTTAATGGATTTTGCCTTTGGTGCCATGTATAGAACTCTTCACCTAACTCTAGGTCACAAAGATCTCCTTTTTCTTTTTTTTCAAGTTTTGTAGTTTTATGCTTTATGTTTAGAGCTATGATCCATTTTGAGTTAACTTTTGTACAAGGTATGAGACTAGTTCGGGGATCATGTCTTTGTCTATGAATGGCCAGTTGTTTCTGCACCTTTATAAAAAATCAGTTGGGCACACTTGTGTGTCTACTTTTCAGTTCTCTATCCTGTTCCATTGATCCGTGTGTCTATCCCTCTGCCAATACCACACAGTTTCAATTACTTTAACTCTATAATAAGCCTTAACATCAGAGTAAACCTATAATCTCTCACTTTCTCCCTTTTCAATATTGTTTAGTTATTCTAGTTCCTTAGCCTTTTCATGTAAATTTTAGAATCATATTGTCTATATCTACAAAAAACACTGCTGGGATTCTGTTAGGCAATGTGTTAAACCTACACATCAATTTGGGGAGAACTGGCATCTACGCTAGGTTGGATCTTCCGACTCATGAACAGAGTATATCTCTCTATTTCTTAGGTCTTTTAAAACATTTTTTTCTTCAGTATTATTAAACTTTAAGCATATAGTTTCTGTCAATGATTTGTTGGATTTATGCAGAAGTATTCTATTTTGAGGGGAGATATTATAAATCATATTGCGTTTTATTTTTTATTTTATTTTATTTTTTGGTATTGCGTTTTAAATTTTGGATCCAGGGGCACCTGGGTGGCTCAGTCACTTAAACATCCAACTTTTTTTTGTTGTTTAAGATTTTATTTATTTATTTGACAAAGAGAGAGATAGCAAAAGCAGGAATACAAGCAGGGGGAGTGGGAGAGGGAGAAGTAGGCTTCCTGCCCAGCAGGGAGGCCAGTGTGGGGCTTGATCCCAGGACCCTGGGATCATGACCTGAGCCAAAGGCAGACGCTTAACGACTGAGCCACCCAGGCGCCCCAAACATCCAACTCTTGATTTAGGCTCAGGTCATGATCTCAGGGTCCTTGGATTGAGCCCTGCCTCCCCCCTCCCCGCCCCCACTCAGTGGGGAGTCTGCTTTTTCCTCTCCCTCTGCCCCTCCCCCCTGCTCATGCTCGCTCTCTCTCTCTCTCAAATAAAATCTTTAAAAAAAAAATTTTTTGGATCCAATGGTTCGTCACTAGTATATAGAAAAGGTAAATCCATTTTTTTGGTGTTGACCTTGTATCCTGCAACCTTGCTATCCTCAGTAGTTCTAGGAGTTGTTTCTGGTTTTGGTTTTGGTTTTTTTTAGATTCCTATTGCTCTTCCAGGAATCTCCAACTCTGTCACTTAGCCTCAAAGACCTTCATCTCTATGCTCCAGGAAACCTGAGCCTCCCTGCACCTGCCCAGCCAGGATCCTAGGGACACAGGGCGTTGGGGGAGGGGCAGCCAGGAGCTTGAAGACCTGAGTCCCCACTCCTTTTTCCTGCCCTCAGTCAGGCTCGGGCAGGCCTTGCAGGAAGGTTATTTATTCATTCCCCAGTACTTGACAAGTTCTTACTACGTGCAAGATACCTTGATAAGCACTGGGAAAACATAAGTAAACAGGACAAAACTGGCCATAAAGACCCACTCCATTCTTTCTGTGGCTGTCCACTGTTCTATAGCTATCTCGAAACTTTTGTGATCAGGCACCCTTAATATTTTGAACTTTCAATGACTCTCACTTGTGGCTTATTGCTTTCATACACATTAACACTTGAACTTGAACTCTTATATTAATTATATTATGTGCATTACAAACAAGAAAAGGCTGTTTAGCATCGTGATTAACCTCACTTTCTTGGGAGTCAGACTGCATGGGTTAATTCCAGGTCCGTGCAATAATCTTGGGGACGTTACTTAACTTCGGCGGCTCACCTTTCCCTTCTCTAAATTAGGGATAATTACACCTCATACAGTTGCTGGGAAATTTAAATGAGTAAACAGTGTCTGGTTCACGGTGGCTTTGCTGTTCTTATTCAAACATGTAAAGTACAAGTAAAAATATGAGATGTTAATACAGAGATAGAGGATCTACATTTACTTCTTGCACCACCTCTCGGGAGAAGCTGTGTTGTATTGAACCATTCCTTTCTGGATGAAGGTTTACGTTGTCCCATTTTTGCTGTTATGAAGACCGCAGCAATGGGCATCCCTCTCTATGGCTTCTTTGGCATATGTACCAAAGTGGCTGTAAGGTATCTTCTGAGAAGTGAAACTGCTGAGTCATGAAAAATGACAATTTTTTTTTTTTTCTTTTTTAATAGCTCCTGCCAGGCTGCCCTCCGCAGAGACCATATCAATTTACATCGCCTGGGCATTTCCATTTCTCCACACCCATAGCAACACTTGATATTGTCCGACTTTAGGCTACCTCCTTCTGGGGAGAGAAGGTCCCAGGAGGAAACATGGTGTCCAAAGGAGACATTAGCTTTGTTCTGGGCGTTTCAATCTGTTTACAAAAATGTATTCTTTTTTTCTTTTTTTAAAGATTTATTTTAGAGAGAGAGACAGAGAGCAAGGAGGAGGGAGAGAGAGGATCTCAAGCAGGCTTCCTGCCCAGCATGGAGCCTGATGTGGGGCTCGATCACGACCTGAGCCGAAACCAAGACTCAGTCACTTAACCAACTGCGCCATGCATTCGCCCCTACAAAATGTATTCTTGATGACTTACGTGATTAAACGTGAATCCTCAGCAACTCCCCTCCACATAATAATCCTTACAGAACTTAAATCTAGTGGGAGTAATATAGACTGAGCAATCACACAGACAAAAATTGCGCTTGTGGATGGGGAAAAGGGCTGCGAAGGACACTGACAGGACGTGGCGGTGTGGTTGCTGATGATAAGGTGGATGACGGTGGTGACAGTTGTTGCCGGCAGGTGCCAGGCACAGTTCTAAGCCCCTTGTGTACGAGAGCTCATTTATTCCTCGTAACTACCCTCTGGGGCAGATGTCACTGTCTCCGTTTCCCAGACCGTGAAATAAGCCCAGAACTTAAAAACTTGTCCAGGGTCACACAGGAAGCAGAGGGACCAGGATTTAAGCACAAGCGATCTGGCTCCAGAGCCCGGGTTCTTAACCACCTCTGCTACAGGTGCTCCTTCCTGCTGGAGAATTCCCACAGGCAGCACAAGGGGCACCGTATACCATTACAGCAAGCATAGTACCGTGTGATACAAGAACAATAATAACAGTGACTTATATGTTCATGGGGAATTCACCAAGTACCTTTGTGCATGTAATTTTATTGAAGCTGAAATTGTACAACGAGACAATGATAGGGCTGTGAAGCTCTGTCTCCCATCCCTGCCCAATAGAAGTAGAAATTAGTACTCGGGGTGCCTGGGGGGGGCAGTCTGTTAAGTGTCCACTCTTGGTTTCGGCTCAGGTCATGATCTCAGGGTCATGAGATCGAGCCCGGCATAGGGCTCCGTGCTGAGTGCGGAGTCTAGTTTCTCTGCCCCTCCCCCCTTCTAAAATAAATAACTAATTCTTAAAAAAAAAAAAAAAATGGAACTCAGGCATTACCAGTTTTGCCCAGAGTTACAGTAAGTGTGAGAGTGAGGATGTAAATCCCGTTACTCCACCTCCTCACTCAGTGTGGTGGGCAGAACAGCCCTCCCACACCAAAGATGCCTACACCACAATCCCCAGAACCTGTTAAGATGTTATGTTACAGGACAAAGGGGGCTTTGCAGATGTGATTAAGGTTAGAGACCTTAAATTAGGGGGATTGCCTTGGAATTTCCTGGTGGGCCCACTAAAATCACATGATTTTAAAAGGTCCTTAGAAGCAGGGGTGCCTGGGTCGCTCAGTGGGTTAAGTGCCTTCGGCTCAGGTCATGATCCTAGGGTCCTGGGTCCAGAGACAGACACATGTACAGAGGGAAGACAGTGTGAAGACACAAGGAGAATACCATCTACAAGCCAAGGGATGCCTGAGGCTACCAGAAGCTAGGAGAGGGGCATGGAATAGATTCTTGCTCCCAGCCTCACAAGGAACAGACTGACACCTTGATCTTGGACTTGAAGCCTCGAGAATGAAGAGAGAATAAATTTCTGTTGTTTAAGTCACCCCAGCTGGGGGTACTTTGTCACAACAGGAAATACAAGGCCTAAATGTCAAAACACAAGAGTTTCTCTGCTGTTGGGGTCCTTGGGGTCCAAGAAGGGTCTGTTTTTCTCCACCGTGTAGAGACAGAAATGCAGTCAGCTTTCTCTCTTGCCTTGGCTCTTTGGAGATTTCACTTCTGGGGTGGCTGGACTCCAGATGTGTTCCCCCAAGCCCAAGAGTAGTCAAAACCACCAAGCTATGCTCAGTTATACCCTAAACTACTGTACCCTGTGCTGAACTTGGCCTTGGGGAGAGTGCAATTAGAATGTGCTCCCCCCTGAGCCTGTGTGATAATCCTCTTCCCATAAACCAGGAGACTGGGGGTCAGAAGAGTTGTGTGACTGCAGGGGGACACAGACCACAGGTGGCCGATCCCCAAGCATGAATCTTCTGACCGCAGATCTGCTTTTATGCCAACTGATTTGCTCCTCAGCTGCCTTCCTCCCTTTCTCTTTTGAAAAGTTCATGCAATTCTGCTGTTATTATTGCTAATACTATTACCAACACACTTCGATTGTACTTCCAGAAATGGGTGCTGGACACTTTGCAAAATGTTTATCATGTAGTAATGCTCGGGCACTCAATGGTGTGGGTACTATCCTTCCACACTGGGACACAGTCTCCCACATACGTGTCTGTTTGACTCACCGACCTCACTGTATTTGATCAGTATCCAATTTTAGGCAATTATTACACTGCTATGAATTTCCTCATACATGTGTGATTCCTGCCTGCATGTGAATATACCTTTTGGATAAATGCCTCTGATTGGAATTGCAGGCTCAAAGGGGGTGTGTGTGTATGTGTCAGGTTATTTTTGCCTTGATTCTTTGCTTCTCCTATCAGGGAGAGGAGAAGCAACCAGGCTCGAACCTTGCCTTGATCTCCAATTCTTATACAGTGTGATCTAGCAAACGTGTATTGGACAGCTTCTGGGGAAACTGAGAAAGGAGTGAGTCTTGGAGGCTATCCTCACAATCTTGCAGGGGACACAGACGGATCCCTGGGTAGCCAGTACCTGGACTCCCTAAATCTGTCATCATCCAGGTTTCATCATCCCGGTTTTCACAGGCCTCGTGTTTTGGAGTCTGGCCTTAAAACACTCGCCTGGCCCATGATAAGTGTTCAGTAAACCTTAGCCATTGCCACCATCATGACCCTTTGGGCCAGCCCCCTCTCTCCAAACACTCTCTAGAACTGAGTAGCACCTGCCCCCTTTTTATGATCCTCCTGAGTCCAGAGAAGTTAATGGTCCTATCGAGGTTATGCCAGATTATCTCTCTCTTTCTCTCCCTGTTTTCCCCCTCCGGAGACTCCAGAAATCTGGCTTTTTATGTGAGACGTCCTTTTTAATGTTAGCAACTAATTAGGATTAAAAACAAAAAGCAACAAAAACCCACTCTTGCCGTCAAACAAACCCCATCTGCAGACCAGATGTGGGCCACCAGTCCTCCTGGAAGTCAGGCAGACAGGGGTTTGTGTCCCAGCTCTGCCACTTACAAGACATGGGACCACGTCATCAGCTTTGAAAGCCTAGGCATCCTCATCTGGAGAAGGACAATGATAATCCCCACTTTGCGTGATTGAGTTTGAGTGATTGACAATTTGTCTAAATTACCTGGCACCTTGCTGGCGCTCGGTAGGTGGTAGATCACTGTTACAGCTATGGCAGTGGTGTTAAATGAAGTCAAGACAATGGTAGGCGGAGTTGTTTGAGGGAAGCTGATTCCATGCGGGGCTTGTCAAAATTTGGTTGAGGAGACACCCAGATGGAGTTGTCCAGAGGCAGTTGGAAATGTGTGTGGAGGCAGGAGATTTTCTTCTGAAGGAGGGGTTGTCTTCCATCCAGAGTTTCTCTTTACATAGAGGTAAGACTTTTGTTTGCTTGTTTGTTTACTCTTTATGTGATTTTGGGAAGTTCACGGGCTTCTGGCCGCCACCACTGTGTTGGATACTCTGAAGTCTTGCTTTCACTGGTTCCTGGAAAGTAGCATAATCCCCTGAATGGCTGCTCTTCTAATGGGAGGTGAACCTAGAAAGAGGAAATCAAACTGGGTCTGGTTCTTAAAAATGGCAGCATGTGAGGCCGAGAAGGTGATGGAGGCTGAGGGCAGAGGCCACTCACTCGCCATCTTGAACAAAGAACAAGGAACCCAAATGATGTCAACAAGCTTTTTCTGAGAATTCTTTTCCACTGTGGGGCCTTGGTCTCCCTTATTGGAAGAACCGTCTGGACTTTACTGAGGAGATAAGGGCTCTCATTGTTCTTCTGCTCTGTATTCTCTGTGACCTTGGCCAAGCCACTTCTGCCCTTTGGACCTAGGGTCATTATTTGTAAAGCAAGTAAGTGTGTTCGACTATGTATCAGTTTGCTGGAGGAACCAAAACAAAATACCACAGATGGGTCATTTAAACAACATAAATGTATTTTCTCACAACTGTGGAGGCTCAGAATCCAAGATCAAGGTGCCGGCATGTTTGGATTCTGGGGAGAGCTCTCTCCTTGGCTTGTAGATGGCCATCTTCTTGTGTCTTCACGTGGTTATCTGTGTGTGTGTGTTTGTGACCTCACCTTCTTATAAGGACACCAGTCAGAATGGATTAGGGTTCACCCTAATGACCTCATTTCAACTTACCGCTTTAAAGGCTGTGTCTCCAAGTACAGTCACATTCTGAGGTACTGAGGATTAGGACTTCAACATGTGAATTGCGGGGGGGGGGGGGGTAGGGGACACAATTCAGCCCACAACAGACCAGTTCAGTGTTTCTTACAGTCTGGGTTCCTGCTGCTAGTGGAACTGACTTTATATCAAGTGCAGAAATAAGCCTCGAAAAACAATCAATCCTTCTGATTACTTGAAGAAGAAAAGGTTCGATTTAGTACCAACGTGACTTTCATACCCTTGTGACACTTGCCGGCACAGATGGCGAAGCAGGTCTCAGGCTCAGAGCCTTCAGCAGGCAATTATATCTGTATTAGTTACCTACTGATACATGACAAATTACCCTCAAACTTAGCGGCCTAATACAACTCACGTTTATTATATCACAGTTTCCATGGGTCAGGAATTCAGAAGCAACTTAGTTGGGTGGTTCTGGTTCAAGGTTTCCGATGAGGTGCGGAAGCCTAAAGCCTCGACTGGGACAGGTGGATATACCCCAGAGGTATATCAAGTTGGTGCTGGCTGTGGGAGGAAGCCCTCCGTTCCTTGTCCCGTAGTTTGAGTGTCCTCACAACATGGCAGCCAGCTTCTTCCAGAATGAGCAGTTGGAGAAAACAAGAGGGCAAGGAGGAAACCACAATGTCTTTCATGTCCCAGACTTAGAAGTCATCTACCGTCATTTCCATACTGTCCTATTGGGAGACTGGAATGAATAGGGCACAGGTCATTCCTATTTACTATGGGAGAGAAACACACAAGGGCATGAAGATCAATAGGCAAGGATCACTGGGGGCTAGTTCAGAGACCGACGCGGTAGAAAGTAGTATGAGTTTTATTTACTGATTATTTTTTGGTTACTTCATTTATATTTGCATACACAGAAAATATATATTAGTATTTTGTGTTCTTTTATTTACAAATACACATACATACAAGTGATACGCTATGTATAAATATCTAATACGCTTTTTTCCCCACTCAATAATACATTTTTTAGATCAATCTGTGTTAATACACACAGATCTGGTTCTTTCCCTTACATTATAAGTATGTGCCATTTTTATTTGTCCATTCTCCTATTAATGGCCATTTAGATTGTTTCCAATTTGGGGCCTGGGTGGCTCAGTTGGTTAAGCAACCAACTCTTGGTTTCGGCTGAGGTTGTGACCTGGTGATCGAGCCTGGTGCTGGGCTCCATGTTCAGCTCGGATTCTGCTTGAGATTCTTTCCTCCTCCCTCTCCCCCGTCTCCCTCCCACTCTGTTCCTCCCCCCCCACCCCCACACTTGAGCTCTCTCACTCTCTAAAATAAATAAATAAATAAAATCTTTAGACTGTTCCCAATTTTTTTGCATTTACAGCATTGATGACTGAAACATCCTTGTACATGTCTTAGGATAGGTGATGAGAAGGGAAATTGATGGGTTATAGAATATGTGTATTTTGTATTTTACCAGATGGAACCAACTGTCCTTTACAATAGTTATCCTAATTTTCACTCCCGCCAATGAAACATCTTATAAAGGTTTCCGTTTCTCCACAATATTACTAACTCTTGATGTCGCCCAAAACTTTTCATTGTTGCCAGTCTGATGGGTGGAGAAATGGTGTCTTAATATTTTGATTTTTGAAAATCATGGTAAAAAAAAACAGATAACATAAAATTCACCATCCTGACCATTTTTAAGCGTACAATTCAGTAGTGTTCGGTCTGTACACATTGTTGCAGCTCTCCAGAACTTTTTCATCTTGTGAAACAGAAGCTCTATATCCATTGAACAATAAGTCCCCACTTCTCCCTTCCCCGGGGACGACCACCCCTCTCCTTCATATTCCTATGAGTTTGACTATTTTGGATAAAACGTGTGAGTGGAAACAAACGTTTTGTCTTTTGATGACTGGCTTATTTCACTTAGTGTAATGTCCTCAAGGGTCGTCCATGTTGTAGCACGTGACATGCTCTCCTTCCTTTTTGAGGCTGAATAATAGTCCACTGTCTGGATGGATAGACCACGTTCTCCTTATCAGTTTATCCATAGATGGATATTTGGGTTGCTTCCACCTCTTGGCTATTGTGAACAATGCTGCTGTGAGCATGGGTGTACAAATATCTCTTCTTTTCATCCTTTTGGGTATAGACCTAGAAGGGGGATTGCCAGGTCACAGGGTAATTTTATTTTTGATTTTCGAGGTGTCTCCATCCTGTTTTCTAGAGCAGCAGTGCCATTTTACATCCCCTCCAAGGGGGCACGAGGGTTCCAATCTCTCCACATCCTTGCCAACATGGGTTATTTTCTGTGTTTCTTGATAGTGGCCATTCAACATTTTAATTTTACATCTCCCTGAGTACGAGTGAGTTTGGGCATCTTTATACTGATCCCGCTTCAACAACGGGGACATTACGGATCTGAGATTCCGTCACTTGCCCCAAAACTCAGGGTTGGTCAGTGGTAGAGCTGAGTTGGAACCCAGGGTTGTAGGCTCCCGATACCCCTGTTCTTTCCAGATGTGACCCTGCCTTCAAACCTGCAGGGCTTCTTTAAGAAAAGAAAGGAGGGGTAAGGAGCAGCTCCCTGCTTCTGAATTCCTGCCTGTTATGCTTCTGACAAGTGGGGAATCTACAGAGCATTATTGTTCTTGGATCCGCAAGCCGAGTGGTGTTACCTCCACCTAGGAGGAAGCGGTGTCTAAGCTAATACCCTGGACGGGAAATGTGTGCCCAGAAGATTAGCTCCATTGTGTGGGGCTGGACGATTTCCACCGACTTTGTTTATGGGACAGATTGTTTTTGTGAAGTTGTTTGCTCCGGTGAGTCTCCAAGCTCTTGAGGCCTGCTGGCCGCGGATAGGGTCAGATTTACGGGTAGCCTGGAGCGTGGTCAGGAAAGGCCACAAAGGAGAGGTTCCCCTAGGGGACTTCAAGAGTCTGTCTAGGACTCCCTCGAAAAGCAAAATCGCAGCCCTGTTTTATTTTATCTTATTTCTAAAATTGGACGTGAGACGGGCTGGTGGATTTTTCTTCGCTGTTGGCTCTTGGGGCTGATATTTTTACGTCCACTGTCTACATCCCATGTCAGCTCACCTCTGCACACATCCATATGTGTGGCTGGAATTTCGAGGTTGTTGCTTTTTGCTCCCGATTCCTTCTGCCAGAAGCTTCACGCGCCTAACAGCACCACTCGCTTGCACCCATTTGTTCCAAATCAGCGAGCAGATGGCGCCAGGAGAACGCGTGGTTCACACCCCTTGCTCGGAGGCCACGAGGCCTCTCTCCTCGGGTGGTCTGGGAGAATGCATTGTGTCTGCATGCCGCACAGATGCCAATTTGTAACATGTGCTCTCTCTTCATTGTTCTAGCCTCCTACCCACCCACCCAGCCAGCCACCACCCAGGCAGACAGCCCCAGCACCCTGAGCTTCCACACTGTCCTCAAACCTCAAGAATTTAGGCCAGGCAGTCTGGAAGAGAAGGATGCAGAAGTACAAAAAAAAAATTAGAAGACTTCTTAGCTTTGCTCAATCTCAGCTTTCTTACCTATATGATGCATGATAAGGCCACCCCGACTCCTGAGCTTATTGAGGGAGTCAAAGATGGTGATAGCTAAAGCATGTACTACAGTGCCAGGTACCTGGGAAGCACTTGATAAATGGTTCCTCTTATTTCCTGAATGCCCACCTTGGGCCAGACCCTGTGCTAGGGACATAGGAAACTGACATGAGATGCAACCTTGTCTCTAAGAGCTCACCTTGGAGAGAGAACCACGATTAACAGGCTAGTGTATGTAACGTGATGATAGAGAGCAGCACAGGGTAGGCACCTAAACCAGGCTGGGGGTATCCAGGAAGTCTTCCTGGAGGAGGTGACAGCTGAACTTAGCCTGAAAAGTGACTCCCTCTGCTTTTTAGATGATCCTGTCGAAAGCATTCATGAGCCTCCCATGACTCCAATGGGTGGTCTTTCCTATCTGCTCCAGCTCTGGCTGTCTTCCTCTCTTGAGTCCCCTCAATGCTATGCTAAAAAAAAAGAAATCTCCACTTAACTATTCCCTCTCTCCTCTAATGCAAATGTCTTCAGTCTTTAACAGAAAGGATATCGCCTTAAAGGTTTCCAAGACTCCCACCAGTCCCTAGGAAAGGCCTTCATCACTCATTCGTTGGTTCATTTACCTAATCTACTTGTTATCAATAAATACCAACTGGTAATGAGTCTCACCCTGGAAAATCAGGTCCAGATTCTGTACAAGCCTTAAAATGAGGCGTGTTTTTCTCTTTTCCTGTCCCTGAGCCACCGTCCAGGTCCCACCAGCTCTGGGCATGGCTGACGGCAGTGTCCATGGCAAGACAGCAGGATGGAAGGGGAGATGAGGTTTGACAACCCATATCTATCACCTGACCTCTGTCATGCTCCTTCATGGCTCTTGCTTTGCCCTCATAGCCCTGGAAGGTGGCCTCTATTATCGTGTTGCCCTGGTCCCCGTCTCAGCAGATCGCAGTTGTTGGGTCTCCAGCTGGGTGATGCCTAGACAGCTGGGGGTCAGCTCAGTCCACTCAAGGGGCCTCCCAGCTGACCAGCCCGACCTCAGCTCTTTCCCCCTGTGGTCTGGCTGCCACGCCCACTTTGTCCCTGGTCGTCTATGGTCACCCTGGGGCCACCAGCTCTGTCAGCTGTTTTTTGTGTGTCTCCCTCCGCAGGGCACACGGAACCTTCTAGATGCAGAGTTCAAGCCCTCCCTCCGCCTAACTATGTTATATACTGGTTTTATTTCATGTTGTCTCCTCCTAGAATCCCGAATGGGAAATGATGCAAAACTCTTCTTGCCTTTGGCTTACCCCACACCCTAACAATCTTCTCGTGGGGGTTCTGCCTAGAGGGACATGCGGACACAGCTCACTGCTTCCCCACCTCTCTCTCTCCCACTTCTTCTACACTCTTCACTCCACTGTGCTGGAAGGGATTAGCTTTAGGAGTGGGGAGGAAGGTGGTTCAAGGAAGGAAGCCAGCTGGCTGATTAGGGAATGTATGTCTGCAGATATTTGAAAATCTTACCCATCACACTCCCTGCCAAGGTTCCTGGGAAAGTTAAACAGGAGAGGTATACGTGTGCTATCTCTCTGTACACGTGGGAAGAGACCAAAAGAATAGAAAGAGTGTAGGTTCTGGAATCAAGATGCTTGGGTTCACATAGGCTACCTCCATCAGCTAGAAGCTGTATGGCCTTTGGCAAATCATTTAAACTCTCTGAACTTCTGTTTGCTCCACTGTAAGATGGGGGTAATGTTAACCCCTACCTCGCTGACTTGTGAGAAGTAAGTGAAGTCATGCCCCTGTATTCATTAGGATGTGTATTTGGGTGCTAATCATAAAGATTGGTGCCAATTTTATCTGGGGATATGTGCTCCTTGGTGTGACCCTGCATAAAAGTGAGTTAGTAAAGAAAAAGGAAATGAATTCTGAATAGGGACCTAGCCAACGGTCTCTATCATGGTTGGTAAAGTGGTGCAGAGTAAATACTGG
The DNA here is from genome assembly GCF_011800145.1 of Mirounga leonina. NCBI lineage: Eukaryota > Metazoa > Chordata > Mammalia > Carnivora > Phocidae > Mirounga > Mirounga leonina. Next base: position 32,502,105 of record NW_023270453.1, read on the forward strand.
AAAACGTTAGTTAGTAACAGTGGTATTAGTCATGAACTCTCCCATGGGATCTGAAATTTGGACTGGCATCTCCTTGGTTGCAAGGCACTTAGGGGAAAATGGTTGTGGGATCCCTAGGAATCACCCAATCATTTCAGATTTCTAGTTTGCCCCCCCCCAACATAATGGTGATTCTCTGTCCCTATAACCTCCGATTTACCTCTGCATGGCTTTAGCCAAGCGTGAGTTGTAATGCAATGCACACTTCAGTTCTTCCCACGGGGCACAACCGCACAATATCATATTGGATTTCATTTCCAGCATTTCTTGGCCTGAACTCTGGAATATACCAGGCTTTATGCACTCTACCCTTTTGTGTGTTGGTGTCTGTCTCCCTCTCCACTCCCTAAACATGCTAATCCAGCAGCTCACTGTATATGGTGTGAATTTCTTCCAACGGCCATGGTCATGTTTCTTAATCAATAGCTCGACTTGTCAGCACCAAGTAAACACAACTTTCATTTGAAGCGAATGTAGGAAGCCAAAGGACACTGCTGCAAAATCACACAGAGAAGGAACCCTTTCGGGGCACCTGGGTGGCTCCGTCGTTAAGCGTCTGCCTTCGGCTCAGGTCATGATCCCAAGGTCCTGGGATCGAGCCCCGCATCGGGCTCCCTGCTCGGCGGGAAGCCTGCTTCTCCCTCTCCCACTCCCCCTGCTTGCGTTTCCTCTCTCACTGTGTCTCTCTCTGTTAAAAAAAAAAAAAAAAAAAAAAAAGGAACCCTTTCTTCCATACATTAATTAGGTCATTAAGTCAACAAATAAAACAATCCTTTGAGCAATGGTTATATGCCAGGCGCTGCTCTGAGCACTATACGTGTATTGACTCATTTCGTCCTTGTGATCTTTCAAGGTGTTTTGAGTGTCCCTATTTTATAGGGGAGAGAACTGGGGAACAGACAGGTGAATAGCGATTGAGTTCTATTGTGAGTCAGGGGCTGAAGATGCAGTAGTGAATAAGACAGACATGAATTCCTATCTCACAGCACCTTGAGTCTAGTGGAAGAGTATGGACAAAAAGCAAAGACCTAAATTAACAAGATAATTTCAGAGATTGTTTCAGCCAGATACGGTGGTTTTGGCCGCAAGTGCTGGATAACCCAATCGCAGTGGCATAAACCCTAGGGTTTTATTTTCCTCCATGGAACAGATGGTCATAGGATGCTGGTGCTGGTTCTATGGTGCAGGAATCTGATATTTGCACGGTCTTTCCCTCCTGGTCATAGAATGGCTGAACAGCTCCAGTCATCAGCCCTGTGATCCAGTGGGCAGGTGGAAGATGGAGAGGGGCAGTGCCAGTGTCTCTCGTAGGCCAGATGGGGGTCTGATGGGCACCTCTGCCTGGATGGCCATGGAGGAGAAGGAAGCTGATAGCAGAAGTCAGGTCAGCCGGCCAACAGTGCCTGCCACAGGAAGTGCAGGGGGAGAAGTCAAACGAGGGCTCCCAGGTATGGCACATGGAGGGGAGGTGACAACTGAGTGGAGAGCCGATGATGAGCGGTCAACCCTGCGAAGATCTGGGGACCCAGCATTCCACCCAGAGGACAGAGCAAAGCAAAGAGCCTCATTCAGAAATGAGCATGGTGAGACGTTGGGACAGAGAGGGGGCCAGAGCGGCCAGAGAAGACAGTGATGGGGAGCAGGTCAGGGGGAGCCCAAGTGGAAGACAGGAGCTACATCATCGTGCAGGATTTTTGGATCTTACTCAGCATGTGATGGGAAGTTACTGGAGGCTTTAATCAGGGAACTGAAATGATCCGATTCATGTCTTAAAAGGAATTATTGGGGCAGAAGAACTGCTGTGAGGGTCACAAGGCTTAAGGAGACTTAATTCTAGGTGACGGTATGGTTTTCCCAGCTCCCTCTTCCTGGTTTCCTTTTTTCTGCCTCTTGGACCTCCTCTGTGCCCCGCTTGTCTCACACTGGCTCCCGGAGAGCTGGACTGGGCCATGCTCATCTCTGTCCCCCAGTACCTAGCACAGGGCCAGGTACATGGCAGCACTTGGTAAGCATCCCAAACTGGAGCCATTCACCCTCCTCTCTCGTGGATGGGGCTACATCAGTGGCCCTTAGCCAAGAGAGTCTGACTCCCAGGGGATGCTTGGCAATGTCCGGAGACATTTTTGGTTGTCATGACCAGAGCGGGAACAGAGGTTGCTACTGGCATTGATTGGACAGAGCCCGGGGACGCCACTAAGCATCCTACAATGCACAGAACAGCCCCGCGCAATACAGAATTATCCAGCCCCAAACATCAGCAGTGCTGGGGTTGGGAAGACCTTCACTACCTCTACATACCTGTTCTCTTATTTCCTTAATATTTCCATTTACATTTGCTCACTCTCTAAATTAAAAAAAAAAAAAAAAGCTGTGTATCACTTCCATAAATAAGAAATCAGGGTCACTTGCCATCAATAGAAGATAACTGGAAAGATAAATACTCAGCAAACCAAAGTCGACTACATTCTAGCCAGAGCATGCCACTCTGGTTTTCCAGAGCCTTGGTTAAAAAGGGGGCTCGGGGGCGCCTGGATGACTCAGTCATTGAGTGTCTGCCTTCAGCTCAGGTCATGGTCCCAGGGTCCTGGGATCGAGCCCCACATCGGGCTCCCTGATCGGCAGGAAGCCTGCCTCTCCCTCTCTCACTCCTCCTGCTTGTGTTCCCTCTCTCAGCTGTGTCTCTCTCTGTCAGATGAATAAAATCTTTAAAAAAAAGGGGGGGGGGGGATTGGGCAATGTCATGGAAGACTAAGAAAGATGGAGGAACTGCTTTAGATTATTGAGAGTAAAGAGAAAGGACTTATACATGCAATGTAATTCTGAACTAGATGCTGGGTTAAAAAAAACCACAATTACTGAAATGGCTTTTTGGAGATGGTTCGCAAACTTCGAATATGAATTTAATATTAGATGCTGGCACACTGTCACTAGGAAATTTCCTGAGTTTAGTAACTATACTATGGTGATGGAAGCCAATGTCCTTCCTTGTGCTTAGGGGGTACATGAAGTATTTAGGGATAAAGGACGATGATCGTGGCAATTTATTCTCAAATGCTTTTGTAATAAGTGTGTGTATGACTTGTCTTTAAGAAAAAAAGATTGGGCAGTAGTTGTGACTCTTTTTTTTTTTTTTTAAGATTTTATTTATTAGAGAGGGAGCGAGAAAGCGGGAGAGGGGGAGGGGCAGAACAAGAGAAGCAGGCTCCCTGCTATAGGGCTCCATCCCAGGACCCTGGGATCATGACCTGAGCCGAAGGCAGCTGCTTAACCGACTGAGCCACCCAGGTGCCCCAGTGGTTCTCTGCTTTTGAAAGCCCCCAGGAGCTACTAACATTCTGATACCTGAGCCTTACTACTACTACTGAATTTTATCAGCACCTGCAGGGGTGGTGTTTTATAAAAATCTCCCCGAAGGTTCAGAGCTGTTTGAGAACTATTGCCCCAGGGAATGAAGAGCGTGGGGCTGATTCCACTATAAACCTTTCAGTTTTATTTTTTAAAAGTGTACGTATGTGCATGTGTGCATATATATATGTATTCACTTACATATGTTTTTACGTTTATGGGTATATATTACACATCTACATGTATATATGTGTACATAGATTCACACAGAAAGAAAGCAAATGTGCAAAAATGTCATCAGCTGGTGAATCTTGGTGAAGAGTGTAAGAGAGTTTACTGGACTGTTCTTGCAACTTTTCTGTAGGTCTGGATCTTTTTTCAAGATAAAAATTAAAAGCAAGAAAACAAGCACAAAAAAGATCTCCTGAAGGTACCTCTAGTATCACAAAAGTCTCAAGTTTTTAAAAGCTCAGGAAGGGGGGCGCCTGGGTGGCTCAGTTGGTTAAGCATCTGCCTTCGGCTCAGGTCACGATCCCGGGGTCCTGGGATTAAGCCCGAGACGCACGTTGGGGGGGTCCCTGCTCAGCGGGAAGCCTGCTTCTCCCTTTCCCCTCTGCTTCTGCTATCTCTCTCTCTCAAATAAAGTCTTAAAAAAAATTAAATAAATAAAAGCTCAGGAAGTGCTTCCGTATTAGTTTCTAATGAGTTGAACACTTCATATTTTATTCCCAAAATAGTTAAGAAAAATTAAGATGTCTACCAAATGGAAAAATGCTCTCTTCCATGTCTTCATGTTTATGTTGATGAAGACAGCCAAATTAACCAAGGAATGATACTAGGATTGTTTTTGGGGGGGGGGGTAATTCTGTTATTGCTGTAAAATCACACTTCTGTAGAGCCTAGTTCTGTGTATCCATGAGAGAGTATGTTCTAGTCAGTGTGCCTGAGGCTGGGATGCTCTTGACTGATATGAAAGAAAAAAATATTTTCTTTTAAAAAAAGATGAGCAAAAGAAGCGTTAAAGAAAGACTAGCACCAACAAGAGGCTTTCTCAGCAGAGGGATTGAAATTTCAGCAGATAGAAAGAGGGATGATTTTCTCATTGTGATTCAATGTGTTCAGCCGGTCGCCAGTCCACCCAAGACTTCAGGGAAACTCAGACGTGGGAGGGGTTCTCTTCAGTCTTATGAAAGTACCAGCCCGGAGACTAGTTTGTTATTATCCTGTTATCAGAGGATATAACTCTGGAGGCCAGGGGCCAATTTGGGGGTGGGTCGTCCTGCCCTTTGAGGTCTTTAGATCATTGTGAAGGGACTGGCCACTCCCACTGCATTCCGAGTCCTGGGGAAATTCCAACATCCCCACAAGGATGTCCCTGAATTCCTAGGGCCTTACTTCCTCACTGTCACCTGGGCCTCGACTTCCTCCTGGCTGGGCTGACTTCTCCCTCTGGCATTTGTGGGAATTCATTTGTCTTCGGTCTGGCAAGCATTCGGTCAGTCCCTCGCTGCCACTTCCATCACACGCAGACACACCCGGACACAGACACACAGAGACACAACACACACACACTCACGCACAGATAGGCAGAGACACACCAGACCCGAGGGTGCAGTAGGCTTTACAAGGGGCTCAGGGTCTGGAGGGAGTTTTCTATCCAAACAACTTTCAAGTGATCACTAGGTATATATATTTTTCAAGACTTTATTTATTTGAGAGAGAGAGAGCATGAGCAGGGGGAGGGGCAGAGGGAGAGGGAAAAGCAGCCCCCCGCCCCGTCCCCTGCTGAGCAAGGAGACCGACGTGGGGCTCGATCCCAGGACCCCGGGATCACGACCTGAGCTGAAGGCAGACGCGTAACCGACTGAGCCACCCAGGCGCCCCAGATCATTAGGTATCTTCAGAGTCCCCTGAATGTTGTTCCCCTTCTCCCTTCTTTTACTGTCCCTTCCAAAGATTCTTCTCCACTTTTTGTCTCATCAGAACAGTTCATTACTTCTCAACTCTCCAATTGCAAACTGCTCTGGGCGTTGCTTGCATGCATCTTCTCTCATGGACGTGCTCTGCTAAGAAACAGGCCTCCAGTTTGGGCTTTTCCTCTCTTGGCAGGTTTTGCCCAGGGAAAAGAGCAGCACAGAGATCGATTTCCATGCTGCTGTGAATTCCACCATGTGCCCTCACACAACCCTAAAGCCCTGGCCCCGTGTCTTTGTCCCTTCGGGCTGCTAACAGAAAGACCATAAACATGGTGGCTCATGAACAACAAACATTGATTTCTCACAGTTCTGGCGGCTGGGGAGTCCAAGATCAAGGTGCCGGCAGATTTGGTGTCTGGTGAGAGCCTTTTCCTAAGTTCACAGTCGGCCATCTCCTCTCTGGGTCCTCAGATCTCTGGGGTCTTTTTTATAAGGGCACTCATTTCCACTCCTGAGGGTTCCACTCTCATGACCTAATCACCTCCCAAAGACCCCACCTCCTAACGCCAGCCCCTTGGGGGTTAGGTTTCAACATATGAATTTGATGGGGGGGGACACAAACACTGAGACCATAGCAGGTGATTACACTCCATTTGTTATTACCATTTAGAGAGGGTTTCTGTTGGTGGTAACGGTGGTGGTTTCATTCATCTCTACCTGGTAGAATTGTTGGGAAGACCCTATGACAGGTGGTGGATAGTTGTGGTGGTGGTGGTGGTATCTACTGTGGATTTACGATTCTATTCTAAGTCAACTTACGACCTACTATTCTAGGAGATCCCCGTCCTGTCTCTTTGAACACACCAAGCTCTTTCCTGGCTCCAGGTTTTGGGTGTGCTCTTCTCTCTACTGGGGGTTCTTCTCCCATACTTGATACGTTCAAGATTGGTGTCTCAGTCTTGGTGTCATTACCTTAGAAGAACTTTTCCAGACCTTAGTGATTTCCTTCACAGCATTTGGCACAGCTCATGATTACTTTAGTTTTCTTTTGTACTTATCTGGAGCCTGTTCTCCTCCCGTAGGGAGTAAACTCTATGAGGACCCGAACCGTGTCTTGTTGTTGACTGAAACTCCCGTTCCAAACCCTCTCCCAAGAAATGGGTAGCTCTTAAGGGCCTTCTTTCTTTTTTTTTTTTTTTTAAAGATTTTATTTGTTTATTTGAGAGAGAATGAGATAGAGAGCATGAGAGGGGGGAGGGTCAGAGGGAGAAGCAGACTCCCCGCCGAGCAGGGAGCCCGATGCAGGACTCGATCCTGGGACTCCAGGATCATGACCTGAGCCGAAGGCAGTCGCTTAACCAACTGAGCCACCCAGGTGCCCCATTAAGGGCCTTATTTCTTACACCAGTTTTTGAATGGACACTTCCCAGGTTCCTCCTAGAAAACCCTGTCAACAATACCTAGGTAAACTCAGCACCTCATTTTTCTTTTAAGATTTTATTTATTTATTTATTTATTTATTTATTTATTTATTTATTTATTTGAGAGAGAGAATGCAGGAGGGAGAGGGAGAATCTTTTTTTCTTGTTTATTTATTTTACTTTTATTTATTTCTTTATTATTTTTTCCATTTTTAAAATTAAATTCAATTAATTAACATACAACGTATTATTGGCTTCAGAGGTCAGTGGTAGAGGTCAGTGATTCATCAGTCTTATATAATACCCAGTGCTGACTACATCACGTGCACTCCTTAATGTCCATCACCCAGTTACCCCATCACCCCACCCCACCCCACTCCACTCCAGCAACCCTCAGTTTGTTTCCTATGATTAAGAGTCCCTTATGGTTTGTCAGGGAGAGAGAATCTGAAGCAGACTCCACGCAGAGCACAGAGCCCAATGCAGGGCTCTATCTCACAACCTTGAGATCATGACCTGAGCCAAAACCAAGAGTCGGATGCTTAACTTGCCTGAGCCATCCAGGTGCCCCAGCACCTCATTTTTAAAAAACTTTTTATTTTCAAATAATTTTAGACTTATGGAAAAGTTACAAGAACAGCGGAGTATTCCCATATACCCTTCACTCAACACCTCCAAATGTTAGTGTCTTTTAAACTATAGTCCAGGGGCGCCTGGGTGGCTCAGTCGGTTAAGCATCTGCCTTCGGCTCAGGTCATGATCCCAGGGTCCTGGGATCGGGTCCCATGTTGGGCTCCCAGCTCAGCGGGGAGTTTGCTTCTCCCTCTCTCTCTCTGCCCCTCTCCCCGGCTTGTGCTCTCAGGTACTCACTCTCTCAAATAAATAAATAAAATCTTTTTAAAAATAAAAATAAAATAAACTATAGTACAATTATCAAAACTAAGAAATTAACATGGGTACAATATTATTAACTAACCTAAGAACTTTGTTCAGATTTCACCAGTTTTTTCCTCTAATGTCCTTTTTCTATCCAGCGTCCCACACTGCATTCAGTAATTGGGTCTCTTTAGTCCCCTCCAGTCTGTGACAATTCTTCAGACTTTCCTTGTCTCTTATGACTTTGACACTTTTATTTTATTTTATTTTATTTTAATTCCAGTATAGTTAACCTATAGTGTTATTATTAGTTTCATGACTTTGACACCTTAAAGAAAATACCGGTCTCGTATTTTGTAGAATGTCCCTCAGTTTGGGTTTGTCTGATGTTTTCTCTGGATACAACAGGGGTTATGAGTTCTGGGGGAGGATGCCATGGAGGTGAAGTGCCCTTCTTATCGAATTATATCAGGCATAAAAACATAACGTAGTACTAGTGATGTTAACCTCAATCAGTTGGTTAGTGTGGCGTTTATAGGGTTTCTTCACTGTGAAGTTACTATTTTTCTCTTTATAACTAATAAATATCTTGGGAGGGAAACTTCAAGACTATCCTGTTTATCCTCAAACTTTTGCCCACTTAAATTTTAGCATCCATGGATGGATTTTACTGCAGCAATTATTACTGCGCTGTTCAATGGTGATTTTTATTTATTTGCCTCATTCACTCTACATTTATTTATTCATTTTTTGAGGGGAGGTGCGAGCAAGCGGAGGAGGGGCAAAGGGAGAAGAATAGAGAGAATCTTAAGCAGGCTCCGTGCTCAGCACGGTGCCTGACATGGGGCTCGATCTCAGGACGCTGAGATCATGACCTGAGCTGAAATCAAGAGTCAGATGCTTAACCAACTGAGGCACCCAGGTGCCCCTCACTCTACATTTATTAATTGTAATTCTTCTTTAAGGAGAGACTCCCTCCCTCCCTTCTTTCCTTCCTTCCAACAATATGAACTCAAGGACATTTATTTTATTATAAGGCTTATAATCCAATACTATTGTTTTTTGTTGTTGTTGCTCAAATTGTTCCAGCTTGGGCCATTGGGAGCTCCTTCAGGTTGGCTCCTTTAGCCTTAGTAAGCACCCAAACTTTTAAAGCAATTCCCTAATTTCTGGTACTGCCTGGTATTCTTGGCTCATCTTGTATTTTCCCTACCCCAGGTCTGGAAGCAACCTCTTCTCCCAGGAGCCCTGGTTCCTTTTACTGGAGTATGGTGTTTAGAAACCAAGATATTAGTGGTAAGTGTGCTCATTGCTACTGAAAAATCCTTGCTTCTAGGACCTCTCAGTGTTCAGAGCTTGGAAATATGTATATCAATCTATGCAAACACATCTATATTTATATCTTTATGTGTCTATCTTTCTGTTTATTAAAAAACTTTAGTTTATTACAAGACTGATTTTAACTCATCACCATAGGATCATTCTAGCCTCCCACCTTATTTGTAATTTTCTTCATTTGCAACTTGTTTTTCTTTTTTTTTTCATTGAAGGGTGATCCCTAAATCTTGATACATTGTAAAACACCTTCCCTTCTTATTCCTCCCCACTTCCTTTCTCCTCTGGAAATGGCTGGCATGAGAACACAACATTCAACTCTGAATGCTGCCATCGGAAGCTAGACAGAAAAGAACCCAGCAGATTTCATGGTCCTTCTTAGTGCAAAAAGCACTAATTACATACTTAATATTTTATCGGCAGTAGGGTGCATGAGGTCAGCCCAGGCTCTGGAATGTAAGCTTATTGTTCCAGCCAAATGAATCAGTTGCAATGGGGATACAAATTTATTTGAGCAGCTGTCTATCAACAAAGTCTTGGGGGGGGGGGGTGGAGAAAAAGGTAGTTTTTCTGTTTTCTGCTCTAGCCCTCTGGAGAAAATGCTCGTCTAGTGGTCCTCTTCCCTTGACCGCTGTCCTTGCTTCTGAAAGCACCTTGCTTCTTGGGGCTGCCTTCTTATCTCCTTATTGATTTCTGCTCCTCCTGTTCCCAAATGCATGCTCTTCTCTTTTCCTTTGACTCCCCATCTTTATTTCCCTCTTCACAGACCTTGTGAACTTTCACCTGAAAGCGGATCTTTAGCAGAAAACTTTCATGGCTGGGTCTTCAGAAACATTTCCATCAGAAAAACCTCGTTTACTCTTTCCTTTATTTTGTTGTCTGAGGTTTGGTTTTTGTTCCCTCAGTCCCCTGTCCTTGTAACACTTCAGGTGTGGGGGAATTTTTGTTTTTCTGTTCTTTCATACCAGCTTGGAGTTGTTCAGCATGAAACCTCAGGAATGTTTTCTTGAAAACCCAAATTTTGCCCACTGTGCTCCAGATATAGGAAGATAAGGAAGGAGGGCAGGAGTTGCTCACTCTGATGGCATACAGAGCTTTTATTATTTGAACCTCAAAAGCCTGACTCTTTTAGCTCCCTCTGGGAAGAAAGAAGTAAGCCCGTTCCAGGTATTATTTTGTGTGTGTGTTATCAGTGATTGCAGAAGCCCACAGGCCTATTTGACTGGGATCCTGCCACTCCCATAGCCAGGGGTGGGAGGCTACCTTCACAGTGCTTGGGCTGACCAGGAATGAACCCAGAGTACTCCAGAGCAGGAGGAAGTCAAGTCCATGAGAGAGGGAGCCTCAGGAGAGCCCATATTTTCTTAGCTCTATCCAGGTAGCCTGATATTGGCAGCTGGGCAGCTTCCCCCGAGGTACAAGGGGTGCTAAACCATTGTGGGCACTGAACCATTAAGGAGACAATGAAGAACTCACTTCGAGAATTCCAAGAATACTCTTCATTCTTGGAGGGAATGCTTAGCAAAGTCACTTAGGGTTGGCAGGAAGGGAGGGAGCATGTGGTAAGTAATAATATTAATAATGATAGTTACAGGGGCATGCTCAGTAGTGGCAGCAGGGAATAATAATGAGACAGTGACAGTCAAGGTAACAGTGATAAATGTGGCTGAAATTTAATTCAGTTCTTCTATTTCATTGAATTCGCACAATTGGGTGAGGCAGGTACTGTCATTAGTCCCATTTGACATCTAAGAAACTGAGGCTCAGGAGAGATTAAATATGGTGCTTGTGGTCACAGAGCTGCAAAGTGGCAGAGCCTGAATTAGAATCCCAAAGCTGCTTTCTGAGATACTTTACTGGTAGTCTTCTTGGGAGGGTCTGTCTCGTAAGTGTAGGGCTTTGGTTCTGCTGAGCTGTATATGCAGGTGGTTATGGCTGATACTGATGCATAAGTCTCTCCCCACCTCCACAGCGCTAGTCGGATGGCCCAGAGAAAGGGAGCCACCAAGACCCCAACCTCTACAAGGCTGCAATCTAATGGAGGAGGCACATGCAAGCTATTTGTAGGACCATGCCATGGGGAACGATCCCAGCACCAAGGGTGAGGTCATCAAACCGAGTATCTGAAGATTTGGCTGGTGTTTGGAAGCAGGGAGGTAGGCATGGAGGGAAGGCATGCCAGGCAGAGGGACCAGCATGAGTCAAAGCACAGAGGCGTGAAATAGCAGTCTGTGTGGTCCTCAGTGGTAGAGACCCTGTTCCCCTCTACTATCCCATGGTGAGCCACTAGTAATGCAAGGGTCTCCACCTCGGCAGTGCATCAGAATCCCTGGGAAGCCCCATGAAAATGCAGAGGCCAGGGCCCCACCCCAGCCAGTGAGCCAGAATCCTCAGGACCCCTGCCTGAGCTTCCTTGCTCATCCAGCTGGTGTTTGAGCCATAGCAGAAAAGTGTTTCTTGAGTGAACAAATGAGCAAATGACCACACCATGTGTATCAATCAGGATAGACTAACCCATGCTATGACAACCATCAACCCCAAATTCGCAGTGGCTTAAAATGATAGAAGTTTAGGTTTTGCTCACCTTGTATGTCCACGATGGATTGTCCGGGGGCTCCGCTCAACAGAGCAGCAGTCCAGAAGTGACATCTACTCCCTCTGCTCACACTCCTTGGCCAAGACTAGTCACGTGACCCTACCCAAGCGGACCAGGAAGTTCCATCTTGCACGTACCCACAAGGTGGGAAGCCAGAGGTCACGGGTGAATGGCACAGATGATGCCCAGGCTCTAGGAAGCTGGTACCATCAACTTCATTTTCCCCGTCAAAGTGAGACTTCAAAAGCTTGCTCAGGGCGAGATCGAAAATATGGAACTGGATTTGAGTTCATTTTTAGTTCTTTTCCTGGCTAAAGCCCTTTTTTTTTTGTAATGAGGGTGGATGATGCATGGTGTTAAACTTAGTGGTTAAAAGAAGTCTGGGATCTGGATTGCCTCCAGAACTTGAGCTCTGTCACATACCAACGGTAGGAGCTGGGCAAGTAACAGAACCACTATGTGCCCATCAGCAAGAGAGCCAAAGGATGGAAAGGGCACAGGAAGGATGTGTCTTCTGGAATAAAGCGTTTGGAATCAGATAGCGCTTATCTGAGTGGGACTGATATTGTGCAGGGGTGGGAGGGCTAGAGGTGAAAAGTTGGTCAGGATTTGGGGCGGCTCCTGACACAGCCAGGGAAGAGGTACACCTGTTCCCCATAAGCTGCTCCTTTCCTGATCACACCCCTGTGAATGTTTGGGCTGCAAGGAACAGAGAAGCCAACGCGAGTTGATTTAACCACGCATGCTTTAGTTTAGGGAAGGGGACATCCAGGGCCTTAGAGGTCTGGGGTCAGTCCAGCAGCTTGGCGATGTAGTCAAGGACCCAAGATCTTTGGTTTCTCTGTTTCTCTGCCAGGTAGCCCCTATCTTATCCTGCAGCTGTGGGTAAAGCTGTGAGTGGCAACACAGTTTCCACAGAAGGCGGGAGAGTGAGCTGGCTTTCTGGTACTCTCCCTTACAGCCGAGAAACTTCCCCTCGCTGCTGTCCTAGTGAGTCTGTCTCCGAGTCTCTTAGGCTCCACTTGGCTTTGGCCTGCGAGGGGTCAGTGTTCTTGGTGGGAATGCTAGCTGGTTTAAGCAGAGAGGGGAACATAATAAAGGATGTTAGGTACCCCCACAGAATCTTTGCGAGGGCTGGAGAAAAGAGAGACTGGGGCTAAGCATCTAGGAAAAATGCCCCAAAGCACACTGCACGCCTGGGCCCAGGAGCTAACCACCACCCTGCCTGAGCTTGCTCTCACTGGTCAGCACTGGTGTAGCTTCTCCATCGGGAGCTCTACCCTGCAGCTGCTGTCCCCCAAACTGGCTGCTGTAGCCACCAGTCACTGCAACAGAACTGAGGCTCAGGATCGGATTCAGCCTCATGTGATGTGTCTGGCTGGCGGAGCCTACATCACATCCCCTGTCCTAGTTGCAAGGGAGGCAGGAGATTTGCATCCTGCTTTCTACTCTGGGGTGCCAGGACTTTTAATGTGATATTTCCTCAAATTCAGATTGACTAGCAGTATGACAGCTGTGTCATTACCACCTGCCCGTCCTTGACCATTGACCAAGCACTGGTGGGGCAGAGGTGGTAGGATCCCGTAATGAGCTTGGATTTGCCCAGCAGGGCAGGATGTATATGTGGGGACCAATGTCATAGCTCACCGCACTCTTCCGTCTCCACTTGGGTTTCCTGCTCTCCGCTGTCCCCACATGCTCATGGTACTCACAGATCTGGGATGCCTCTTAAGGCCCCAGTCCACCCTGCCTTCCCAGCCCCCAAAACTTACCTACCCCTTGCTGATCCATGCTGTCTGTCCCTATCTCTGGAATGATCTCCCCTCTCCCCCTTGCCTAGTTCCCTTTGATGCGTCCTTCAAAACTCGGTTCAGGTAAGTTCTTTCCTATCCTTCCACCCATCCTGCCTTTTTTCCTTTTTTAGTCATTTGCTCTTCTTTTTCATTTTATTTATCACCCATTTATTTCAACACCCATTGGTGTTGAATTATTTGACACCTGTCTCTTCCTCTAGGCCATACATGTGATGTGGGCACGGACTGGCCTGTCTTGCTGATGGCTACTAACACAGTAACTGACGCTTAAATGCTTAATAAGTTTTTATTGAACGAATCAGCACTAGACAAATCGCATTATAAAATTTTTCCTGGATCAGAAGGCATTTTAATACCTCAGAGGTGTGCATATTAGAATCACCCCTGGAATGTTTGTTTGTTTGCTTTTGTGCTATCCAAGTGTAAAGCGCTTTATGGACGCTGCTGTGTCCAACCCTTCACCGATGAGGCTTATTTCCATAGTAAGCCATTGCCATTCATGGGAACGTGGGGCATGCCTTTTGTTAGAGTAGAAACCTTACTTTGATTGGGGTACAATGGCCTGAGTGTGTGGCAGCTTCAGTTCCTGTAAAAACCCTTTCCCCAGTCATGATGTCACTGTGGTTATATTAATCCCCAACCTCACCGAAATTTTCTTAAGAAGTCTCAGATTATTTTTCCTTTTTTTGCTTTTGCCAACAACTTAAAAATATCTGGGTAGCTTTTCCTCTATAAGTGGAGCCTTTTATAAAACTGGCTTCCAGCCTCCCAGAAAACAGGGAAGAGAGAGTGCATCCGAACTTCAGGAGTGTCTGGTCTCTTTCCACAATCGGGGGGGGGGGGGGTGTGGGGGTCATTTTGTCCATTAAAGAGCATGTATTTTTTGCTAGAACTAATTTTATTCCCATGCCTGAGCAGATAAGGTCATATCCTCCAACTTGATCGGGGATCTGTACTGGGAGATGGTGACAGAATAAAACATCACAGACATCGCACCTTATGGTAATAATAGCTATAATTTACTGAGAGATTAATCAGTGCAAGGCACTTTTCTACATGCTTCATGCATATTAACTTGGCTAATCCTCCCAACAACCTCTCTATGTCCTTATTTAAGACGAGAATACTGAAGCACAGTCCACCCAGAGGAGAACATACAGTGTCATATATATACTAGAGCCCTGATCTCAGGGGATTTCCTGGTTTTCAATTTCATGGAGACACGGGCATTTGGGGCCGTGTCTTGTTAGTCACGGAGTCCAAAGTCTGTGGTTCTGGGGACAGACCAACCTGGCGTGTGACCCCAGCCCTCCCACTTACTACCTGTGTACCCTTGGGCAACTTCACTCCCCTCTTAGCCCCTTGATTTCTGTATCTGAATCAAGGACAGCCATACCTCCCACATGGGGTTTTGGGGAGGATTAAGTGGGTTAATGAATGGACAGTACTTGGAGCAGTGCTTGGCACCTGTTGTTGCCCATCTGATGTGATTTCCCCTGCTTCTCTCACTTCCTCCATCAGGTGGATTGGGTGATTTTGGCACATGGAGGGGCACTCATAACCTCTGATCTACAGAGAACGGCCCTGTTTCTGGAGGGTTGGAAAATGGGCAGGCCAATATTTGCTGATGTTGATGTGACTGTCAGGTGGGCTGGGTAAACCTGCACAGCCTTGATGCAAGGTGAAGGAGTAGCTAGAACCTCCAAGGCTCTGGATTTTATGGCCATTTGCTGGCCCACATGAACCAGCTCATGCTCACTCATGGGACTTAGGTGCCAGGCAGTACTGGGCTCTGGACTCAGGCTTAGATCCATGTCCTGTCTCACTATGGGAGCTCAGGCCAGTTTCTCCATCTCCTCCAGTCTTCATCGTCCTATGAAGAATATTTCCTATGAAGAATTAACTTGGAAGAATATTGGTAGCAACCTGGAAATGCTCTCAATGAATGCGAGCCCCTTTGCTTTAGAAACAGTTATATAGGGGTGCCTCGGTGGCTCAGTTGGTTAAACCGCCCAACTCTTGATTTCGGCTCAGGTCATGATCTCAGGGTCCTGGGAGTGAGCCCCAGGTAGGACTCCACCCTCAGTGGGGAGCCTGCTTGAGGATTCTCTCCCTCTCCCTCTCCCCTCCTTCTACTCTCTCTCTCTCTCTCTCAAATAAATAAATAAATATTTAAAAAAAGAAACAATAATGTAATGTTAAGAGTTTACCCCTGGGAAGAAGACACACCTTTCTCTGCATGCCCTAATATCTGTGTATTCTAGATCTATGTCCTGTGTCCCATTCTACTGTGCTCTCTACAATCAAAAGGCCACCACTGTAAAGAGGAGACAACTGAATATAAGAATATAAATAGTCACATAGTTTTCAGGGCCCCTATTCTGAGCCTGGCACAGGGAGGCCTTAGGGAGCTCATGTAATGCGGAGAAGCATTTTCTGGACAGCAGCTCTGTAAAACCACAGAGACTGTAGCAGGGGGCCTCCCAGGATCTCCTGCCTCCTCTCACCTTGGTGAACCTTGGGAGGGACGTAGAGACGGGCTTATGAGACTCAACGCCCTCAGCCAAAGGAGGGCCAAGGCCAGGGCCTGGGGTTGTCATGGAGGCGAAAAAATGGGGCTTTGGCTTGGGCGTCAGACAACCCCGGATGCCAATTCCTAGCAGTGTGACCTGGAGCTACTTAATCTAGCCAAGCCTACGTTTTCTCCTCGCTGGAGTGGGGAGGATGGTAATATCCACTTCGTGGGGCTGTTGTGAGGACCCAAGGGGAGTTGCAACACTACTCTGAGCCCAGTAAGCACTCCAAGACCGGCTGCTAGGATTACTGCTGTCAGTGCGGTCTGAGCCTCTGCAAAGGCTCGCAGGTCCAGGGCCCCGGGCACGCGCATGCGCACCCGGCCGGCCAGGTGAGGGGAGTCCGCAGTCGCGCACCTGGCTTTTAACCCTTCGCGGTCACGGACGTGGGCGGAATGGCTGCAGGAACTCGGACGCGGGGTCGCGAGCACGGCTTGGCCTGACCCCGCGGCGGGCTGCGGCTTCTGGGGAGCGCGCCGTACCGGCTCCAGGCCGGGGTCCGCGCGTGCGGCGCGGCGCCCCGGGGTGGGCGGGGGGAGCGCCGAGGGGAGCGAAGTCTCGCGAGATCGCGCGCGGCGGCGGCGGCGGCGGCGGCGGCGGCGGCGGCCCGGGAGGTGAGCTGCGGCCGGCGGTGGCGGCCGTTGGGGGCTGAGGAGGGGGTGAGAGCGGCGGAGACGGAGGGCCGGGCGGGGGGAGCGGGCCCGGCGAGCGGCTCGCGTCCTGGGCGGCCGCCCCGGTGTGCCCGGCGGCCGCAGCGGAGCCGCCCGGTTCGCGCCGTCCCGGGACCCGCGCGGGCGAGGCGGGGCGGGGCGGCCGGGCCGGGGCCGCGGGGCCGCCCGGGCCAGTCCCCTTCGCAGCCGGTCCCCGCGCTCGGGTGCGACCCCGGGGCCCGCCTCGGTTCTCTTCGGCGGCGGGGTTGACGCCAGGACGCGGTGCCTCTGGCCGCGGCAACACGGTTTATTGAGGCTTTACAGTCTGCCGGGCACTTGCGCCGCTCCCGGGCTGCACAGAGAGGTGAAGCGCCCTGCCGGGAGTCACACTGCCGGGAAGCGGTGGAATGGGGGGTTCAGACCCAGGCACGCTGACTCCAGCGCCCACGGCCCCGTCCTTGCCTCCCTTCCTTCTCCCCACCCCCACTCGCAGGGTTTTAGGGCTCGAGTTCCATTCTTAGGGCCCCAGTTGGGCTGCAGAAGGTGTGTGGCAGCCCCCCCCCCCCGGAATTGGGTGCAGCAAGCTATATGAGTTTCCTGGGGGGAGGGTCTTTGACTTTGTCATATTCCCAGAAGGGTCCCTGATCTCCAAATGGACAGAAACTCTTGTTTGGCCCTGCATAAGACCAGAAGTGGGCTTAGAGCGGCGGGTGTGCGCCAGAGATGGGTTGTCAGGCTGAATGCAAGTGGAATATTGGAGCCCAGGGTTTGCCTTAAGCAAAGGAAACTTTTAAGTTTGATTTTCGTTAAGCACATGACTGCACTCTTTGGAAGCGGTGGTGCTCAACCTTGTCAGAACCAAGGCCCCTCCCCTTTGCAGCAAACTTTTTGTAAAGCCCACTTTACAGCCCTGGAATGAAATTCATCAACAGTGTAACCTATGTACACACGTAATTGAAAATCAGTATGATGCTCCAATTTAAATGTAAGGGAGAGGGGCGCCTGGGTGGCTCAGTCGTTAAGAGTCTGCCTTCGGCTCAGGTCATGGTCCCAGGGTCCTGGGATCGAGCCCCGCATCGGGCTCCCTGCTCCGCGGGAAGCCTGCTTATCCCTCTCCCACTCCCCCTGCTTGTGTTCCCTCTCTCGCTGTGTCTCTCTCTGTCAAATAAATAAATAAATAATCTTAAAAAATAAAAATAAAAAAATAAATGTAAGGGAGAAATAAAAGAACAATCAATGACACGAATTGCCACATCATTTACATCTCGCGCCTACTGCTGTGCTAGAAGAGATCGTGTCCTGGGTGCTTGCACCTGCTTCTAATGAAGATGTTTAGATTGAAGAGCAGTAAGACTATCAGTGTTTTGTTTTTGTTTTTTAAGATTTTTATTTATTTGAGAGAGAGAATGAGATAGAGCATGAGAGGGGGTAGGGTCAGAGGGGAGAAGCAGACTCCCCGCTGAGCAGGGAGCCCGGCGCGGGCCTCGATCCCAGGGCTCCAGGATCATGACCTGAGCCAAAGGCAGTGGCTTAACCAACTGAGCCACCCAGGCGCCCCTATCAGTGTTTTTAAATGAGAGAAGGAAAGAGCAAAGATATAGATGGACGCTGGCGTGGAGGGGGAGGGGAATGGAGGGGGTTGACACCTATGTGTTGGGGTAACCTATTTATGATAATAAAGAGAGAAACAGCTTAGATGGAAATAAGGATAACATGCCAAGATAAATTACAGACTCAGTCAACACATAAATAGTATTAGTATATTATGGAGGCCCCCATGGAGGGGACCATATTTTCAGTCTACACTGTATGGCCCCTTTTGTGTCACAAGCTTTGAGATGCTGCTACCTTGAGGCACAATACTGGGTTCCTACCACTTATCATTGATAACGAATAAAAGATGGAAATTTTCGGATTCAGTGTTGATGTCTCATTAGTTCAGATATGCTCAGTATTACGACGTTGAGTTAACAATGTGTGATGTGAGGAAATGGCCACTAATTTCATATGTATTTTATCTCAACTTGTCTCACATTAGCTGCCTTCTCCTAAATTACTGGGGTTTTCCCATAATTCCTTATAAAAACTTTTCAGTATTATGTTCTAAAGTAATGCCAGTTTATAGTGATTAATCTGACTGGACATTTAAAAGATTCTCAGGACCAGCATGGATCTTCATTATGTGCGTCTGTTCCATGCATTATGTGAAGTCCAGCATCCTGGTCCCCAAACACTGAATGCCAGTGTTGTCCCCCAGTTACTTTTATATCTAAGCATATCTCTTAGGAGACAGTACCACCACCCCTGAGATCTACTCTAAACAGCAGTCCGCTCTCTACTCAATTATAACAGGAAAGGAGGCAGAATTTAACTGACAATTTTTGTTGGGAAAAAAAATTTTCCCCTATTCTTTCTGAGGTAATTGACATACCAGAAAGGTAGGCTCTTGGCTCATGACACTCATTGATTAGTCTAGAATCTCAGATGGAAGATGAGGTTAGTACCTATGTCCCTTTGTCTGAAAAATTTGCTTCATTGAGATTCTTGTTCGAAATGCTGACAACTAAACACTTGAATGAGTGAGGAGTAGGAGGTTGGAATGGACTTGGGATGTGACAGTGATAATGTGTAGAATAACTAAAAAGGTCTGCATTAAACTAAAATATAAATTAGTGTAACCACTTATTAAATTAAATAACCTTTTTTTCTTGCTAGTATCCGTATTAGAGAATTTAGAAAATGTAGGTGTGTACAAGGTGAAAATTGAAATGTCCTGTAATCACATAGGTCCTCAGTCCTCCTAGTGTGGTTTGTTAGAAATTGTCTTTTCCTTTGAAACTGTTCATCTTGCTGCCAGGACAAAAATGCTGAGTCAAAAAGTTCAACTCAGACTAATATATAGCTATAGTGTAACACTGTACATCCCTTCAATTCTTGTTAAATCTGCAAAGCAAATTTATTTTTTTGTTGAATGAATAAGAGGCTGTGAGATGTTTATTGTTCATTGCTTGTTACTTTTGAAAGGTGCTTTAGAAACAAACAAGTAAAAACTCTTGTCAAAATAGAACTATAAGGTATTTTAAATTGACTAGAGAGAGATACATTGAATACTTTCAGATTGGAAAATTATCCAGATTGAGAGTAATTAACTTTTATTACTTTGAGCGAGCAGTATCATGTTGCAGGGTAAAAAGAGGTCACTCCTTTTTTTTCTTCACTTTTTTTTTTTAAATCACTACTCAAAAAAAAAAAAATATATATATATATTTATACAAAAATGAAACAAATAATATGAATTGCAGGGATACTGAGACTTGCAGTTTTCAGGTGTGGGGATACATTGTTAAATGAGCAAAAATCCATGCCTTTATAGATGAAAAGGAGTAACTCACTATGTACTATCTTTGAGCTTTATAATTAAGCTATTTCATTATTTTTAAGATGCATATCTAAAATGGAATGCTATCTTAAAATTGGCATGTCATGTTTTAATTGGTAACTTTTCTTAGCAGTACATGAAGTAATAGTGTGTCTGAGAATTGATGGTGTCTTACATTCAGTGAAATAGGGAATATGTAGAAATTTCAGCACATTGATTAATATTTAACAGGAAAAAATGTATCCAAAGCGTGACTTGCAAAATAAAGGTACACAACATTTCTAGGTACTTCCACCTAGACTAGAATTCTTTACTTGTAAGACTCCTGTAAGAAAACATACCTCCCTCCCCCCCCATGTAAATCAAATGAAACATCAGTGTTTGTAAATATAAGAACAATTTTTTAGAAAGAAAGAAACTAGTGCTTTTTCATGGAGAGCAGGTGGTGTGGCTAATGGATTTGAGGTAAAGTTCATCAGACAGTGTAACCTGACAGATGTAGGAATATGGGGGGTCTTTTGTGTGGGGTTGTTTTTTTTTTTTTTTTCACTTTGAAATGCTCATAAGTCCACTCGTAATTGAAAGTTTTCTCAAATGGGACAACAACTAAATTGGATTTCAACAATTTGTAGCTGTTACTGTTGTCTTAATAAGAAATATTTTTGAGGGCTCCTGCCTGGTAGAACATGTGACTCTTGATCTTGGAGTCATGAGTTTGAGCCCCACATTGGGTGTAGAGATTACTTGAAATCTTAAAAAAGAAGAAAAGAAAAGAAAGAAATACTTTTGAAAATATATTTAGTACATGTTGAGTACAGCTTTTTTCTTTTTTTTTTAAGATTTATTTGAGAGAGGGTGAGCGCATGCACAATGGACAGGAGGGGCAGAGGGAGAGCGAGAGAGAGAATCTCAAGCTGACTCCATGCCAAATATGGAGCCCAACTCGGGCTTTGATCCCAGCACCCTGAGATCATGACCAGAGCTGAAATTCAGAGTTGGAGGCTTCACGGACTGAGCCACCCAGGTGCCCCAAGTACAGCTTTTATATGGGAGGTTACATGGTATCTCTTAGCCAGAAAACCTGTGTAAGGACTTTTTCCATCGGATATCGAGGGCAGTTTCCATAGGAAACTCAGCCACATGAAGACGGTGTGCAGACCTTCTCCCGCCAGGTGGACTTCAGCTTTTCTTCTCAAAGTGTGGTTCCCCAAGCCAGCAGCACAGCATAGCATCCTGAGGCTTGTTTGAAGTGCAGACTCTGGGGCCCACCCCAGACCCACTGAACTAGGATCTTCATTTTCACAAAGTCCTGCTCCAGGTGATGCACATGAATGTGTGGGAAGCACTGGACTGGATCATTGGCTCTCAAACTTGAGTGTGCATTATGGGGATTGCTCGCTCCATTATTTCCAGAGTTTCTGGTCTGGGCTGGGGCCTAAGAATTTGTGTTTTCACCAGGTTCTCAGGTGATGCTGATGCTGCTGGTCTAGGGGCCCCCTTCCTGTTCTCTTTCATAATTCCTCACCCCTTTAAGTAGGTCTTTGTATAGATTATTACAATCATATGCTTCAGATTGGTTGAAGAAAAAGATTATATTGTCTTTTATCATTTTTAGAGATGGCCACACTAAAAGTGCTTGTTGGGGTGCCTGGGTGGCTCAGTCGGTGAAGCATTTGACTTGATTTTGGCTCAGATCATGATCTCAGGGTTGTGGGATTGAGCCCTGTGATGGGCTCTGCGCTCAACAGGAGTCTACTTGAGATTCTTTCTGTCCCTCTCCCTCTGCCCCTCCCCACTGCTCGCACATGTGTGTGCTCTCTCCCTCTCTCTCTCAAATAAATAAGTAAATCTTTAAAAAAATAAATTGCTTGTCAATATCTAATTTCAGAGAAAATTCTCTTTTAATGCTCATTGGATTTTTTTTAATTAACATAATGTATTATTTGTTTCAGGGGTACAGGTCTGTGGTTCATCAGCCTTACACAATTTGCAGCACTCACCATAGCACATACCCTCCCCAGTGTCCATCACCCAGCCACCCCATCCCTCCCACCCCCCACCACTCCAGCAACCCTCAGTTTGTTTCCTGAGATTAAGAGTCTCTTACGATTTGTCTCCCCCTCCGGTTTCGTCTTGTTTCATTTTTCCCTCCCTTCCCTTATGATCCTCTGTCTTGTTTCTCAAATTCCTCATATCAGTGAGACCATATGATACTTGTCTTTCTCTGATGGACTTATTTCGCCTAGCATGATACCCTCTAGTTCCATCCACATCGTTGCAAATGGCAAGATTTTTTTTTTGATGGCTGCATAATATTCCATTATATATATACACACACACACATATATATATATCACATCTTCTTTATCCATTCATCTGTTGATGGACATCTAGGCTCTTTCCATAGCTTGGCTACTGTGGACATTGCTGCTGTAAACATTGGGGTGCACATGCCCCTTCGGATCACTACAGTTGTATCTTCGGGGTAAATACCCAGTAGTGCAATTGCTAGGTCATAGGGTAGCTCTATTTTCAACTTTTTGAGGAACCTCCGTACTGTTTTCCAGAGTGGCTGTACCAGCTTGCATTCCCACCAACAGTGTAGGAGGGTTCCCCTTTCTCCGCATCCTCACCAACATCTGTCGTTTCCTGATTTGTTAATTTTAGCCATTCTGACTGGTGTGAGGTGGTATCTCATTGTGGTTTTGATTTGTATTTCCCTGATGCCGAGTGATGTTCAGCACTTTTTCATGTGTCTGTTGGCCATATGGATGTCTTCTTTGGAGAAATGTCTGTTCATGTCTTCTGCCCATTTCTTGATTGGATTCTTTGTTCTTTGGGTGTTGAGTTTGATAAGTTCTTTATAGATTTTGGATACTAGCCCTTTATCTGATATGTCATTTGCAAATATCTTCTCCCATTCTGTTGGGTGTCTTTTGGTTTTGTTGACTGTTTCCTTTGCTGTGCAAAAGCTTTTTATCTTGATGAAGTTCCAGTGGTTCATTTTTGCCCTTGCTTCCTTTGCCTTTGGCGATGTTTCTAGGAAGAAGTTGTGGCTGAGTTCGAAGAGATTGCTCCCTGTGTTCTCCTCAAGGATTTTGATGGATTCCTGTCTCACATTTAGGTCTTTCAACCATTTGGAGTCTATTTTTGTGTGTGGTGTAAGGAAATGGTCCAGTTTCATTCTTCTGCATGTGGCTGTCCAATTTTCCCAACACCATTTGTTGAAGAGACTGTCTTTTTTCCATTGGACATTCTTCCCTGCTTGTCGAAGATTAGTTGACCATAGAGTTGAGGGTCCATTTCTGGGCTCTCTATTCTGTCCCATTGATCTATGTGTCTGTTTTTGTGCCAGTACCATACTGTCTTGATGATTACAGCTTTGTAATAGAGCTTGAAGTCCAGAATTGTGATGCCACCAGCTTTGCTTTTCTTTTTTCAACATTCCTCTGGCTATTTGGGGTCTTTTCTGGTTCCATACAAATTTTAGGATTATTTGTTTCATTTCTTTGAAAAAAGTTGATGGTATTTTGATAGGGATTGCATTAAATGTGTAGATTGCTCTAGGTAGCATAGACATTTTCACAGTATTTGTTCTTCCAATCCATGTGCATTGAGCTCGTTGGATTTTGACTCTGGCTTATGAGTAGTTCTCTTCTTTCTGTGAGTTACATTTTTAACACTTCAAAGTTAATTTTGTATAGGTAAAATATTCATGTTGTTCAAAAATTAAAACAGCTTATTTTGAGGAACTTAATTTCCAACTCTGTTGTGGTCTAACCTGTCCCCTCTCCCCATAAATATCCTCTTTAATTGTTTCCTTTTTTTTTTTTTTTTTTTAAGATTTTATTTATTTGACAGAGAGTGAGCGTGTGCATGTACACAAGCAGGGGGAGCAGGAGAGGGAAAAGCAGGCTCCTGCCTGAGCAGGGAGCCCAATGCAGGGTCAATCCCAGGATCCTGGAATCATGACCTGAGCCGAAGGCAGACGTTTGACTGACTGAGCCACCTAGGCATCCCTGTTTGTTTCCTCATAGATGTTCCTTTGTGTAGACACAAGCCAGTACCTGTCCTTCTTTGTATATAAAATATAGCACACCATGTAAATTATTCTGTCCCTTGCTTTTTGTTTAGTTAATATACCTTTGGGATCTTTCCATATTAGTGTATAGAAAACACTAGTTAACAGCTTCAGAATATTCCACTGTATATCCGTGCCATAGTTTATTGAACTAGCCCCCATTGATGCATATTTGAATTTTTTCCAGTCTCTTAACAATCACAGACAATGTCCTGGTAAATACACGTGTACACATCTCATTTCGTATATGTGAGATATAAGATATCTGTGGGATATCTTTCCATAAGTGGGATTGCTGGGTCATTGAGCAATGCATTTATAATTTTGTTAAATTCTGCCCTTCTTCAGGGTTGTGAACTCCTGCAAGTAATGCATCAGGGTACCTGTTTCTCCATAGCCTCTCCAACAGTGTTTTCCAACCTTTAGATTTATATTATTCTAATAGTGAAAATGGTAACTGTGTAGTTTTAATGTGCATTAGTTTGCTATGAATGAGGCTGAGCATCTTTTCATATGCCTAAAGGTGATTTCTGTTTCTATGAACTATCTGTTCATACCCTTTGCAATTTCTCATTTGGATTGCTTTTTTCTTATCAATTTCTAGGAATGTATAAATTAGATTAACCCTTTAGGATGTGAGTTGCAATTTCCCCAGTTTGTTACTTGTTTTTTGTACTTTCATGTATTTTGGTATAGAGAAAGCTTCAAAGATTTTTCTTTAAATTTTAGGTAGTTAATATTAATCTTTTATGTGTCTGGATTTTGAGTCACAGAAAGGCCTCCAAGAATTTGAAATTTGTTCATGTTTTCCTTAAGTACTTTTGTGGTTTCATTTTTACACTTACATCTTTGATATATTTGGGATTTATTCTGGTGCTCAAGGATAGTATATAGATTGAACTTTATCTTTTTCTATGTAGCTGCCAGTTATCGCTACCATTTGTTTCAGAATACAATACATCTTGATTGTATTCGGAACTTCCAGGTGTATTGGAGCATCTCTGGACTTCCTATTCTATTCCATTAGTCTTTCTGTTCATACACCAGTACATGGTATTGGTTTTACAAAATGTCTTAGTTTTCCCTGTTGCCCTTCATTTTCCTGGCAGTTTTTCCTTGTTTATTTTTCCATGTGAACTTATAATCATTTTGTCTAGTTCCAGAAAAGAAAACACTTAAAAAATTGAGATCATGTTAAAATTATAAACTAATTTTACAGAGAGAATTGCTGTCTTTCTGATATTTTCCTATCCAAGAACATTGTGTATTTTTTCATTGGTTTGATTCTACTCTTGAATCCTTTTGGAGCATTTCAAAGTTTGTCTTATATAGGTTTTGCCAATTTTTTGTTAAAATTTTTTATATGTAATTTATCTTTTTTGGTGCTTTTGTGAGATCTCTTTAT
Source organism: Mirounga leonina (assembly GCF_011800145.1). Classification (NCBI taxonomy): domain Eukaryota; kingdom Metazoa; phylum Chordata; class Mammalia; order Carnivora; family Phocidae; genus Mirounga; species Mirounga leonina. Next base: position 32,527,535 of record NW_023270453.1, read on the forward strand.
CTTCTCTGAGTGGTTTTGACTGTGCGTATGAAAGCTGTTTTTCTGTGTAAGCACAGAAATCGACAGACCCTGAATTTATAAGTCGTTTTTAACAGACTTTAAATTCTGCAAAATCCCTTATATATTTTTGCCTAAGAGAAAGAGCTTTGGGAGTCAAACTTGCAGTTTAAATCTTTGTCTGCATTTATTAGTTCTGTGGTCTTCGGAGATCCCGTTTGACTTCTCTGAGCCTCAGTTCCCTCGTCTGTAAAAGGAACAATTCTCTCCATATCAGAATGTTGGAGGAATTAAAAAAGAACATATGAAACTCATCACTTAGTGCTGCTTCCGCCACCAGCGTCAATGTGGGTTGAGGCTGCTGGGTTTTTTTCTTTTTCCTCCTCTTACCCCTGTCACTTTGGAAAGAGGAAAAAAGAAACCATGAAAAAAAACAGTAAGGTATTAGAATTGAAGTTAAAAGTAAGCTGTGATTCCATTTTAGCAGGGTAATCAGTGTGCTTGAGATCAGGGAGCAAACTCAATGGGGCACTTGAGGCCCCTCCTACTTTTTGGCCTCACTACTCATTGCTCAGTCAGATGCACCCTGACAACAAGGCTTCTTAGCATTCCCCAAAGGCCCTGTGTTTCCTATAACGCTGTCCCTTCCACCCAGAATGTTCTGCTACCTCATTCTGCCCGTTCGGATACATAGTGCCCCACACCCACTGAGGAAAAGTATCTGTCTCCTTGTGCAGCTTGTCTGCCCTGTAGCATGGGTCTTGATAGACTGGAAACTGCGGAGAGAAACTGCATCTGTCCGTCCATCAAAAATGCCCGGGAGGGGTGCCTAGTTGGCTCAGTTAGGCATCTGCCTTCAGCTCAGGTCATGATCTCGGGATCCTGGGATCGAGCCCCTGCATTGGGCTCCTTGCTTACCAGGGAGCCTGCTTCTCCCTCTCCCTCCGCTGCTCCCCCTGCTTGTGCTCTCTAGCTCACTCTCTTGCTCTCAAATAAATAAATAAAATCTTAAAAAAAAAATGCCCAGCAAAAGACCTGGCAAAGTATAGACACTCTGGTATTTGTTAAATAAATGAACGAATAATTGACTTTGATCTTTCTTTAGCCTTTTGTTATGTATCTGGGTAACTCTTATCTCACCAGTATACTGTAAGCCCCTTGAGGATGAGGATTATGTCATTTTGCAATAATAACAATGATAATAATGGTGGTGGTGAGAGGTAAATAGACTTATTATGTAAGAGCATATATTAATAAAAATAAAAATTAACACTTATTATGTTCCAGGAGCTGTTTTACAGTCCCTGATGTGGATTAGCTCATACAATCCTCAGCAATCCTATGAATTGGGTACTATTATTAGACATATGGGGAAATCAAGGCACACCAAGGTTGAGGAACTTGCTGAAGACCACACATGCTAGTAAGTGCTAGAGCTGAGATTCAAATGCAGATGTTCTGAGTCTAGCAACCCAACCCTTTTTTTTTTTAAGATTTTATTTATTTATTTGAGAGAGAGAGAGCATGAGAGAGGGGAGGTCAGAGGGAGAAGCAGACTCCCTGCTGAGCAGGGAGCCCTATGCGGTACTCGATCCTGGGACCCCAGGATCATGACCTGAGCCGAAGGCAGTCGCTTAACCAGCTGAGCCACCCAGGCGCCCTAGCAACCCAATTCTTAACCTGTTACGGTGCTTTAGACCTGTTTGTTGAATGCGTCATTTACAGGTTCTTGAACAATTTAGGAAAAGTTATTTGATTACACTTGCAACTTCTCAATTTCCTTCCCAACCATCCCTTCTTAGTAACTTCTGTTTTGTTCTTTCCAATTTATCTTGGACTTCCTGCTCTCCAGGAGGCTTTCTGTGACCATCCCCACCAGGCATATAATAGGTATTCAGTAAAAAGTAATTTTTACTTTTTCCCCCCACAGGCTCACAGTAAAGGTGCTAAGAAAGAGAATGTAAGACAGGAAGATAATTAAATATTTTTACTGAGGTAAGTTTTTTATGATTTAATTTTATTTTTTTTCTTTTTAAAGAAACCTCTCCCCACCCCCCACTGTTGTGAAAATTCTTCTCCGCAGCCTGCTTTCTTAAGATGTAAGAGGGAGAATGTTCTAGGAGTATTTTACGTTCATGGAATCTGGGGTTCTTAAGGTGGATGCCAGGAACATGGGTTGTTTGAACAAGGTTATTTGGCTTTCTTTACTTCTTTGAATCTAATCTTTAAATTCCCGTGGCTTCATTGTCTTGAAGTTTGGTACTAAGGAGATCCAGCAGGTGGAAACCCATAAACTGCTTGGTGGTTCTGTATACTTACAACATTCAGTGAAAACTTTGTTTTTAAAACAGGGAACTGAAGGGATTTGAAGGCACATTTGGTGAGATAGCAGCACTTCTTTCCTTAAATGAGTTATGTTGTATTTTCTTATTATAATAGAAAAATCTTCCATCAGTATAAAACAACATACTGACACAAGTAAACACCTAACTCCTGTCACACAGAAATGACTGCCATTTATATTTTGGTGAACATACTTCTATGGATATAGAAGTATTCATATACAAATTATTAAATATATTGGTTTACACTACATATGGTAGTCTTTTAACGCAACAGTGTATATTATATATCTCTACACATGAATTGTAAAAGGTATGTGTAACTGTACATGATGATTTTACTGACTCTCGTATATTTCATTGTTTGGAGGCACCATGGTTTGTTTAATCATTCCTTTGATGACCATTTAGATTGTTTTTAGTGGATAATGGCATGTTGATTAACCCTGTACTCACACCATTGTATACTTGTTCATTTATCTTCCTAGAAGTATGACTGTAGAGTCAAAGATGATGCACATTTTAAATGTTGATACATATGGTAAACTGCCCTCTGTAAAGACTACCAGTTTATCACCACCACCCACCCCCACCAAGTCAATGAGTCTTGTTTTCCATACCCTGCCCACAGAGTTTTGTTAATCTTTAATCTTTGCCCATCCAATAGGAGAGGAAAAAAAATGGTATCTTTGAGATAGCAAGGTTTTTGATTGAAATAAGCCTTTTATGTTTTCAAAGACCCCTTTCATTTGACATTCTTACTTACATGAAGAATTTTCTTACTGAGAATATAACCTGTGATTCTCATGTCTAAGTGAGACACTCTCTTGGGCTTTAATATGATGAAAATGTTGAAATATGTTGAGTCTTTTGTTTTTAGTTCTGTTGCCCTGATTACCTCATTATAAATATTTTTAAATTATTGGCAACTAACTAATTGTTTTGGATACCAAAGGTTTTCCTCTGTGGGGAGCAGTACTCTTGTTTTTTATTCATTTATAGTGGAGCTTGAAAAAGCTTTAAAAATTAACTTGTTAAGGTCTTTCGAGCATGGATCCCGATTGCAGAATAGCATAGAGAATGGGATTCACAAACTCAGGTGACAATGAAATACTTGTTGAGTTTGTCAATTATGTGAATATGTGTTTAAATGTAAACCTGTGAATATCGATGTCAAATCCCATCTGTCCAGAGTATTTTACCAGTTTCTGATACGAACGTGAACTCAAATTTATGTTTGTTTTAGATTTTATTTCAATCAAATAAGAGTTACTTAAAGTCTCCCATGAAACAGACACCAACTGTGTCATTGTCCTAGTGTTTGTTCTTTAACTTAATAAAAAGTCAACTAAAATTCATCTTTTTTTGCTATATATGAAATGCATCTTCTTATAATATAGATTGTGTTTCATGTGGGTGCTTGTCTTTTCATTCCAAGTTCACATTTTTGAGGCTGGGACCAAGTATGTTTTATCCACCAGCTTCCATCCAGCAACTGGTGTGACACCTGGCATGTACATGGCAGACACTCAAATTGTTTTGAAGGAATTAATGATTGGTGTATATTGGTATTGTTGAGTTAGAACTCAGATGTGAGACGTGCCTTAAATTTTAATTAAGAAATTTAATTTCTTGGAGAAGACTAGTATCTGTGACTTTTAAATGCACCTAAATCTAGACATACATAATTGTAGTGACACTTGCTACAGTAACATTTTGTGATACTTTATTTGGATTATTGATTTAGACTATATCCCATTTATTTTCAGAATCACATGTACTGCTGTGTTTTAAATCTGCTTTGTTTGTTTGTTTTTTACTCTTGCTGTTAAGGGCAAAGTAAGTATCTAGGTAAGATACCAGATGTTAATTCAAGAATCCTAGGATGTTTAGTATTATAGACCTGGGAATATTTTTCAGTTATGTTATTTGAAGACAAGAATAAAGTAAATACCCCAGATTTTAAATTATAATGGAGAGAAATTGAGTTATATTTTAATTGTGCGGTTCAGCATTTATTAAAAATAGAAGTGGAGAAATAGATTGCCAGCCATTGAGAAGAATGTATAAATCTTTGTCCAGTATCCTGCCTTCTAAGCTTTTCTGACTCCTAAACCAGTTTTTCACAGCCAAAATAAACAGAGCGCATGGAGCAAGCACTTAATAGATTTAAGCTGTTGTAGACTTTTGTTTCATACATTTTGTTTCCACTGGAATATGGGATTCTAAAGAACGCATGAGCTAGATTTTAATTAGTACTTTAGCAGCGGTTATTTGCATGTAAAAAATGTTAAATTGATTAAATAATCCCCTAGCAATTTTTATTTGTCCTTTAATTTCCTTAGCAACCCCTTACTAAATAAATAGTCCAAAAGTCAAATCTAGGCAGACCTAAAAGGAAACTACTGAGTCTTCATTAGTGGGGTCTAAATTAATGAGATTTCCTGGACTTTTCCCTTGGATATTTTGTGGCTAATGGTATAACCTTGTGTTTGTTTTATAAAATAACCAAAGTTCTGGGTTCTTGAAACTCTTTTCTGTGGTAGTATAGGAATTTGCTTATATGGTAGCTTTCATTTCACTGATGAGTTAATTTCTTTAATCGCATGCTTTAAAACCTTATTTCTAAAAATACTCCTGAAAAGTGAGGAATTACTAGTAGTAGTTAAACCAAAGTCTTAATTAAAATTAAGACTTCATCCTTTATTTCCCCTCTTAGCTGCATTTGTAAAAATTGTTATACTGTATTTAAACAGATTTTAAGGCATTCTTATGTATGAGTTGGATTTTGTGCATTTGTAACGATTTCTTCCTATTTTAGGCATGAAGCTTAAAGTTTAGACTGGCAGTATAAGTGGTTATTTGATTGGAAAGTTGGAAAGAAGAAAAGCTGTCTTCATATCCAGAATTTGTGGTGGTAGAATACTCAGATGAAATGGTTTCATGATCAGGGTGAGAGTATGGAACTTCAGGAGTGGAAAGACATTTTTAAGTGCCTATATGCAGCTTAGATCCCCAGGAAGCACCCCAGGCTGACTTCTGCAGTCTGCATACCTGGGTTGATCTCTCACAAAGGCATTATTATTACCCCTGTGAGGTGAAGAGGGGTGGAGAGCAGTAGCTTTGGGCCTCAAGTTCCAAAGTGAGCACAGGGCTTAGAGAAACTCCCTAGGGAAATCTCCAGCTTCTGACCGTTCCATCCTCCTTGAGAAATTTCCTTCCTTGCTGACCCTGGAAGCTTTGCGTCGTGGTGGGTGTGATAGAAATATGGAGCTGGGCAGAGGGAGTCTGACTCTTGTCTATTACTGCAGTGTCCAGATGCCCTCTTTAAATAGACTTCCAACATGGGAGCATGGCTAATCACATCATAGCAGTGTGATGACAAATATGAGAGTTCCATGCAAACTTGGCCTTCGTGCCCGTTTGGTTTGTTCAGAGAGGAGACCCAGGTCATGGGGAGGGTTGTGTTTGTGTATGTTAAACCTAGTAAGTTTTGTTTTAAATAGATTTCAGTCTATTCTAATGTGACAAAGTTTTTCAGTCTGAATGTTCTAGCAGCCATCATTCAAACATTAATTGCTGTCAGTGGGAAAGGATATCCTCCTACATCTTTTCTGGAGTGCTCGAAACCATCCCACTTCCTTTTTCTTTTACCTTAAGAACTGATTAGTGACACTTGGGAATTATAATCAGATGGCATCAATCTTTCCAGAAAGGTTACCAATTATTGCACTGAAAAATAGGCATTTCTTTCTAATAGTAAGTGTTTCTCTTGGTGCGTCTCTCTCAGTTCAGTACTTTTAAATACCTTTTAGGTGAATGAATGCTTTGTGTCATGCCCTGATTTAATACATTTAAAACAGACTTTATTGATGGCTTTCTTACTTTCAGTTCTATGGGAGGGGACAATTTATTTAATATGAAATCTTCATAGGACCTTTGGTTGTTTAGATGTCCTCAGGGTAGAAAAAGCATGGCTGATGTCAATTACTTATACTATGATATAAGCTCTAAAAGGAGCATTTTCTGTGAAGCGTTGAGAGTGGTGGCGATTTGCATCTTGAGCAGTTGGCATTCCCTCATTTTGTCCTTATAAACTCGGAGGATCGATGTAATCACCCAGTTTGAGAGCATGAAATGCCTTAGTTAGGAAAGTTGTCCTTGGGCGCTCAGCTAGTATGTTAAAAACCAAACTAAGCAGTGACTTGAATTCATATCTCTCAGGCTCCAAAGTCTGTGCTCTCTTCTTACAAACACCAGCAGAGAAAGGGGTCTCAGAGTTGTTAGAATGTTTCATTATTGTAGATACTTGAAATGTCTGACTGAGTGAAGTCGAAGCTACTTTATAGCCACCATCCCCGTCATTCTCACCATTTCTTTATTTCTAATGTTCTTCAGCACCCACTGATGAAGTGAGGAGCCTGCCAGGGTGTCTGGCTCACTGAGTTCAATACAACATAGGCTTGTTTAATTTAGCAGTGCTCGGAGATGAAAGGTTCATGACGGCCAAGTACAAACAGACCTTCTGTGGGATGTTAATTTTGTTACAGGAGGGAATGCTTGTTTTTCATTTTTTCATGAGCTAAAAAGGACTTTGACTTGTTTAAATCTGTGTAATCAAAGGGAAGCGAGCAGTGCTGCTAAACATTTTTTTTTTTTTTTTTTTTGTTCAGTCTTCGGTTAATTCCATTTCATACCTGCCAGCGTATTGCAAATCGTGTGCTCTTTTGTTCTTTGCTCTTTTTACTTTGGATCGGATTTTATGGTTGGTCACTGTGGGGATTTAGTGGTAGGAAAATAAATCATTTCCTCCTCTGAACAGATTGTGTGTCTTTTACAACAGGTTATCCTGTAGCAGACAGAGTGATTCAGTAAGGCCCCTGCACAGAGGTGTCACTATATGATTTTGTGCAGTATACTGTAAATTTCAGCTCATACCTTTAAAGCACACAAGTTAATGGACTTTAGTATCTTCAGAGCTGTGCACCGAACCTCCCTACCTAATCCCAGAACACTTTGATCACCCCAGAAAGAATGCCCATCCCCATTAGTAGTCTCTCTTCATTCTTCTCTCTCTCCAGCCCCTGGCAACCACTGAGCTGCTTTCTGTGTCTGTGGATTTGCCTGTTCGGGATATGCTATATGAATGGAGTTATAAAGCATGTGGCCTTTCGTGTCTGGCTTCTTTCACTTAGCATGTTTTTGAGGTTCATCTGTGCTGTAGCATGCATCAGAATTTCATTCCTTTCTGTGGCTAAGTAATATTCTATTGCCTGCATATGCCATATTTTGTTTATTCATCCGTTGATAGGCATTTGGGTGTTTCCCATGGTTTGGCTATTATGAATAATACCACTGTGACCATTCATGTGCAAGTTTTTGGGCAGACTTATCTTGGATGCAGACCTAAGAGTAGAGTTGCTGGGTCTTATGGTAACTCTGTGTTTAACTTTTTTCCAAACTGTTTTCCAAAGTGGCTGTCCCATTTTACATTCTCATCAGCAATATTGAAGGATTCCAGTTTCTTCACATCCTGCCCGGCGCTTGTCATTTTGCTGTTGTTTTCATGGCAGCCATCCCCATGAGTGTGAAGTGGTGTCTTCTTGTGGTTCTGATTAGCATTGCCCTAATGACTCATGATGCTGAACATCTTTTCATGTGCTTCTTGGCCACTTGTATATCTTTTTTTTTTTTAGAGAAATACCTGTTCACATTCTTTTTCCATTTAAAAAATTAGGTTGTGTTTTTATTGTTGAATTGTATGAGTTCTTTACATATTCTGGATACACACATGCACATACCCATATCCTTATTAAAACACAAATAGTCCAGTTTTCTTCCCATCCTGTGGATTGTCTTTTCATTTTCTTGTTCTTTGAGGCAGTTTTAAATTTTGATTAAATCCAATTTATTTTTCTTTTGTTGCTTGTATGGGCTTCTCTCTGAAGTTTTTTTATAAGTTAAAAAATCATAACTTATGGGACGCCTGGGTGGCTCAGTCGGTTAAGCATCTGCCTTCGGCTCAGGTCATGATCCCAGGGTCCTGGGATCGAGTCCCGCATCGGGCTGCCTGCTCCGCGGGGAGCCTGCTTCTCCCTCTGCCTCTGTCTCTCTCTCTGTCTCTCATGAATAAATAAATAAAATCTTTAAAAAAAAAATCATAACTTATTTCTAGGCATCTCCCATGTAAGAAATTGGTGCAAAATGGTCAGCTGGTTAACTATACAGTGGGTTAGAGGCATTAAACATCTTCTGTGTTTGCAAGTATTCTCATCTGAATCAATATGAAGAAGACCAGGTTTCCTAACCTAACACCCAATTGCCCCCTTTCATCCGCTTTTATTTAGAAAGTTGCCTTTCAGGGTTCTGCATAGCTCAGAATGCATGCATCATTCTGTGAACATTGTAAGTGTTCCATATGCACTGAGCACCTCACAGGGCTCAGGGAGCCAGAGGTGAGTGGAATGTGGCTCTGTCCTCAAGGAACAAGAGCACAGTGCTATGTGAGGAGTGTGCACAGAGGACAGCGGAGAGATGCAGAAGGAGGAGGCGGGACTCTTCTGGATCTGGGTGAGAACACCTCCTGGAGGAGGAGACGCTTGTGGTCCGTCCACAAAGATGGTTAGGTGATCAGGACTTCTCTCTTCTGGCTGCTTGCTGCTGTGTATGCCATGTGCCCTAACACCAGATACTGTATAGCAGCCATATTTAGAATTACTTATATCATAAAAGACAGATGTAGATGGGATCGCTTGATGCCTAGAAGTGAGTCTAAACAAAACCACTTGTCTTGAATTTCTTTAGGTTTCCAAAGTTTTCGAAAGGAAGATGTCCTCCTTACTAGTTCAGCATGATGTGTATGTCTTTGTCTGTCTAAGCTGAAGCCCATGTAATCCATATAATCAAGGCATAAAATATGAGGCAGGGAGTAACAGTTGCTTGGCTGGGGAGGAAGATTGATTATAGAGAGTTGGGTGTATTCTGTTGAGGAATTTAGATTTTGTCCATATCAAGGAGAGCCATTGAATTGTCCAGCATGGGAAGGGTGATATGATCACTCTGGTGACTGTATTTGGGGATGCTGGATGCAAGGGGCAGGATGGGGACAGAAGACCCATTAAGCTGTTAAGTGGGTCCAGGTGGGAGTTGATGAGGACCTGAACTAGGGCATTTGTAATTGAATTTGGGTAAGTCATAGGCTGAAAGGTTTAGGAGGTATTAGGAATCCTGGCTACAGGTAATAGAAACCCTGCCCAAACATTAAGTCACAAGGGGGATGAATTGGGAGGTTCCTGGAGAAGGTCCAAAAGGAATGAAGTGCTGCAGAAACCTGGACAAGCTCAGGGGCTTGAAGGGTTGGGAGTGGTACTCATTCTCACAGGGATTCTTGCTCCTAGGTCTGCTGCCTCCAGTTTCTCCACAGGACAGGGGCTATTTTCACACTCTTCAACTAAGAGGAAGAAAGAGCTTCTCCCTCCAGCTTTAGTTTTTAAAATCCCAGGGACCCTCATGGCCTTGGGTTTTATGCCTTCATTGGAATTTTCTACCACCACCACTTTGGGAGTTCCCAGAAGAAGTAAGGAAAGGTCGTTCTGGGTAGAGCCAACCATGTACATCTACTCTGGGAGTGCAGGCGGGACCCAGAGAATGAGGAGATCTGAGGAGGAAGGGAAGGTCAAGAATGCCTCCCAAGTTTGTGGCTTTGGTAACCTGGAAATGGCACCATTTCCATCCAAGAATAAGGGCTCAGGGGGCAAGCAGACCAGAGTGCAGTGAGTAAACTGAGTTCATTTTTAGACTAGCTTAGACTGGCACATAGGGCTAATCACCATTTGTGTGTTATATATTTTTATGATTATTTGATTAGTTTGGCTTCCTTCACAGTTTGAAACCCCATGAAGACAGGACTGTTGTCTTGGCTATGAATCTCCAGAGTCTCCCATTAATATACTTGGCATGTAGTAGGTATTCAGTAAATATCTATATGAATGAATAAATTCAGATGAACCTGTCCAGCAGGCAGCTGGATGGACAGTTTGGGTCTCAGATGAGGACAGGAAATACAGATTTGGGGTATCAGTGTAGGACTAGATGGTAGACAAGCCTTGAGAGTTATCCTTATTGGCTAAGAGACTTATGAAAGTTCAGATATTGTGTAGACCTGTAATTTTCATGTCCCTGTGATAAAATTATGCCCTTTTTTCACTTTGCCCTGCCTAGTATTTAATGCCAGTAATTTCTACTGATGATCCTACCAATGATTTTTTAAAAATTCTGTGGCAGATTAGAATTAGATTTGTGACAGTGAGGGAAATAAAGGTGATAAAGACAGAAATTCTGTTTCCTTTTAAGAATAACTGACTCATAGGATGAAACCTTGGATATGATTTCAGATCACTCCTGTAAACTCTCAAAAAAGATGTTTATAAAACACTTGGAACAATACAGATTGTACTAAGAAAATGTGCTTTGATCAACTCTGGAGATACAAAGCAGGGAGCTTAATAAATCAAGTCCTATTTGTGAATGGAAAGGACTGGGAGTTCACCTTAAAAGTAAGAATTCAGTTCACATCAAGACTTTAAATTTTATATTCTGGATTGCAGATGTTAACTTAGTTTCATCTTTTGTATAAAAAGAAAATGAATTGCACATTTCAATTCTTGGCATCTTGAAATCTGACTCCTGATTCCTATCTCTTAATAACCATTGGAACACTAGTTTAAAAATGGAATTTGACTTTGGTTTTTTACCCTTTAATTTTGAGATGAGTGTGCTTCCAGCTCTGTCTTCCTTCTATATTCAGGAAAACCACACCACTGGTAGCTTGAATATGCCATAATTTTTATTATTTAAATATTAGAAACACAGTTGTATTTATATAAAGTAGTAATACTATATTCACACTTGGGAGAGGTGGTTTGTTTCATTTTAAGGCATAAATACAGTTGTATTACTTTTGTAGGCTGAATACCCTCCTCTTAACCACTCTGCCATATTGACATATGTTACATTAGTGTCTTTATTGCCTAGATTCTTCTTTCCGCCCCCACCCCCTGCGGTAAAGATATGAGCATTTTTACTTATTTAATTTTCCACCAAAGAACTTTACTAAATTTGCCTGACTATGAATACAGGCCAGTGTCTTCTAGCAAGTTATAATTTACTAGAGCATTTCTAAGAACTCAAATTGAGTAGCTTATAGCATCTCAGTTTTTAAAATTACTATATGTATATATATATAAAATCTTAAAAATATAACTCAGATCATTTTCTTTTGGTTTATAGATTAGTGCTTATTCTTTCAGATAGAGTTTCAACAAATACCTAATATGCTAAGACTTTGTATATTCTGAATTTTACCGAACCTGCTCAAAAACTGGAAAAGAATACATTTGGGATTTTAATGACAATGAGATCAGTATTATGGGTTTAATTTCCTGCATAAGTTAAGTTATTAACTACATTGAATATTATTAATTACATGGAAGAATCTCTGTCTTGAGACCCTAGGCCCCTGCCAATTGTATCCCTTTTGAAATCAGTTTATGGGGCCGAAATAAAAGAATGTCGATTTCTGGAGGTACCCTTATCAGCTCCTGGAAAAAATGGTTAAAATGCATGTGATGTAGTATAGCTTATTCTATATTCTGAAATAATTTTTTTCTTTAAGAGGTAGTTAGCTTTGGTGAGTGCTGTGAATTGTGTAAGACTGTTGAATCACAGACCTGTACCTCTGAAACAGATAATACATTATATGTTAAAAAAAAAAGAAGAAGAAGAAGATAGCAGGAGGGCAAGGATGAAGGGGGGGAAATCGGAGGGGGAGACGAACCATGAGACACTATGGACTCTGAAAAACAAACTGAGGGTTCTAGAGGGGAGCGGGGTGGGGGGATGGGTTAGCCTGGTGATGGGTATTAAGGAGGGCACGTTCTGCATGGAGCACTGGGTGTTATACGCAAACAATGAATCATGGAACACTACATCAAAAACTAATGATGTAATGTATGGGGATTAACATAACATAATAATTAAAAAAATACAAAAAAAAAAAAGAGGTAGTTAGCTTCATTCTTTACTAATTAACTCTTCAGAGATAGCATCATTCAAAATAGAAAAGTTCACAGCGTGGATGTCCAGCAGGGAGGGGGCAGCTCTTATGGATAGCGGGAAACACGTGGCGCAGGAGATAGAGAGAGGCCTGCATCCCCCCTGCAGGTGATCTCTGGGCTGGTCAGGGTCCTTCCTCTGTTGCCTCACCTAAAATGACAAGATCACTTTCCCAGACATGGGATTTCCACTCAATGAATTTTGGATTTTCTGATGACTGATAAATATAATTCAAAAAGTAGCATTAAATAATGGAGGAGGAGGAAAATCTAAACATCCTATCCCTACCTAGATTTAGTCTAATTAGGGGAAGAATTTATCTGAGTTATGGAAAGTATAAAACAATTGAAATGCACTTCTGAGTAAGTGTGTGTAGAATTTAGGCTAATACGTTGCCTCGTGGCTACAAAGAATCTGTTAAGTGATTCTAAATAATTTACATGTATTCTGTACGTAAAGAGACTTTTCTAGTGTGCTTCAGTTGTAGTTTCTGTAGTTTAAGTAGCTGAGAGATCTTGTTTATTATGTTCTCTACTTAATAGCCTTTCTTAATAGACAAAGAAAGTGCAGAAGCTATTCAACCAGTTCTTGCTCCTATGTTAGTGAAGTCTGAATTTAAGTGAGTTTTACTCTACATCTTAAAGATAGCAAAAGAGTGTAAAGATATTCTGTGAGGGTGAGCGTGTGTGTTTTGTAGACTTCGCTTATGCGTGTATTAGCCATGAAACCCCAGTAGCATATACGATAGGTTATTTTCAGAGGGCTGTGGAAAGCCAGACTAGCAGTGTCTCCCCAGGGCGCCAGGCTTACCATTCGAAACCACGATTCCGTGTTGTCACGAATGAAATGTTGAATCCTGGGAGGAATGACGATGCCTCATCTAGGCATCTTATCGGTTATAACTTCATACTGTATTACTTGCTCATATGATAAACACTGATAGGATTTTAAACCAGAATTGTTTTCAGCATTTAACACCACTTTACACGTGGTCAGGAGCAATCATCATGCTACTAGTTAGGTTACGCCATAGTTCTAAAATAGTCTTCTCTTACAGAAGAGACCTTGCCTGACTTTGCAAGACTATGGTACCCAGGGGTACTGAGAGCCAAAGCATGGAAGACAAATGGTTATGCACACCTAGTCCTGTCACAGCACTGTTTCTCCTCCTTGTTAAGGCATATTGTCCAACTACCCCACTGAGAATAAAGAAACACCTGGTGCTCATGGTTAGACGAGTCCCTATTCTCCGGCAAGTGTGGTCCCACTCGAGGCCTGACTTGGCAGATTCACTGCTGACGGGTTCAAGATTTCCTTTGAGCTATTACTAATGGGAAATAGCTCTGTGACCTTGGGAAAGTTGTTGAAGTCCTTCATACTCTGCCTCGCTGTAAAAGGTGCCATCGGAGCACTGCTGTGAGGGGGGGTGGAAGTGTTGCACATACATGTGTTAGCACAGTGCCTGGCACGTTACAGATTGCCAGTGGGTGTCAGGCCGTGGGACAGCATTTTCCTCCAAAAGGAAATGTAATAGTAGGGCAATATTGACAGTGGAGATATCTTGAAATAACACAGATGTGGGTGTCCTTGGTGTCCAGCAGGTACCCTTTCAGCATCTTAACGGAAGTAACTATTGCAGGTGAGGTAGAAAATTCCACGATGGGGTGTTCACGTTAACACCTGGCAGTGGAGGGTGTCTCCCTTTTGATACTTAACATTTTACCTAAAACAGAACCATTTTTATTTATTTTTTTTTAAGATTTTATTTATTTGGCTGAGAAAGACACAGTGAGAGAGGGAACACAAGCAGGGGGAGTGGGAGAGGGAGAAGCAGTCTTCCCCCCGATGCGGGGCTCAATCCCAGGACGCTGGGATCGTGACCTGAGCCGAAGGCAGACACTTAACGACTGAGCCACCCAGGCGCCCAGAACCATTTTTATTTTTAAAAAATCTGAAAAACAAAAACCAGAAGGCAAAGTAACTGAATACTGGTTTGGTTTTTTATCTTTTGTTTTAATGGTTATTGCTTCTTTATGGGAATAAGAATATTTACAAATCGTGCTTGCAGAGCCTGTGGTCTGGAGTGCAATGGTTGTAGAATATTTAGAAGATTAGCAATGTTTAATGTGGATATAAATTTGGGTATGATGTGTTTAGAACATGTGACCAGGAATCATTATGTCAGTCAAAATTCACTAAAAGCTTATCGTTTAGTAAAATTGTTCCTTTGAGCATATGAACCTGACAGTTCGGAGGCAACCGAAAATTTTAGGAAAGGAATAACAGTTTCTAAGGGAATGTGAAGCACAGTGTCATCAACAATTATCTCTAACAAGGGATACTTGTTAACTTTTATGTCCATTGCGTGAGTTTATTGAGTTCTTTAATAGAAAAGAGAAGTACCACTGCAGGGGGAAAAAAAAGAGAGTAAAAGGTTTTCAAATGGATAGCCTTGATAAGCTGTAAATTAGCCTGTATTTGTGGCAAGAGATGTGGACCTATTGAATTTTCTTTGTGATGAGTAAATAAGCTTACATCTTCTATCAGATGGAATTACTGTCCTTGGTCTGGTTAGCATAGAACTCTCCAAAATTAAAGAATACACTATGGCACAGAGTGTTTGTTGTCTTTGATACAAACAAAGAATTTACTTAAAGCTTCCTTGTTATTTTTTTTATGTAAATTATTTTGGATCTGTCTACCTAAGTTTACTTACTATTATTGAAGAATGATGGACATATAATATTATATTGGTTTCAGGTGTACAACGCATTACTTCAGCAGTTCAGGGCATGACTCAGTGCTCACCGTGACAAGTGGAGTCACCATCTGCCTTCATACACTGTTGTTACAATATTATTGACTCTTTTCC
Organism: Mirounga leonina; assembly: GCF_011800145.1. Taxonomy (NCBI): domain Eukaryota; kingdom Metazoa; phylum Chordata; class Mammalia; order Carnivora; family Phocidae; genus Mirounga; species Mirounga leonina. The sequence continues at coordinate 32,542,859 of NW_023270453.1, forward strand.
CTACATTGTACTTTTCATCTCTGTGACTTATTTGTTTTATGACTGGAAGTTTTAATCCCTTTTATCTATTTCACCCATCCCCCTATCCACCTCCCCTCCAGCAACCACCAGTTCTCTGGACTTAAGAGTCTGTTCTGTTTGTTCATTTTTAGATTTCACATATAAGTGAAATTATACGGTATTTGTCTTTCTCAGTCTACCTAAGTTTTTCACATCTTTTTATATTTCCCAGCTGGCGGGACCTCTTGTAGCTGCCAGGCTCTGCTCTTCCAGCTATGTATGGGAGTACTTTTTGAATCTTTGTCCTGAATTCACTTAGGTTTCAAGAGATACCTTCATTCTGAAATTCTAAGCTGCCAGTGTATAATTCCTTAATCATCTCATCAGTAGCATTTATTATCTTGACTTTGTATTAGAAGGATCAGCCTGTTTCCACTGATGTTCTTTAGTTGTGTTATTTAAATGCAATGACTAAAAACTTACAGATGATCCCCAGAGTAGATGCAGAATGGCTTTGTAACTTGGCAGTGACCGTTCTGCATGAAATCTAATACTTAAAACAATGCCAGACAGAGTACATGTGCAATAAGTGTTCATTGAATTAATGAATTGCTCTAGGGTGGCTCGTGGTTGTAATAGTTTCAGTATTAAGTGACCAATATTCAGGACTGGTAGTTTAGCTAAACATTTGGGCTTCATTTGGAGCCAGTGAACAGACCACTGTGCAATCCCGAGAGACCAGTTTGTTCACTTTTCCATCCAATAGTAATTTACTTTTACAGTGCTGTTTATATAGAGGAAAGGTCAAAGGGAAAGGTGTACTTGAAGCAGTTACATCAATTGCTTTGCTACAATGAAAGATTTTTAGTATGTGGTGAAAAAAAGACAATTTAAAATGGATATTATAAAGTTTAGGCAGTTACTTTTTTTCCAGCTTTATTAGGCGTAATTGATACACAATAAATAGCACAGGTTTAAAGTATACAATGTAATCAATTCTGACACACATAGACATCTTTGAGACCTTCACCACAATAAGGATAATGGAAATATCCACTAACTCCAAAATTATCTTTCTACCCCTTTGGAACCCTACCCTCAACACCCTCTTGCCCCCTTCTCCACGTAGCCACTGATCTGCTTTCTGTCACTGTAGATTCATTTGCCTATTGTAAGGTTTCATAGAAGTGGATTTTTAATAGTATGTACTCTTTTTAGTGTGTTTCTTTTCACTCAGCATTATCATGATGAGATTCGTTCATATTGTTGAGTATATCAATAGTTAATTCCTTTTTTACTGCTGAGAGGTATAGATAGTCTGCACTTTATATATCTCTTCACTGTTGATGGCCATTTGGGTATTTTCAGTTTCTGGCTATTACAAATGAAAGCTATCTGAACGTTCATATACAAGTCTTTGTATGGACATATGCTTTCTTCCCCTTAGGCAAATACCTAGGAGTGGGATGGCTGGATCATATGGTAGGTGTGTGTTTAACTTTTTAAAAATGGCCGAATTACTTTTCATGTTGTTGTATCCTTTTACGTTCCCTACCAACAATGCATGAGAGTTCCAGTTGCTCCACATCTCTGTCAATAGTTGGTATGGTCAGTCTTTTTAATTATAGCCACTCTAATAAGCATGTTATGGTTTCTTATTGTGCTTTTATTTTTTATTTATTTATTTGAGAGAGAGAATGAGATAGAGAGAGAGAGCATGAGAGGGGGAGAAGCAGAGGGAGAAGCAGACTCCCCGCTGAGCAGGGAGCCCGATGCGGGACTCGATCCCGGGACTCCAGGATCATGACCTGAGCCAAAGGCAGTCGCTTAACCAACTGAGCCACCCAGGCGCCCCCTCTTATTGTGCTTTTAATTTGCATATTCCAGATGACTACTGTGTCAAGCCTATTTTCATGTGCTTACTTGCCATTTTTCTGTGAAATGTCTAACCTTTTACTCATTTACTGGATTGTTTATTTTCTTATTACTGAGTTTCAAGAGTTCTTTATATATCCTAAATACAGATTCTTTTTCAGGTATGTGATCCGTAAATATTTCCTATCAGTCTGACTTGTCTTTTAAATCTTTTAACAGTGTCTTTCAAAGAGCAGACGTTTTTAATTTTGGTAAAGTTCAGTTTATCAATCTGTTCTTTTATGGGTTATGCTTTTAGTTATCGTATTTAAGAAATCTTTGCCTAATCCTAAATTGTCGAGATTATTTCCTGTGTTTTCTTATAGGTGTTTTATAGTTTTAGGTTTTATGTTGAGATATATGGTCCATTTTGACTTGATTTGTGCATGTGGCGCAAGTTATAGATCAGAGTTCATGCTTTTTGCGTATGGATGTCTCTCTCTACTGAGTTACCTTTGCACTTTTGCCAAACTCAGTTGTCTGTATATGTGGGTCAATCTGGGACCCTCTACTCCAGTGATCTATTTATTGATCTTTATGCTGGTACTGCACTGTCTTAATTACTACAGCTTTATAGTAAGTTTTAAATTTGGTAGCGTTCGTCCTGCAACTTTGTTCTTTCTTCCAAAGTTGCTTTGGCTCTTCCAGGTTTTTTGCATATCCCTATGAAGTTTAGAATCGGCTTATCAATTTATACAAAACAGCCTGCTAAGATTTTGTTTGGGATTCTGTTGAATTGGTATTATCAGTTTGGAGAGAATGACTTCTTCATTATTATTATTTTTTAAGATTTTATTCATTTATTTGAGAGAGAGCACAAGCAGGGGGAGCAGCAGAGGGAGAGGGAGAAGCAGGCTTCCCGCTGAGCAGGGAGCCTGATGCAGGACTCGATCCCAGGGCCCCAGGATCATGACCTGAGCTGAAGACAGACACTTAACCGACTGAGCCCCCCAGGCACCCCGAGAATGACTTCTTAACAATAGTAGGTCTTCCGACCCATGAACATGTTGTTTCTCTCTATTTATGTCCTTAATTTCTCCCAACAACATTTTTAAGTACAGAGCTTGCACATCTTTTGTCAGATTATCCTAAAGATTTCATGTATTTTGGTATTATTATAAGTGATAGTTTTAAAAGTTTCAGTATAAAGTTGCTCATTACTAGGATAGAAATACAATTCCGTTTTGTATTATAAATCTTATATCCTGCAACTTTGCTAAACTCACTAGTTCTGGTAGCTTTTTTGTGAAGTCCATTGGATTTTTCCACATGAATAGCAACATCACATTTGAATATAGTTTTATTTCTTTTTTTCTAACATGGATGTCTGTGATTTCTTTTTCTTGCCTTACTGCACTATTCAGAACCTCTAGTATAATATTGGATAGAAGGGGAGAGAATGGACATCCTTTGTCTTAGCAATCATTCAGTCTTTTACATTAATTGTGATGTTAGTGGTAATTTTTTGTGGATTCCCTTTATCAGGTTGAGGAAATTGTCTTCTATTCTTAGTTTGCTAAGAATTTTTATCAGGAGTAGATTTTCGATTTTGTTAGATACTTTTCTGCATTTATTGGGATGATCATATGGTTTTTATTTATTGGTTTGTTAATATGGTAAATTACATTGAGCATATTTCAGATGGTAAATGTACCTTGCATTCTTTGGATAAACCCCACTTGGTCATGATGTATTATCTTTCTTATATATTGTTGAATTTGATTTGCTAAAATTTTGTTTAGAATTTTTAAGTGTGTGTTCATGAGGGACAGAATAGCTTCTTGTAATGTCTCTGTCTAGTACCAGGTTAATGCTGGCCTCATAGAATAAGTCGGGAAGTGTTTCTTCCTGTTTAATTTTCAGGAAGAATTTGTGTAGAATTGGTACTATTTTTTCCTTCATTGTTCGTTAGAATTCACCAATAAGGCCATCTGGGCCATACTTTTCTTTGAGGGAAGATTTTAAACGCCAAATTCAATTTTTAAAATATATCTATGGCTATTCAGGGTATTTCTTTTTGAGTGGGTTTGGGTACTTTGTATCTTTCAAAGAATTCATCTATTTCATCTGCATGGTTGAATTTACTGCCATAAAGTTTTTCATGATAGTTCCTTATTATCTTTTTCATATTTGTCAAATCTATGGTGGTATCACCTCTCTCATTCCTGATACTGGTCATTTGTATCTTCTCTCTTTTTTCCTGAGTAGTCCAGGTGGAAGTTTATCGACCTTTTTTTTTTCTTACCCTCTTGAAGAACCAAGATTTCCTTCATTTTCAATTTTTTTTTATTTCATTGATTTTCTGCTCTGATCTTCATTATTTCCTTTCTTCTGCTTCTTCTCTCTGTGTGTAATTTTAGTTATTTTCCCTTTTGTTAAAATTTTTCTAATTTTATACAATATGGTTCCATTAAGGTCTTCCTTTAAAGTATTTCCTCCCCAAGGCAGGTGAGGATACTGAGGCTCAGAGAGGTTAAGGGAGTCAACAGTTAATATGGATAGCCTTTTATCTGTTATCTTACAGTGTTATAAACGCTGTGACAGAAGCAAGTAAGAGTGCAAAGGGAGTTTAGCCTGAAACGAGTGGGATGAGGGCCTCTTTGGAGAATTTGATGACTGAGGGATCTTATTTTGTTGAAATCTAGGATAAATATGTGACACCCAATCCAAAGTATTAGTTCCTAAAGTTATATTACATTGGCTGCAGATCTCCTCCTTGGTTGCTGTATCCTGAAAAATGAGTTAGAATATTCTAGGAGTAAGTCTGCACCCAGTGAATGTTCCCTTGGATTTAATTGACAAACCTTTTTATTTCTATTCAGACTGTTTGCAGTGGTCATGGTAACTATAGCTGTAAGTGTAGTGGCAGGTGCTGCTGACAGGTTACTGTTGAATAGGAGGAACATCTGGGGGCGGAATGTGGGGGGTTGTTAAAAAGACTTACATCACTATCTCGCTGCAGCCTCAGTAAGCAGTATTTCTCTCTAATTATTCCTTAACACATTAAAACTTTAAAAATATTTTTATCATTAAAAAGGCTTAATTCCATCATTATTTTATCAATGGAGTGAAACCAGCACAATGTAATAGCATCTTCTCAGTGTCCATATTAGAAGGTTGAGTTTCTCTCCAGTCTGAATCAAGGTACTATATTTAGGGATTTTGAAAAATACATAACAGCTGTTTGCTGGGGGACACTAGTATCGCTGGTGGTCGACTGTAGGGAAGAAGCAAGAGGGAAAGAAATAGAGGAGTTATTTTCAAATGGCCATGAGGGCAAAGGGCATTTTGGGGGGCAATGTGAACCTGAGCCTTTTAAAAAACTGCATGGTTGAAAGAACAAGCTATTCCTTTGACAGTTTGCTTCTCAAAATTATTTTTTTTTTAGAGGAGAAAGCAGCAATGGGATCAAGTATCTAGTTTGTAATGGTGCCAGGACCAGAAACCAGACTTTTGAGTCAGAAAAACTGGATTCTAGTCCTGCCTCCCTCCTCGATACTCTGTGTAACTGGGAGCTTAGCCTAAAGATACTTTTCCTCTGGTTGTGGTTTAAATGAGAAAATGTATGAGTTATCACTTAATAAATGTTTAATACTATTTGACTAGGGAACCATTTTCCCTTTCTCAAGGACTCAAGGAAATAATTAAAGAGTCACATGCACATAAGCATCTACTTAACTTAGAGTTTTTGTTTCCCAAAGTGACTCCAACCTCATCCACTTCATTTGCTTTTAGGATCATATATGTTTTTTCTAATTAAACAAATGCAACTGATTTTTCATGCATTTATAATGGCTTTAAAACCTTTTAGCTCTGTAGTTTTATTTGGTCTCAAACTTTGTAACAAGGTGTCCAGCAAACAGTATGTGCAAAAACAAATTATGCTTCTTCTCATGTTAAAAGTTTTCAGGTTTGTAAAACATTCCCACAGTATGTATGTTTGCACTTTTCCCTCTCATGATAGGTACTTTGGAATGTGCATTTTCCTCTATTTGGGGGCTTTAGCTTTCAGGTTAAAGGAGGATAGTGAGGTGGAGAATGTTGGGTGATAAAAAGTCTTGGAGTAGAGAGATCATTTGCATATCAGCTCCCTCTGCCTGGAATTGCCCCCCTCCTTCCTGTCCTTTCCCTATCTTATTCTTTAAGATTTAGCTCCTTTGCCAGTCCTCCAACTCAGTTGTGTTAAGGAACCCCCCTCCTCCCCATAACACCTTGCCCTCATCTAATACTCTTCACCACACTATGTTGTGACTGTTTGCTGGTCTTCCTAACAAACCTTAAAGTCAGGGAATTGGTCTTATTCATCTCCATATCCCAGCACCCAGCACGACTCCTGATTAAAAAGGTGCTCAGGGAAATTGTGTTGTATAGGAATCCTCGAGTTTGATGTGTAATGTTTAGAGAGTAAGAATATACTGATATGGGGCACTTGGGTGGCTCAGTCGGTTAAGCGTCCACTCTGGATTTCCGCTCAGGTCATGACCTCAGGGTCATGAAATTGAGCGTGGAGCCTGCTTGGGGATTCTCTCTCTCTCCCTCTGCCCCTCCCCACCCCCGTATGCCCCCCCCCCCAAAAAAAGGAAAAAGAACATAATGTTTATCTAACAAAGGTGTTTCCTCTTCCATTTTCCGGCCTCACCTTTCGTTTCCTCTCCTTTCTTCCAATCTCTCAATATCTCTATCTCTCTTTTCACTTAGGGAACGTTTGAGCTAGAAGAATGAGCTGCGGGGTTTTCTTTGTGTTATTGACACCATTTGTGATATTACCCAGTGCTTATTAGGTCCACGGACTTTGGTGGAACCCTGGGATACTCCCTGGAGTCCCATTTTCCCTGCTGCAGTCGGAATGGGGTCTTACCGTGATGTAGCTACACTTTTACAAGGCACACAGGCCAGTTGGCTACAAATACAGTCCGCTTTTATCGCCTTCACAAAGCCAGTCCAGCAAAACTGCAGTAAATGAGGTGCTGAAATGGAAATTACGGAAACTGAAAGAGTGGCAGTTTTAAAGAGGCAGCGGGCCCCTGCTTCCCTGTTCTGTGCCGTAGAAGGCAAAAGAGCTAAAACCCGGCTGCAGTCGGTCAGGCGGTGCATCACCTCTCTGTGGGAGAACCTCTGCCAGGTTTCTAGATGCCAAGGCGTACAAACTGTGATTCGCTCCTGGAAGAAAAAAATCGTGAAATCATATAATGATGTAACATATGTATCAGTGTATAATCTACCTAGTTAATGGATGACAGTGTCTTTTCAGAGGGTGCTCTTGAACCAGAATGGAAAAAATCTTGCAGTAGACAAACTACAAATGAACTTTGACATGGTATAGAGTAGAGAATGTTGAGGGATGAGCTCCTGAATCAAAGATTAGCCCCAAAGACTGAACATTGTCTATTTATGCAGATAGGAGCGACCTATAAAGGGATCACCTGTTTGAATGTCTGAGCCAAGCATATGTTCTCATTCTTCTCACCATTTTTTAGAGTTTCTGGTAGATACTTCAGGAAGCCACGTGACATGGTCTCCTAACTTATTTCTGAAATTCATGTTCCTCAGATGCTGCTCAGAAGTAGCAGAGACACTGATGAGTAAACATGCTAAGTGAAACTCATGAAGCGGATTGATGTCTGTATATTTTGCACTTGGCAGGACAGCAGAGTGAATTTCTGTTAGTCTGTTCATGTAGGTGCATCTTGCCTTTTATCAGTAAGTCTCAGGGTTGTTGGAAGGCTTCATTATCTAAGTTGTTGAGCTTTCACCTATAAACCAAAGAGTGTCCCATTCAGTGTAAAGAATCAAAAACCAAAGAAATGAGTATTGTTTCTGTTAATATACAGTTATTTCCAGTAGTAAAATTTGAGAAAAACAGGCTTTTAAACTGTAAGCTTTGAAAGATACTACATTTCAGATGAGATCTCTTCCTTTAGGATTTAATTAACCCCCTATTCACTAGATAGCTTTTCCAGGTGGGATATGTGTTTCTTTGGCATCCATACCGAAGAAATTATAGCTGAGTATAGGTTAGTATATTAGCCGATCCATGAAGTATATTTACATTTCTACTTTGTTATCCTTATAAGAACTTAGGGCTGTCAGGGTATCACCAGTGCTTTTTATAGGTCTAATAATTAGGGGTGGAGGAAGTGGGTAGAAGGAAGGAAACCAACCAACTATTAAAAAAGAAAAAAAAAAAAAAAAAGAAAGATGTGAACAAATGCCCAGAAATTGAAATTTAGTATCATGGAAATCAGCTTTCAGAAAGCAAGCAGCCTAATTAAAAATGAAAAGTTGAACCCATTTTTCCTTTCCTTTGAGTTAAAATTACTGAACTGACAGAGGTCTTGAGAGGTTGTTTTACAATATCCCCTGCCTGATTTAGGCCATGTTTTAAATTAGCCCACAGAGGTCTGTCCTCTAATGTCTTATAGAATTGTCCATAGCAGTTCTTTTATAAAAGGTCAGTTGTCAGAAAGAAGTGATGTTTACTTTAAAAATAAGAATGTTACAATTTATACCTTTTGCTCTGTCAGAGTCTGAAATATAGCTGTGGCCTGATTAGATGTATTGTTTTCTTACAGATATTTTAGATTTGCAAGTAATAAGATGCTGTCCCTTTATTAATGGAAATGATAGTCTAGTTATGTTTGAAAAAAAGAAATTTCAATTTAGTGTTAATGGTAAAGTTAGAGAGTGAGGAAGTTACAGAGAGTTAAATGCTGTCATTCTTTCTCTTCATACTAAGAACAAAAGCAAATGATTGTGAAGTATTTCAGTGGGTTGAACCTTAAGTTAGAGCTTGCCTTTCCCAGTATTATAAGAAACACTTTGCCTAGTTGCTATGGAAACAAATTTAAATTATTGAGTTGAAAGTTATGATGTCGATCTTGATACAGATCTGCAGTGAAAGATAGGTGTTGCAAACTAAGAATCTTAACGCTGCTACTCCTACTATTGCAAGGACAAACATTGCCCTTACACTTGTTGTGTGGCGGATGCCTTGCTAGAGACCTGGGTACACATATGAAAAGACAAGGTTCTCAGCCTCTAGGAGCTCAGATTCTCGTGGGGGAAACCATCAGACACAGGGATTAGAGGGGGGCCATCAATAGAATGTCGACGTGCGCGAGGTGCTATGGGAGTGTTGCAGAAGGGAGCTAGGAAATGCTTGAGGTGACTCTCAGAATGTGTGAAATTTCTCTGACAGACAGTGAGTTTGGTCAAAGATGGTGTTCCCACAGAGGAAACGGCATGGGTTTGGGCTAAGAGATGAAAAGTTATTTTAAAGCATTTCTTTTTAAACCACTATCCATCTTCTTAGCCATACTGTTAGGAAAATATTTGGGGGATCTTAAATATTTGAATTCATGAGCCAGTTGAATATACTTTGCAGTCAGTCTGTCAGCTGCCCCACTTGACTGTGTAACTGAGGTGTTTGACCTCTCCAAACCTCATGATTAAATGAGAGACCATCTGTGAAGGGCACAGCTCAGAGTTTGACATTTAATAAGCTCTAAGGAAATGTGAATTGCTTTTTAACAGCATCAATCTCATCATTGTTCTTTCCAGCTCTCTGGTAATTTTGGATGCTTTGGTAACTACCAGTGAGGATACTGTGTTTATAAAACATTCCCGTGCTTGCTGGATTGTCAGTCTTGTTTGTGATGCCCCATTGAATACCTCCATGTGCTCCGCATGGGACTGGGACTCAGTGTGGACAAGTATCCATAGCTCCTGCCGTAAGGCAGCTTCCAACCTTGTTGAGAATGGAAGTGGACAAAAGTTAAGTGTAGGCTGAACTGTACTCTGTGTGCATTATTCAAAGTAGTGTAGTTGTTTGTGTGGCCCACTGTTTTCAGGTGGATCTAGGCATAGGTTAGCAGAGAGGGAACAGGATGGGGATGGCAGTTAGGCAGAGCCAGCAGTGCCTGGGACGCAGGGAAGAAAATGACACACAAACTTGTCCGCCTGGTGGACTGGCTGGGTGTTAAGAAGGAAGCAGTTGCCCCATGGCGTGCCTGGGGGCTGCTGCTGAGTCTCTCTTCCACTCACACCTAGGTGATTGAAATCCCATCGTTTTGCAGGGTCACTAAGAGACGTCAGCACCTATCTTTTTCCTTTTCGATTGAAGGGATTTATTATATCCTTCCCTGATAGTAGTTTTGATCAGATAGAAGGGATGAGCACTAGGCATAGGGTAGGAGGTAGGTCCAGTTGCAGGGGTGAACATACTAGAAGATAGACTTCATTTTGGTCTCTGACAACAAAGAGTTCAGGAACAAATACCAAAGGACTGCCCTGCGCCAGCGACTCCGCTGGAAACCAGGAGAAAATACAGAGATGAAAAGATGAGCTTCCTCACCCCAGTGACCTGAGACTCTCACGGGCAGATGAGAAGATAAAGAGAGCCAGTGGGATGCAGTGCACGTGGGGGGAGATGCAGAGGGGTCAGCGGCAGTACGGCCCAAGGCGCACCCTGGAGGGGACACGGCGCGGGTGACTGGGGACGCCAGAGACACACTTTCCTTGATTCTTCTCCAAGTGGCTGGTGCCAAGTAGGGACAGGCAGCCCTGAGCTCTCATTCCGGACAGTGGCCACCACGGCCTTCTGTCCTCCCCACGACCTCTCCTGCAGGCACCCTTTGCCTGACGGAGTTCAGGCCCTAGCGGTGGACTGTGGCGCTGCCGGGGCTGGGGCTTACAGTGGCCTGGGCCGCTCTCCGCCTGGCCTCTGGCTCCCAGGCCAGGGCCATACACTTCTCCGGGCCCTGGCCCGGGAACAGCTCCCGGGCCTGATGCTGGGTGCTATGGAGGGCTGGGACCAGGGCAGGTTAAATAACATCCAGGAAACTTTGGTAGTAGCTGTAGTTTCGCACGTCTGGCCTGCTCTTTCCTGAACAGTCCCAGTGTATGGAATTCTCTAGCACACCTTGAATCCTGACTACTTGCGTAAGATGAAGCGTTAGCATTCGGGAGAGAATACTGTGAGAGCAAGCGCTTGAATTTCATTATAAGTTTCAGTTCATTTAACAACCCTTGACAAAAAAATTTCTAAGTGCATGGTAGTGGCGTACTGAATTATGCACGCAAAGAACGCAGAGCTGATGAACAATCTAATTGTCTTTCTGGCTGGGCACACGTTAGCTGTTGAAATCTGTGCGTGAGAGATGGCCATGGGAGCAGACTGCTGGGGATTGTGGCCGCTTTGTGCAGTTCTAGGAGGGGGCAGTTAAAGCCTGCCCCCTGCGGGGGGGGGGGGGCTTCTCTCTCCCCTGGGAGTCGAGATTCCAATGCATTTTCATTTTATTTTTAAAGAGAATGCTCACTTGTCTCTGGTTCAGTTAGAGTCTGAAAAGCTGTGTTTAATAATGAACTCGGGGTGTGTGTCTGTGTGTGTGTACGTGGTTGTGTGTTTTAATCAAACCAGTTTCACAACAGTAGTAGCGGCAACTACAGCCCCAAAGAAAACCTTTCCCTCATCATCTCTGGTAAATGCGGTAGCTTGGTATTTGGGATTTTTAAAGCTGAAAGTCTTAATGCCTGTCACTTAGTGAAAGAAAGTGTGAACTCCTTATAGTAATCTGAAAATTGTATAATCCCCTTTAAATTTTGTACCACATTCCTATTTTATTTTCTTAGTCTCTTCTTCTGTCCTTTGCTTAATTTAAATATCTAAATTACTGGAAGAAATTGTTTGCTGTCTAAGGGATTTGAAGCTTAACTCTCTAAAAGCTACAATATAATTTCTTCATTGTTTCTTAGCAATTCCTATAAAAATACAATATTATTTTCATACAGGAAGCTGAAAAAGCAGGCTGTTCCAAAGGAAGCTGTTGTGTAGTTCCTTCCTTTCCAAACTTGAAGCTGAACGCTTTTCCTCACCCCAAGTTCAAGGGCTTAGTTTACGTGTGTGAAAATAAACTGAACAGCACCTGCCGCTTAGTCACAAAGGAGAATCTTAAAGCTGCTAAGCAGACAGATGTACTCAGTGTAAGCTTTTGAGGTGCTCAAAGCATGTGGTTAAAAAAAAAAAAGTTTTTTCAAAATAAATAGTATGAGGAAATAAAGATAGAAGAAAATGTACAGTGAGGGGTCAAGTTCAGCACCTGAACTGTGTACATTTTAATTGCATTACTGTTAACATTGTGGGGACTGGTATTTGGAAATTTGTTCTTGAAAATGCAGACTTGTCAATATTCTCCAAGGAATGATTTGGCATATTTTATAATTCTTTTCCTTTCCTTTAAAAAGAAATTGTTTCAGCTCTTTGAAATAGCAAGAGGAGAAAACATAATACCGAATTCCTTTGTTAACAGAATTATTCAGCTTTATCTGTTGACTTCATTCAGGCAGCTATTAACAAGCTCAAATAGTTCAGGACAGTCCACTCTAAATGTCTGTCTTAACATGGGTACCTTGCTGAAGTCCACGGTAGCTCGTTGAAGTCCTTTTTGACACCAACAGAGGAAATGAGAGAGCTCAGTTGTCCGTATTTGTTTCGTGTAAATCATTGTGCTTGTTTTCCATAAAACACTGGCAGCTCTATTCCTCTTACCTTCTGTGGACGCTCAGAGTTTCCTGGGAAATTACTTAGAAACTCCTATTTTACTAACGAACGTTGTCTGGGAAGAAATGTAGAAGCCTTGCTAGAAAACCTTGCCAGGCTCTGTTACAGGCTTTGTTATCAGCAGGGTTCTGTGAGCTGACGGTATGTTTGCCGGGAAATCATACACAGGGCTGGAGATTTCCGTCACAGAAGGGGCAACAGCGTCTTAACTGCTGTCACTGGGTCGGAACAGGAAGGCAGAAGGGACAATGAGGGCCAGTAGTTTGCCCTTTAATTTCAAAGTCATTTTAATGCTCCTTGGAGTAGGGTTATGTCGTGTTTACTGTGTCACCCTGAGACCTACTAGAAACTTGAAAACAGCGTCTGGAGCCGGGGCAGTTTGAGCTGGGCTCACCGTGAAGATGCTAGGGTAGGGTCAGCCCAGCCGCTCTGGAGCCTGACTCTCCCGGGACCAGATACGTGCAGAGGCCAGAATCAGGTGGCCCGTCCCTCGGTGTGATGTGTGTCGGCAGAAGCATGGCACCTGCAGGTCTCCGTGGGCACATAGGAAGTGCAGGGTGTTGGGGAAGGGGCTCCGAAGGCAGGCAGCGGTCAGGGCTCCAGCGCCATCTCTCTCAGCAACTTGCTTGGAGGCTTTGGACACATCACTCCACTTCTTGAGGCCTCTGCTTCCTCCTTTATAAAGTGCAGGGACTGAATCACATGATCTCAGCAGTGCCAGCCCGTCCAGCCTCCAAGCGCAGTGACTGTAAAAACATCACCAGGGTAGCACTGTGCCTTCGCCCTGGGAGCACTTAGCCCCTCCTGGAGCTCCTGCTGGAATTCACCCGCAGTGTGCTGTCAGCCACTAGGTGCTGTCCGTTCCTTTCTGGGAAATGTCTTTTGTCTTTTCTTCCTTCTCACTGCCTCCGCATTTGACCGGGCTCTCATTATACTTGTCGGGATGATCGCCTCACCCTCTTGCCTTGCACCCTCCCTGCTCCCAACCCCTCATCCGGTTCCTGTTTTCAGTGTGAATCCCTCCTTTCCCATCCCATCCCATCCTGTGCTCTGAGTCTCTTCTCCCTTAAATACTGTTTCCATCGGGAGCGTTTCCTGGTACAGAAATCATCAACATACACTGTGTGACTTTTAAGATACTCTGTAATCTTGTCCCACCCTATCCATCTAACTTTATTTTCTGTCACTCTTCAACACACCCTGCTATGTAATACGACCAGTTCATTGCTGTTTTCACAAGCATTCCATATTCTTTCCTACTTATGCAATTTGTTCATTTTGTTTCTTTCATCTTGAATACCTTTATCTCTTCATAACCTATAAATGTAACAAATTCAAGATGCAAGAAGGGTAGGATAACCGAATAAAGCTCTGTAGGTTGGGGGCGGAAGAGGTAGAGAGAGAGAGGTGGGGTTAGCCATACAACAGAGGAAAGAGCATTTGTGAGCCAGGAGGAAGGACAGTGGATGTTAAACATGCAGGGGTTTTGAGTCACAGAGAAAGGAAGGCTTAAAGAAGCTCACTCACATTGAGTGGCCTTTGCCCTCAAGAAAACAGAAGCCAAGTTCTTCTGCCCAGAGTGACGGGGCTGGTGCTAGGGACCTGAAGAAAGTAGGAGATCCTCACTTGCTGTGGGCTTTGGGATGGGCATTAACCGGAGGTGAGGAAAGGATTTACTGAGAAACATTGAGAATCTAGTTGAAATCAGTTAATGTGTGCTGGGGACAGACTCCTCTCTGTTTTCTGAGTTTGGCCAGCAGTGCTTAGCTCTAGGGATCTGGAGGGGGAAAGCCAGAGTTAGACATTGGTACCAGTGAAGTGGCCTGCCCCCTCCACTGCCCCTGCCGGGTTCCAGGCTGGTTAGAGAGAGGCAAGTGGGGGCAGAGGGTGCTGGGTAACCTGGAAGAGGGAGGTGCCACGTGTACTCCCCCCCCCCCCCCCCCCCCCCCCCCCCCTTTGCCACAGGCCTCTAGCCACTTTCCTCACCTCACACTCCTCCATGGCCTTGTTGCCCATCACTCAGAACATAGAAGCAACCAGAAGAGGACGTCCTCGCGCCGCTTCTGCCAAACGCTCCCTCCTAACCGCACGTGGACCCTGCGCTCAGCAGGGACCCTACGCTCAGCTTTCCCTCCCCTATTGCAGGTCCCGTCTGGGGCGTCCCTTCTGCCCTGGATACCATCCCTTGTCACCTACTCAGGAGCATTCCTCTGCTGACTTTGGACTTCCTTCCACCCCATCAGCTCTTCCCTATTCAGGCGCAGGTGTGGAGTAGGGGTGGTGTAGGATTTAATCAGCATCCACGGTCGGCCAAGCAGGCACAAAGGAGCAGTGGAGTTTAAGGGACTGAGACTAAGTAGAAGAGGAAGGAGACCATCTCAAGGAATGAGGAACAGTAAAATGGTGGTAGGATCAGTGCGTGGAGACCCCAGGAGGATGAATGGATTGGTGGATCCAGACTTTGGAAGAAAGGGAGCTAGAAATCTAGGAGGTAGTGGCCAGAGGGTAGGTAAATGAAATTGTGATGACAGAGGAGTATTCTTGGTTTAGCAGATGATCAGTGGGGGTGAGGGGTGTTGGATAACAGCCCGGTAGTGAGGATAGTCTGATGATAGGACACTCAGAGCCAGGGGCCTCCAGGGGGGGTGGGGGAGGGAGCGTCTGGAAACAAGAGTGATGATGAGCAGGATGATACTTACCCCACCTCTGAGTCCAGTAGCATGAGGGCTGGGGGAGGGAAAACCACCCCTGGATGGGGCTGCAAAGGAAGCAAGGCGAGAGAGAACCAGGTCTCCCTGGTTCTGCTCCCACTCCAGTCTGTTCTGAGTGCAGCAGCTGGAGGGATCAGTTGATAGTAGAAGTCTGATTTTGGGATCCCCATTGTACTCCAGGTCCTCTTTATGGCTTGATCCCTTACCTCCTTCAGGGTTAGGGTTACTCGGGTGTCTCCTTCTCAGGGCTTTCCTAGCCGCCCTATTTGAAAAGGTGCTCCTTTTGTCAGGCACTAACGTCCCCACTCCCTGCCTTTCTCTTTGTCTCCACAGCACTTACCGCTATTTGACAGTGTATTTTACTTACTTGTAAATTCTGTGAGGACAGACGCTTCTGTCTGAGTTACTATGTCATAATTTTTTCATACTGCTTTTCCCGCTATACCTCGAACAGAATTAGGCAAAAGGCAGGCATTCAGTGAATGTTACTTGGATGTAGAATTGATGGATGGTTGGAGGGAGGGAAGGGGGGCTGCACAAGCAGGTACAAGAGGCAGAAAGAAGGAGGCAATGGTGTAGTCACCGAATGCTAGGGTGGGCCTGGGATGGGATTGTTGTTTGGGGGTTGGAGAGGATGGAAAGGTTCCCATTGTGGAGGAAGCTGAATTTCTGAGACCTGGGATAATTAGAAGTCCAGCTCCTCTAGCATGATGGCAGGGGGTTACACAGAAAAACTACACATCAGGCCCAGTCACTGAGGAATTCAGGAGGCGCTGCAGGGTCGGTACATGATTCTAACAAAAAAGGAGGTGATGACAGTTTGGGAAAAAAAAAAAAGCGTATCCACAAAGAAACTAAGTAATAGTTGTGAGGTGTTGCCTCCCCCTACATCAGGCTTCATTTCCCCCCCCAAAGTCTCCAGGGTGCATTAAGTATGAGCTCTTTTAGTTTAGTAGGTCTCTTGAATTATTTTAGGATAAAAAGCATTACACAGATAGAACTAAAATGGCTAACACTAGTTTTTAAAAGTCTTACTCTGGCATGGGATAACAAGAGTCTGTCAATAAAAATAGTGGCTATGAATGGCTAGTTCCTTGGGGTCGTTGGGGTAGAATACTAGCATTTGCTTTTCAAACTGTCATAGGTTCAGAATATAGAGTATGATTTACACTGGTATATTTGTGGTTGGAAACTTTTATGTGCCAAAGTCTTCTCAATTGACATCTGAATATCTTAATTATGTTTCTGGTAAATTTATTATTCTAAAGTACCCTGCCAGACCATAGTGCTTTACAAAGTTGGCAGCATGCTGCTTATGACCTAATTTATTATTCAGACTCATTGTAAGTGTTCTAAATGTTTCAGTGCACAACTATTTATTTCGTCCATTTGAAGTGCATTTTAGGTGTACTTTATTACATTAGAAGGGTTGTTTTCCCCCAGCCCAAATAAGCATAAAACAAGTGTTTAGGTATTTTAAACCCACTCCCCACATTTATTTATTTTTGGGGGCGGGAAGTGCCTTCCAGAACATCAGAAAGTGTAGTCGCATTTCCAGTAGGATGGATAGATAATAGCTCCTTTGCAGCCTACACTTGAGGCTGCATTCCACCATGTTTCTACTGGCTCAGAGCTCAGACTTTTACCTCCCACCCTTAGCTCTCAAACATTATTTTCTCCTGTTGTCTGGTTCACTTCAGTTCCATTGCTTCTTTTCTTTCTAGTACCTTCAGATCCAAATTTCTCATTATCCTGTAGGTCTCCGTTTCAATATCACTTTCTCAGATCTTTCTGGATTCTTTCCTTCCTACTTCATTCGGTCCCTCTGCTGCATACTGTCGTCATTATGCTTTCCCTTCCTCACTTCTTACACTTTATTGTAATGACATGTTTCAGGTCCTTGTGCCCTTGTAGAATCCATAGCCTCTGAGGGACCACGTCTGTCTCCATTATATGCTCAGCACCTAGAAGAAACAGTGTCTGGGACACAGAAACCTCTTCACAGATATGTGTTGAGGAATGAAGGAATAAATGAGAGTGGGACCCCGGCCCTTCCTCCCTGTCTCTGCGGCTGTGCCCAGTGACCACTTGACACAAGGTCAAAGGGGCCAGGTCTCCTCTGCCTGAGAAAGCATCAGGTCACTGATGTGTTTATGGTTGTGCTAATGGTGATTGGGAGAGTGACCTCAGACTCTTTCAACTCCTAACTGGCTCTACTTGGAATGATTCTACTAAGATGAAGACCTGGTGCTTGTTACTGACTGTACCCACTCTCTCTTCTGTGTGGCAATCCTGGGAGGAAGAATGATGAAGTAAATAGATAAATTTCAATGAAATAATCTTAGTTCTTTCCCCAAATCCTGCTGACGTGTCTGCTAGGATCACATGCCAAATTTCCAGGTTTTTAAGGCAAAGTTACATAAAATGAATAGGGTGGTAGGTATATATGTGCTATCTGAAAGTTTCGTACTGTTGTTAGTAAGGATAGTGACTTAGAAAAATACTCTGAACACATAATCATCCAGTAACCTACTTTGCCCAGTTCCCTGGAGTTTGATAAAAGTTTATTTAGCACCTTGTGTAATTCCACAACCCCTTATTGTAAACCCTTGAGCCCAGCTGCATCTTGGAATACAGGCTTTTTTTAATTTTAGAGAAGTTTTTTTTCTGTTTTTTGTTTGTTTGTTTGTTTGGGGTATTTTTAAAGAAGTGTTCGGGAGGGGTCAGAGAGAGAATCTCAGGCAGGCTCCACGCCCAGTGTGGAGCCCGACATGGGGCCCAGTCTCACAGCCCTGAGATCATGACCTTAGCCAAAATCAAGAGTCAGATGCTTAACCACCTGAGCCACCGAGGGGCCCCTGGACTTTTTTGAATTTTAAAAAGTTAATATGCTACCCAGTGAGGTCTGGGGCAGTACCCTGTAATTAAACATTGGTACGTCTGCCTTGAAATATTCACATTAAATAGGGTAAATGTGCTATGAATAGCCTCAAGTAAGTTTAGGTTCTGGTTTTGCTGCAACACAGTTCTGGTTAGGTTGGGCCAGAGATGAATTATTTTAAAACTTGTGGGTTTTGGAGTTTGGGGGGCTTTGAAATTAGTAAGCAGAGAACTGGCACAGGTACACATCTCGGTGCGGTACTTAATACCCAAGCATCTTTTTTTTTTTTTTTAATATTTTATTTATTTATTCGACAGAGAGAGAGACAGCGAGAGAGGGAACACAAGCAAGGGGAGTGGGAGAGGGAGAAGCAGGCTTCCCGCTGAGCAGGGAGCCCGAT
The DNA here is from genome assembly GCF_011800145.1 of Mirounga leonina. Classification (NCBI taxonomy): domain Eukaryota; kingdom Metazoa; phylum Chordata; class Mammalia; order Carnivora; family Phocidae; genus Mirounga; species Mirounga leonina. The sequence goes on from NW_023270453.1 coordinate 32,561,323, forward strand.
GTGGGGCTCGATCCCAGGAGCCCAGGATTATGACCTGAGCCCAAGGCAGACGCTTAACGACTGAGCCACTCAGGCGCCCCCCCCCCCCCCAAGCATCTCTTGAATGCTTCCCCTCCATCTTCAGAATCAGCGTTAGGTCAAGCCACGACTCTGTCATCTGGATCCCGGGATCCCCCTCCCACTCAGTTTCTTAGCAATCCATTGTCCTAAAACAAGCTTTGCTTATATCATTCCTCTGTGTCAATCCTTTAGGTGGCTTCTTACTGCCCTAAAGATAACGTCTGCATTTCTTACCCATCACGCAAGCCCATTATGATCTGGGCCCTTCTACCTCTCCAGCCCTTCAGCAACCGCTCCCACCTTCCATTGTACAGAAGTATTTCTTTCTTTCCATAGTCCCACTTGCCCTTGTGTCTGGGATAGCCCCTTTACCCTGCCTTCATCCTTACATCCCTTTCTAACTCGTCTGATTTTCAGGTTTTGAATTAGATGTCACTTCCAAGGAAACCTTTTCACTCCTGGTTCTAGATTAGATGCTGCATCTTTGAATTTGGATGACATTTTATACTCCTCTTGCATCGTAGTATAATTACATTGCTAATTCTCTAGAGCAGGTTTCTCATCCTCAGCACTGTTGACACTGTTTATGTGCTTGTCTAATGACCTGGTGTTTAATACTCTCCTAGGCCTCTGACATTTGATCTGCTTGGCCTCTGGCTTTTGACCTCTGCCATTTGCCCTCTAGACATGGTTCTAAATCATCTATACCAGGTTTTTCTGCCTTGGCATTATTGACATTTGGGGCCAGATAATTAATTCTTAGTTGTGGGGGACTGTCATTGTAAGGAGCATCCTTGGACTGTACCCACAGATGCTAGTAGCGTACCCCCGCCCTCTGTTGCATTGTGACAGCCAACAGTGTCTCTAAACATTGTCCCTGAGGGACACAATCACCCTTGGTTGTGATCCACTGGTCTAGAAGCGTGGCAGAAGCTATGCTTATATGGGTCTTCATATCCCTAGCTTGGCACACATAGATTCCCTTAAAAGTATTGAATTAAATTGACAAATAGAGTGAGGATGAGGGTACTGCACAAGGAAGGAGATGGATAAACAGATGGGTGGACAGATGAAGAAAAAGGCTACCCTCTCTCATGATGTGGAGCATATAGCAGGTGCCTTCTGAGGGATTGAACTACTACACACAGTGGGCTCAGACTCCCTTCTGCCTGTTTGAATGACTGCTCCTTTTACCTTTTGGGCCCTTCACCAGGGACTGCTTTCCTGCCTTAGAGCTACAGGGACAGAGTCTCCTGATTGCTCAGAGACTGCCTGTGCATCAGCCAGGAAGCATTTGTCAAAGCACCAAGGAAGAAATGGGCCCAGATAGGAATCAGAAGCAATCCCTGCCCTTGAGGTGCTCCAACCTAGTGAGCAAGACACTGGGTTGGTTTGTCTCTCTGAACAGAAGGCCCTTCCACCCTTCCCTTCCTGGCATATTCCTATTCCTCCAATCCAGTGTAGGCTCTGTTTGGGCCTTCCTATTATATGTTCCCATAGCACCTATTCTTTTCCTTCATAGTATTCCTCACAATTTTAATTGCATAATTTTTTCCATGCTTATTTAATGTTTCCGTTCCTTGAGATGAAACTTTATGGAGAAAAGGACAATGTGTGTTTCTCCAGCTCCTGGCACAGGAACTGGCCCCTTGTAGGCATTTAAGACACAATTTATATAAATGTTCTCCAAGAGCAAGAAAGTACCGTGTTGGTTTGGGGAGTAAGACGGGAGAAGAAATTGGGCTAGAAGTATCTGGGTTGACTTTCTGGAAAAAAAGAAGTAGAAAATACAGAAAGTGAGAAAAGAAAACAGAAAAGCTGCCCATGGCCACAGGCATGATGTTAGGAGACAGCGCTTTAGTAGGTGTTAGCCTCTGATGCTTTCTTTATTTCTTTAAAATGCAACTATGCTTTGAAATACCATATAGGTGTAGAAAAATAGAATGATACAACCTCTGCACAGCTTAGTCAAATCTTAACATTTTGCTACCTTTGCTTTACATTAAAAGCCTAAAATGATATAAAATAAAACATTGCCATAGAGTTGATGCCCCCTGTTTACCCCTGCCAGATGCTATTTACCCATCTTCCTTTTGCAGAGGAACCATCATCCTGAAGTGAGGGTGTGTTATTCCCTTACATGGCTTTCTACTCATGTTACATGCACTTATATTTATAAACACTGTATTTAGTTTGTGGATCTTGAACTTTGTGCACGATGGTATATTCTGTGTATATTTCTGCAACTGGTTTGTTCATTTAACAATATGTTTGAGATATTTCCATATAGATATATGTAGCAATAATTGCTCTTATTCATTACTGTTATCCATTTTTGTTACATGGCATTCTAGGATTATATTAGTTTCTTTTGCTGTCAGTGGGAGTTTCAGTAATTTCCATGCTTTGCTATTAAACAGTGTTGCTGTGAACATGCAGTACATATTTTCTTGTGCATATTTAACAGCTCCTTTAGAGTGTACCTAGAAGTAGAATTACTGGTGCATAGGGTATATACATCCTTGACTTCACTAGATGTTGCCAGATCATTCTCCAGAGTAGTTGTACAAAGTGCAGCTCCTAGTAGCGATGTCTGAGAGTCCCTGTTGTTCTATATCCTTGCCAGGCCTTGGTATTATCAGATTTTCAGTTTTTTCCTAATTTGAAGTGATACATTTTCTTGATTTCTCGTGTATTTGAGCATCATTTCTTTATGTTTATTTGGCTATTTCACTCCTTTGTGACTTCTCTTTTGTATGTTTTTCTGTTGGATTGCTTCCCCCCACTGCCTTCTATATCTTTAGTTCTTTATATATTCTGGCTACTTATCTTTTGTTGATATTTTGCATTTCAAATATGTTCTCCCAGTGGCTTATTTTTTATGGTGTGCTTTGTTGTGTGCAAGTTTACATTTTAATCAAGTCATATTTATTAGTCTGTTCATTTATGGTTGGTGCTTTTTGCATCATGTTTAATAAATCCTGCCGTACTCGGAGTACTTTGGGGTCATAAAGAGATCCTACCATATTTTCTTCTAAAGTTTGTTCTGCTCTTTAGCATGAGTCTAATCCACATGGAATTTATTTGTGTGTGTGGTATGAGATAGGGAATAATTTTCCATGTGAATAAACTAGTGGCATGAGCCAGCATCTCTGATTGCATAGTCCATCTTTTTCCCCACTGATTTGTAATGCCACTTTGTCTTGTATTCGGATTGCTCAATATGCAGGAGTTCTGCTCCACAATGTCTATCATACATTCTTGTGTCACTTCGATACTGTCTTAATTACTGGAAATTTATATATTATGCAAAGCTCCCCGGTAGGACCTTTGAACAGATGGTTGTGATTGGAGCTTAAGGTCTGGCAAGAGAGTAGCGGGTGGTGGCTTTGGGCAGCTCAGTGGATGTGATACTGGGCAGGGTTTTGAGGAGAACTTTGAGGGCACAGATTATATCTAACCACAGGACCCAGTGGGTCACTGGATGCTGTTGGGGATAGCAGTAGGGACTGGGGCTGTGATCTCTGAGCAGCAGTGGTTTTTTTCAGAGCGGACTAGGGGTCTCAAAATGTTATCATTTGTACATTCCCCACAAACTTGTATATATCTCTTCTGTTTTTTCTGGAGACCTTTCTGTTAACTTTTCTTTAAAGTGTTACTCTCCTAAAACCTCACCAGATGCTTCAAACTTCTCTTACATGAGAAAGCCTTTAGAAACTGGTTATTATGAACATTCATTGCTTTGGTGTTACAGCTTTCATTTGAAAACGGGTTCTTAACATTGCCATTTTCTTTTACAGTTAATGTGGTCCCCCCCCCTTTTTTTTAACTTCAGGTTTACTTTTTTTTTTCTTCACTACTCTGTATTGAATTGAATCAGAAAAAAATGAATGCTATTTTTAAATGCTATTATTCTTTTGAAGAAAAGCTTCCATTTAAAATGTTTGTCTAAACTGCAAGGGGTTTCTATCAACTGCTCTTACTTTACTAAGAATGAGTAACATGACCTTTTCTTTAGATTTTAGAGAACAAGAGGGATGTCACGACTCTCCAAATATATGTCGTTGTCTTTCTTATTTTGCTGGTATTTGAACTCTTGTTAAGTAGTTAACTGACTTAGTAAGAACCAAATAACTTAGAAAATTGGCAGTATATAGATCATTAAGGCTGTATGAACCCTCTGGTGCTTCTGTGCTGTTGGAGAAAGAACTATTAAAAGAGATGCAGAATGGGGCAGGGGGAGCTATGTATTTCTGTTTTTCCAATTGGAAATGTCTTTATTCTCTTTGCAGACTACACAAGTACAACACGCTTATTGTAAAAAGTTCACACAATCCCGAAGGGTAGAGCACAGCACCACCCAACAGACCTTCAGGCGGTGACGGGGAGGTTCTTGTCTGCCGGCCGGGGGGGGTAGCCATTCGCCGCATGTGGCCGTGGGGCACTTGAAATGTGACTGGTGTGAGATTTATTTAAATCTAAGCAGACACGTGGGCCTGGCGGCTGCAGTCTGCAACACTCCAAGCACTCGCCCATGCAAGTGTGCCCTGGCAGTCAGTCCCTGTGTGTCAGTCTCCGTGTCTGCCTGCCCATTTCTGCTCTTCTTTGCCTCCTGCCCCGTCTCTGTCCAGCTCACCATCTTCCTCTTTCTTTAGCCTGCCTTGCCCATACTCTCCCTGCCTGCTCTAGCCTACCAGCCTACCCGCTGCTCCGCCCACCTGCCCCATTCCCTTGCTCAGTCTGTGTATGTGCTGTATGTATACATGATCTCTTCTGTTCAGTAGCCAAGTTTGTCTACTTAATATACATCATGGATGTTTCCCCTTTCAGTTCATAAAGATCTGTTTGTTTTTTCAATTATAGCACAATTTCAACAAAATGAATGTACCAATATTTACTTAACCTACTGATGGGCAACATGTTGTTCTCAGTTTTTCTCTTTAAGTATTTCTTTAGCTACTACACTTTTTCCTGTTTTATTTTTTCCTGTATGTTCTTTGCGTACTTTGCTGTTGTGCATGGAGTTGGGTTATTGAAAGCTGTGAAATCTCTCTTTTGTTTTGTACTTTGTACCTCTTGGCATTGCCTGAGCACGTCAGAGAAAGACTCGCCTCCCCGCACCACACCCCCAACCACTTGCCTGCAGCCTCAAAGACCATATTCAGGTTTACAGCCTTTAACGGTGCAGTGCACTAAGAAGATCAAGACTGGAATGTTACATTACCGTGAGTGCCTGCCCACTGCTGTCTGTCTCAGATCGGTCGGCTGGGTGCAGGTGCCTACTCCCTTTCTTGAGCCGTCTTGGTAAGAGCGTATGTAACACCAGGCACACCCTCTGCCCAGCCCCTCCAGAAGGGCCGTCACTGCTTCGTGGTCAGAATTCCACTGCCGTTGAATACTTCAGGACCCAGATCTCTCTTGGATTCAAAAGGAAATCGTAATTTCTACCCACGGTTTAATGGAAATCTTGGCCGGACAGGGAATGGTCATGCCAGCCAAAGGTTTCTTTTTGGAGAGGAAACCTGAGAAGAGTTGAAGGTGGCCCTGGAGATGGGTGAGGGTAAGCGGGAGCCCTCTCTGGCTGACAACTCAGTTCTGTCCAGTTGGCAGGTTTTTGTTTTGTTTTGTTTTGTTTTGTTTTACCGTATCTCCCAAAATTTTCTAAAGATATTCTGTTGCCACTTATCTGATAAAAACTCTTGAGTCTTTTAAAAATAACTTGTTTAATGAAATTCCATGTAATAGTTGCTTTTATTTGGCAAGTGGGCTTTATGCACTAAATCTGTTTTAGAAGGTTTATAATATGCTGAGGTCATTTCCAAGTGATGTTCCAAGGTCCATGTTCCAAGTGATGATTAAAGATTTTTTCATCTTTATCTGAAAAATATTTTTCTTAAGGACAATGATGTATTTATAGGAAATAATTAAAGTAATGTTGCTTGAAAAACAAAGGGCTTGTGAAACACAGCAACCTGAACTGCGTTCCCCTTCAGTAGTTAGTCATTTCCAGTACAGATATGGTAATCCTGAATAATTGCTCTCAAGGACTAAATTCAAAATCCCGAACTTCTCTGGCTACTTTAAGAAAGAGCAAAAGAGGTAACAATGTTGTAAGGAATAAAAAGTACATGGAGAGCTTTCACTGATTGTACTTAAAAAAACAAACAACTTTGGGATTCTTGTTATCCATTGAGATTAATTTGGGTACCTAGATTTCAGAAGTGACTATAAGAGCAATTTTCTTTCTTTCTTTCTTTCTTTCTTTCTTTCTTTCTTTCTTTCTCTCTCTCTCTCTCTCTCTCTCTCTCTCTCTCTCTCTCTCTCTCTC